>NC_136492.1:145172018-145654518 GCF_053919585.1 Euprymna scolopes
AAGCCTTTTACTCCAATAGTTTCTTCCTCAGAACTGCAAGTCTTTGGAACTCCCTTCCGGGATACTGCTTCCCCAACTGTACTGATATGCAGAAGTTCAAATGTAATGTGAACAAACATCTTTCTACTCATCTCCTTTCATAACGCCCCCGAAAATTATGTCGCCGATAATAGCCCCCTACTTCAAAGTGATACTGTGCCTTGTTTGGTGTGAAAATTGAATAATAAAAAAAATGAGTTATCGGTTCTATATTTTTAGTTAGTTTTCGATAAACTTACTATTTGCCTCGATCTGAGGGCATACAAAGAGAGACATCAGCATTTGATGAAAAGACACGCACCACTATTAAAGTTACACTTAAAAAACAATGTATTCGGAATGGTGCAATAGTTAGAATTCTGCCAAACTGTCCCTCATATTTATTTTCATTAACCACTGTCATATTGTATAACTAAACTCCATAAATATTCGACTGAAAAAATTCTGTCTTTAAACATGCTTTGAATCAAAATATTGCTGATGAGTTAGGATACATACAATAGAAGACATTCTATAGCATTAAAGATTTAAAAATATCTATCGTTCGTTTTGAATTAAAAAATATCAATCCTTTGTTTTGATTTAAAAAAAATATTTATCGTTTGATTAATAATTGTTTATTTCCTCCATTTATAATTCAATTGTTGCAGTATTTGATTCTCTCTTTTTTTTTCATTTTTCTTAAACTTTTTCTTCTAGGGGATGAGACATCCAACCAGATGTCTGACATTTACCCCTATTTTAGTGAGTCCAACCAAGAGATCTTTTCAGGATTCTAGCCGTCCCTTTCAGTGCAATCGTTTGTATTTCACTTGCACTTGGTTCACCGGGTATGCTTGCTATGTACTTTTTAAAGTTCTTTTTCATAAGCCCAGTTGCTCCTATGACTACTGGTATAATTGAAACGTCTTTTAATTTCCAATTTCGTTTCATATCATACATTATTATGTAATTCTACGTGCATGCTCAATTTCTTTTTAAATTTATATTGAATGAAGCTCAGTTTCAGTATAAATTGAATCGTGCTGCTTTTTCTATTTTAAAATGCATTTTTTTAAAAAAGTAAATAACGAACGAATTTTATTCTTTATAATTCATAAAAACGAAATGTTTATTTACTTTTAATGCATAAGCATCTTTCCTTTTCAATTTTTGTTTTTCTTCTTTTTTAAAAATTAATATTGAATAAGTTAAGTTTCAGTATAAGCCGTATTCCTTATTTTTCTTTTTTAATGCCATTTTTAAGTTGGGATAAAAAACTTTCATTCATTATCGACGGATCTTGCTTCCTAGGACCCCAGGCATGACAGCAATCTTTAGTTAACACGCCTGAATCTATTTACGACGGCCACGGTTACAAGAGAGAGCTGTGAAGTTTTCCGAAATAATCGGACACAAAAATTATTTTTAAAGTAATTAAAAAACACACCGTCGATTTAACAGTGTTTAGTCGCGTGCAAGCGACTCTATAAGTCACTCCGTCGGTCTGTCCGTAACACTTTTGTGCTTGGCCTTTTTGGTTAAGATCAAAGGTCTGTTGTTAATAGATGCTGTTCTTAGTTTTTTAAGCTTTTCTTGGCCTTTTCGCCAAGATTTTTTTCTTTTCACTCCTCTCTCTAAATTTCACCCATCTTGGAGAGAAAGAAATCAATCACTACCCCCCACACACACACACACCAATTCTCTTTTCTCCATTTCGTCCCATCTAGAGAGCATCCCCACTTAGAGACTGGCCCGCAGGATCTCAGGTTCCTTTACAAGCCAAAGTGGAACGGGCAGTCTACCGACTAGACGGGGTTGGGAGGATCCTACTAACCACTACTTGTATTTTTTATCCCCCCCGCCCTCGACACAAATGAATTATTGTATTACCTTTATTGTTATCTTTTTTTGTTTTTACACGCTAATAAAAATGTTTTAAAAATTGGGTGCTAAGTAGGACGTCCCCAAATACGAAAGGGTGAATGCGGTATTATGGTGAAAGAAGATTCTAGCTAAGAGAAACTTTTTAGTTCTAGAATGACAATGATGACAAACGACCCCATTCTCCCCCCCTTTTTGAGTTGGCCTTGTGCCTAAGTTTTTTGTTCATGTTCATTTTTTTCTGAATCAAAGATTTAATATCACAAAGTGTAATATCTGTTCTTACTACATGCTGTACTTATTGTGATATAAAATGGGGGATCACTTTTCTGTATTAATTTAATGTAAAATGATCACCCACTTTACAACCAGTCGGTCTCAAAGCCATTCAAGTCATTCTCCAGATCATTCAAGTTGTTTTTGAAGGATTCCAGTTATTTTTTAAGCATTCAAGTCATTCTTAAGGTCATTCAATTCATCCTTAAATTCATTAAAGTCATTCTAAGTCATTTACTTTTTATTTATTTAAGTCATTTCAGCCCATTTTTCGGTAATTTTAAGAATTTCATGTCAATCTTACATTCACGCATTCATTCATTACACGAGAGCACGCGACTAATGGCTATCGGCCTTGTTATTACTTGTCCTCAGACCAGAAATGTTATTTTAAATCTTTCTTTCAAGGAAAAAAATGTAAATATAAATATATTTGAAATTATTCTTGCCTACCCCCACCCCCAAATTTTGACCAGTAATATATCTCAACACGATCATGCTGGGTGAATATCGCCAATCAATAAATATTCATGAAATTTTTTTACCTTTACACATTATTCTCAACATAATAATTCCTCCATTATTTCATTCCCTTTATTTTATTTATTTATTTTTTGCTAAAATAGAAAAAAAAAAGAATAAAATAAATAAAAATATCAAAGTTATTTAATAAAGAAAGGTTTTGTCGGTCGGTACGTCACGTTAGTTTATTTTTCTATGAATTTCATTATTTGCCAGTGGCGGGTGACCAGGCTTGTTCGATCGTAAAATACGCTTAAATATATTTTAATTCATTCAGATTTCGTATTTATTATTGCAGAGCCAATTCTTTATTAAATATTATATTGTACTTAATATAGATTGCTGATTTCAAAAGTTAAACAAAATGACTTGAGTGCCATCAGTTAGAATCGAAATTAAAACAGTTAGCGCTTCAGCCGCGTTCCCTACCGCTTGAGTTATCGACATATAAATAAGAATTTTTTTTTAATTAAACCGCTTAAAGCTATGAATGAATTTGCGCATGCGCAAAAGTAATAGATCTATATGTCTAAATTAGCATTTGAACTTGTCAACACTTTCCTTTATGCGTTATTTATGCACCCAAACAAGATTTTACTCATGATAAACAATCCTAACTGTATGATTACTATTTTCTGTGAATTTCAGTGTTATGTGATCAGTAGTTTAAGAGTTTATCGGTTAAATATTTTCACACAGACACAAATACACACATTTTTAAAAATTTTATAGAAAAGTAAAATCACGATAAAACTATTTGGTATATCAAATGTGACAATAGCACTTGACTCAGCATTTTTAAAATTGAAACTCAAAATGTAGTTTTTTATAGTCTGTCATACCTAAGTTTGAAATAGCGGTTTCTGTAGTCCGTCGTGCATTAATAGCGGTCCTTGTGGTCTGTCATACGTACGTTTGAAATAGCTGTTTCTGTGGCACTATTTCTTTGTGCCACTGTTTCTAACACACTCTGCAGCATGGGCGAGTGGTAATTTGGCCATGAGCGTAGAGATACAAATAAATCCCTTCCCATAATTCCCTTGCTATCTTTCTGTCTCTTGCCTGCACGACCACCATGAAGTAAAGACGAATATTCTGTCTCTCCGTAAATGGGGAGGGGGAGCATCCCCTCCCTCAATACTAGTTAGGTTAGTTAGCTTTGAAAAGCCGATTATCCAGTTTTTTAATTGTTAAAGTTTTTGTTATATATATTTTGTAAAATAAATCGTTAAGATTTCTCATATATATTACAATTGTGTCGCGCGTCGTCTTTCTTGTGTCTGCCATAAATGTCTCCATACATGTCTTAAGTCGAAAGGCGGCCCTGAGGACAAAGAGATGAAGATTCCCACCAGAATGCCACCAGGGTGAAGAGATCATCTTGAGAAAAGAAAGGAGCCACACCAAGTCCAACATCTCAAGTATGATTTTCTTCTTGCTACACAGACCCTAATGACTGGCCCATCTTCATATCTTCATGAGACCGCTTTAAGACATTTTTTATTTATTTTTTTTTTTTTATTCAATTTTCACCCCAAACAAGGCACAGTGCCACTTTGAAGCAGGGGGCTACTATTAGGGATTTAATTAGCGGGGTCATTATGAAGGGAGAAGAGTAGAAAGATGTTTGTTAACATTACACTTGAACTTCTGCATATCATTGCAGTTGGGAAAGCAGAATCCCGGAAGGGAGTTCCAAAGACCCGCAGTTCTGGGGAAGAAACTATTGGAGTAAAAGGCTTTCTTGCACCTAGGGATCTCCACTGTAAAGGGATGAGACTTAGTAGCTTGTCGGGTTTGTCGGGGGTAGTTACGTCGGGGAGGTACAAGTGTTTGCAGTTCGTCAGAGCATTCACCATTAAAGTATTTGTAGAACAGGCAGAGGGATGCAACATCTCGTCGATGGGACAGAGGTTGAAGCCCAGATGACAGTTCAGGACCTATCAGGTTTGCGACTCTTTTTTGAACCCTGTCCAGGAGCGAGAGACAAGCAGCAGATGCACCAGCCCAGATGTGACAACAGTACTCCATACATGGGCGAATGGTTGCCTTATAGAGGTATAGGACACTGGCAGGCGTAAGTAGTTTTCTAGCACGGTAGAGGGAGCCAACCTTCATTGCAGCAGCCTTGGCAATGCTCTCAATGTATCTATTCCAGTTCATATTCCCTGTAAACGTTAGGCCGAGGAGTTTAAAAGAAGTACTTTCAGGCAATGTGTTCTTGGCCATTGCTATTGGTGGGAGAGAAGGTTTCTTGTAGTTATTGAAGGAAACAAGCTTAGTCTTAGCAGCATTGAATGAGACCAACCATTTTTGTCCCCATTCCACTACGGATTGGAGGTCATCCTCTAGTGTTTCTGCCATTTTCTTCACTTAAATAGACTATTTCGCCGCTTACAATGCCATGTCACTTAATTAATAAGTCAATGCTATAGTAAAGACAAACTCGGTAAAAAAAGAAATTATGCTAAGTTATTTAGAGGACATGAAAACCTTATTTAAATATCATTTCCACCGTGTTATAAATCCAGACTTATTGCATGTTCAATTATTGCATATATTAAAAAAAAAAAACCCTTAAATAATTAGATTTATTGAATTAAACCTAAAACTCTATGATTCTCAATTTATTGATGGTTTTCCTTCACGACGGTTAAAACTTATTTCAACGAATCCTTACGCACCGTAAGTTTATTACTTAAATTCTTTCCTAAAGCTGTACTTTTCAACTGCACATTTCCTTTTCAGTTTTTTCCGCTTTTCACCTTGTACATTATGTATGCCATTATTTTTACGTTATATCTATTAATATTTTATTTCCATCATATTTGTTTGAAACGTTTACTATAACACGTCTGTCGGTCACACCTCAGTGACCGGCTGATAGTGGTATAAATGATGCACTATGATCAGGATATATTGTTTCCCCAGCATGGAAATAATTTTGACCCTTAAACCCACGGCACAACCAAAAATAATGACCACTAGACGAATCGAAGAAAAAAAAAATGGTCCACGGTCTTTAAAAACGGAAAAAACTGTATATTTCAGGCAAATTTTTTAAAAAATGGCAGACCAGTACACACTCGCACAAAAAAATAAAACTCCAAAAGAAAATTCAGAACCTGAAAAAAAAAAATTGTCTTGCACCTAAAAAAAAAACAAAACAAAAACTGTTTGCAAAGGATCAATTCCAAAAAAAGAGTATTGAAAATAACCCTTCAAAAAAAAAAAAAAAGAAAAAAAAGTGTCCTACACAAAGGAAAAAAAAAACAGAGACAAAAAGAAATTGTCTCTAGTATATGCAATATCTCTTTCTTTCTCACGCTTTCTCTCTTTCTGTCTCTCTCAAGATATATATCTATATGTGTGTATATCCATGAATCTTGTTATTACATGTCAGATAAAAAAATGTCCTTCAAACACGAAGCTCGAAAAATAAATTTAAAAGTGAAAAAAGGAAAGAAAAAAAGTATACCTAACATTTTTTATCTGATCTTTATAAAAATATAGGACTTTTTAAAAAATTGCTTTTGATTTTGCAAGTGTTAGATTCAGATTTGAAAAAAATGGAACTTTGTTTCGGCACTGTGTTGCATGAACAGTTGATATGTCCTTTTTCAGGTTAGGTAACAATTAACGCTGAAACATAAGGGGACTTTTTTTTTGATTTGATAATGTTTTTTTTATTGATTTTTTTTGTCTGCTAAAAAAAGAAAAGAAATGAAAGAAAAAGATCATTGCTAAAAATTTAGATTACATAATATGAAAGTTTTGTGTGAGAATGGATTTTACAAAATTGTTCAAAATAAGATTGTTTTTCTATTTTGTTATATTTTTTAAACCCGTAGAAATGTTAAGTCTACCTGTCACTCATTTGTTTAAAACAATGGCCGCACATGGGAAAGATAAGCGAAGATGACCTCGTCATGGTGTTTGTGAGGGTGTTGAGGGATGGGTGGTAGAACAACGCTACCTGCCTCCCTCTCTCTTCTTCTCTCTATCTCTCTCTCTCATTCCCTTATTATTGTTAGGGTCTGTGAGGACGAGAGAGTGACTTTTAAAATTGTCGAAGATTTTTTTTTGTTATTACGTAATGATATTATGAGGGTGGTGGGGTGTGTAATGGCATCGCTCTGTCTATCCCCGTCTCTTCCCCCTCATTCTCTCTCTCTACTCTTGCGTTTTAATGATTGTATAGCTAAACCCCTATGGCTGATTGCAGGAGGGCATATAATAACGAATTAACTTGGAGTTTTTTCAATTTTTCTACCAAGTTTAAAGAACAAAAATATTTATGCTTTGTTAAATTACATTAAATGATGTCTTCAATTGTTTTTTATTAAAAATAAAAAGAGAGACAATTATTCAAACAGAACTTGAAGTACTTTTTTGAAATCTTCGAGTGTTTGGAAAAGCCAACTGTTACATGATTACGTTAATTTTTTAAGAGTTCTCTGAAATTTTCATAGTATTTTTTAAAGAAAAATTATGCTATTACATTTCGAATATTCTCTGAATTTTTTATAATTTCTAAGGAAATATTATTTGACTAACGAAAGAAATTTTCCTGAATTCTAGATTATTTTTAAGGAAGAATTATTCGAGCGAATTCTTTAATTGAAGGTTTATTTGAAATTGGACCGTATGATAGGGGTTCCTGAAATATTGACTGAGGAGTATATACGTAAAATTGAATTAATTCATAAGAAGAAAAAAGATTTCCTCAGTCTAGAAAGATCTCTCTTTAATTGAAACTTTAATTTTTTCGAGCTGTTAACTATACAGAACTGGTCGTTAACTAATGTAACTCTCAAGTGTGGCGGGAGTTTATTAATTCGAAATAATCCTTGTGAGTGAGTTTAGGAAAAGAGTTGCTTTTAAATAATAAAATAATTACTTTGAAAAAAAAGTTAATTAACGTGAAAAGTTTCTGAATTCGAAATGACCTTGATAATGGTCTAAAAGAAGAAATGATTTTTAAGAATCAATTAAATAAAAATAATAATTACGAAATGAAAAAGTTTTGGGATGTCTCTGAATCTCATTGTGAAGGGTAAATTTATTCAAAATGAATTTTCTATGATCTTTTCGGAAGATTAATTTTAATAATGAACCAAATGTTTGGAATAATTTTTGAATTGTATTACAAAAAATGGGTCTATTCGAAGTTTATGACCTTTTGAGAAGATTGTTTTTAAAATAATAAATGAATTACTTTGGAAAGAAGTTAACTAACATAAATTGATTTTAACGATGAACCAAAATACTTGAAATAATTTTTAAATTTTGGAATTAAATTTTAATGATCTTTTGTAAATCAAGTTTTGAAAAAATACACATACTTTTTAAATGTACCCTGAAATTTGGGAAAAAGTTAATTATGAATGTAATAACTTGAAATGCGTTTGCATTGTGTAAACAAATTCTAATTGTGACTGAGGTGCTCTGAAATGATTTTTTAAAAATGTTTTCTTTTTTAAGAAAAAAAAATTGTTAACACCCTATTTCATTGATTTAATGTATATCAGGTTTCTGAATTGTTTATTTTTGGAACTTTTTTTTGCCCTAATTGAGTATTCTAACTCATGAAGGCTGAGTGCCCTTCTTAATTAATTCTTTATATAATTAATAAATATTCCGTGGTGGATAGTTTTTATTGGTCGCTCGGCGGCAGACTCCTTGCTCTAACAGAATTAAATTGGATTAGAACCTCTGAAGACCGAGGTTTTACTAAATCCATATAGGTCGGCGTGATGAGGTCACGTAACCCCGACTTATTTAAAATACATTATACTGGTTGCTGAAGAGAGCGTAAGTCCAGTAACTGAAATAATAACTTGGAATACATATAGGTCGGTGTGATGAGGTCACGTAACTCCGACTTGGTTAAAATATATTATACTGGTTGCTGAAGGGAGCGTAAATCCAGTTACGGAAATAATGTTATGCAGACTAAATTAAAAAACGTATAGGTCGGCGTGATAAACTCACGTAGAATCCGGCTTAGTCAAATACGTATAGGTCGGCGTGATAAAATCACATAGTATCCGGCTTAGTCAAATACGTATAGGTCGGCGTGATAAACTCACGTAGAATCCGGCTTAGTTAAATACGTATAGGTCGGCGTGATAAACTCACGTAGAATCCGGCTTAGTCAAATACGTATAGGTCGGCGTGATAAACTCACGTAAAATCCGGCTTTGGTAAAAAATATTATACTGGTTGCTTAAGAAAGTGTAAATCCAGTAACTGAAATCATGAGGTCATTGCCTCGATGGAGGGCGAGGATGATTACCCTCTCTGGTATTTGAAGCAGTATACCAGTCTACCAGGAGCCTGGTAGAAAAAAATAACTTGCTTCACTGAGTTCCTGATGGAACGTAGAGCATGGGGACATTGATTGCTGACGGCCGGCTGACGCACCATCCACGGAAAATTAGGGACTTCTGAAATTTATGAATACTCATAAATTTCGGAGTGCATAGGAAGGGATGTGGCACTATTTCTTTGTGCCACTGTTTCTAACACACTCTGCAGCATGGACGAGTGGTAATTTGGCCATGAGCGTAGAGATACAAATAAATCCCTTCCCATAATTCCCTTGCTATCTTTCTGTCTCTTGCCTGCACGACCACCATGAAGTGAAGACGAATATTCTGTCGCTCCGTAAATGGGGGAGCACCCCCTCCCTCAATACTAGTTAGGTTAGTTAGCTTTGAAAAGCCGATTATCCAGTTTTTTAATTGTTAAAGTTTTTGTTATATATATTTTGTAAAATAAATCGTTAAGATTTCTCATATATATTACAATTGTGTCGCGCGTCGTCTTTCTTGTGTCTGCCATAAATGTCTCCATACATGTCTTAAGTCGAAAGGCGGCCTTGAGGACAAAGAGATGAAGATTCCCACCAGAATGCCACCAGGGTGAAGAGATCATCTTGAGAAAAGAAAGGAGCCACACCAAGTCCAACATCTCAAGTATGATTTTCTTCTTGCTACACAGACCCTAATGACTGGCCCATCTTCATATCTTCATGAGACCGCTTTAAGACATTTACTATAACACGTCTGTCGGTCACACCTCAGTGACTGGCTGATAGTGGTATATTTCTGTAATCCGTTGACATGGCGTTTACTGCGGTCTGTCATATGTTAGTTTGAAATGTTGTTGAACGTTTATGTTGATCTGTCATGTTAAGTTAATGATATATTCGTTCATCTGTCAAGCTTAAGTTTGAAATAGCATTTTTGTCGGTCTCTCATGCTTGATTGTAATAGTGTTTTAGTTTATCTTCTGACGTCAAACATTAAATAGCATTTCTGTTAGTCATGCTAATGCTGGAAATAATATTACAAAGTAAAGCGTGACAGACCGACGAAAATACTATTTTAATCGCTAAACACACAGATTGAATGGCCGTATATTACAAATAATGAATGAATGGTCGTATCTTAAGAATAGTCGTTTATTGATAGGATTTGAATTCTCAATCGTCTGTCATTGTTTTTATCAAGAAGTTGTTTCTTTTTACTTTTATGAGGGAACAACATTCCTTTGCAGTCTCTGATTTCTCTAAGCATTCGTAATTTGGGCTGCAATCATTCATCATCTTTGTTTTGAAGAACTTTATTTTTTTAAATCGAAACGACTCTTTAAATCGCTTATGATTGATAGCCTCAGCAGATCGGTTTTCAAATTGCAAACAAAAGACGCAAAAGTGGAAGGATTCCTATAAAAAGGCAATTTCTCAGAGAACTTTTGCTATTAGCCGTGTTGATGATGCGTAGTAAACGTAGTGTTGTATTTTACACACTTTAGTTAAGGTATTATTTGTTCGCGAACACATCCACAGATCATCTATAATTACATTATGGATCTGTTAAGTTTGTTTGGCTTCTTTCATGTAGAAACAAAACAACTCTTGTAATCGATTTTATGGAGGGACTGACAGTGTCTGTAGGAGTAGCACTTTGGGGGGGAGTAATTTAAAGCTTTTGTAAAACGCATTAACTACATTCGCTTATCACTAGTGATGGGACGATTCCAATATTTTTCCAAATTCCGATTCCCATTCTTTATAAATCTCTAAATATTTAACTCGGAAGTTGTTATTTTTCTTGATTACCGTAAAAGAACACATGTTAAATGTGCAGATATTTTCTCATACTAAAAAACACACAATTGTGAGAGGTTGATCTATAGATTTTAGTTTTACAGTTCAAAATCAATAAATATTTATTATTTTATTATTACTGTCAACAGTCCAAGAATTTTTTTAAACAAAATCAAATAAAAAGGATAATTAAAGGAACGGTTTTTAGCATCGGAAAACAGGCAGAGATTTTTCCGATTCCAATACCAATTCCGATGCTCCAAAGTTCCGATGTTTCTGATTCCCGATTCCGATTAATCGTCCCAACACTAGTTATTAGTATTGTAAAAATGTAAATAAATATTTGCAAAGCACCGGATGCTAATCACTAAGGTCAAGATTTTGAAGCCGCTTCATCTAACCGCATTGATAATTGCCGGAGAGACAACAAAATACGTCTCTCTCTCTCTCTCTCTCTCTCTCTCTCTATATATATATATATATATATATATATATATATATATATATATATATATATATATATTATATATATATATTCATATTATATATAGGACCAGTTAATGGTAAAACGTAAATGATGTTAGGCTCTCGTCAGCCATGTTGTTTCTGTCTGAGGAATAAATTTATATATATATATATATATATATATATATATATATATATATATATATATATATATATAGCATCCAAATATATGGGGCGACGCTTCAGTTCAAAGGGAGACTATTCTTTTCCCTACCAGCAACCTGCCACTGCCCGGGTGTCACAATATCCAACATTCTTCCTACCTCCCAGGGGGAATAAATCAAAACCAAATTTAATAATCTCTAGTAAAACAACAAACAAAGACATAATCTTTTCGAAAACTCTGGTGCGTCACAGTCGTCCATGATTTTCAGATTAACCCTAACAAATAGTACACGGCATCACATATCCGTTACACTTCATAACTAGTGGCTTAAATCGTTCTGAAACGAAACGATATAAAAACAATAATAAAATTTGCTTCAAATATTCTGTACATGCTATTAATAGCAAGATAGGGAGGTGACAGTTTTCAGTGGTTAAGACGCCCTGGATGTCTCAAGTTCGAATCCAGTTAATTACACAAAAATCATTTTTATTTGGATGTTAGCAACTATTTCCGTGGTCCCTCCTGCAAGGAGATCTTTTTAGATATAATTCTGACTAGAAAAATATCGGTGAATCCAATGCCAACGATGGAATCTTCGGATTCATATGATGATGATGATGATGATGGCTAGATATATTGAAACAAGAAGGTAACGTGTATTATTGTTGATATAAAATAAAGTCTTTGTCGAATAAAAAATTAAAATAGCAAATTGGTTAACGTGTTTAAAAGTTAATTGAAATGAATATAATGTTTTAGAATTATTTTAAAAAATAAATAACACATGTATGAAAAATATTATTTCCTCTTAACTCAGAATTACATATTTATTCCTAAAATAGATTTCCACACGCCAAAGTTATCGATCATACCACAAAATCAAACATTTTGCAATCAAGTTTTCCAAATCTCAATTTACATATTAATTAAATGCAATGTATTTGAGTGATTGCTTACGACTTCATGTTTTTGATGGATTTGGACATAATCATGTCAGCCGATCGTCTTCAAAGTTTAGAAAATCTTTCCTATTCAAAGTTTAGAAAATCTTTCTTCATTCGTTCTTTATTTGATCCGATTTAATACAGACGTTAAATGTTTAAAAAAAAACACATCAGCAGATGCAATAGAATCAACGTATCTTATTAAAGGAGATATATTGGAAAAAGGAACGGGTACTTCCCATTACGCTTACATCTATAAACAAGAAAAACTTGTTAACATTAGAACAACATTGAGAGAGCAAGATTATTTATAAAATAGGTATTTTCATCATTGTATTGAAACATCGGTTCACCAAGTTAAGCAACGTTGAGCTTCGCGGATGGGTGACAATTTTGGAATATCTGACGTTTTATGTTAAAAAGCTAATCAGTTCTACATGTAGATATGGACAGATAGCGTCGCCAACCGGTAGCGTCTTGCGTGACGACCATTATATAAATTCTGAATGACAGACATCAATTATGCAGAAAGAAACGACAGGGGAGTTCCTCCTCCAGGAGTGATAAAAACCCCTGATGATGATAGATAGCTGTTTATATATATATATATATATATATATATATATATATATATATATATATATATATATATGTATATATATGTATGAATATATATATATATATATATATATATATATATATATATATGTATATATATGTATGTATATATATATATATGTATATATATATATATATATATATATATACATATATATATATTCAAGCAAATATTATTAAATGCAACGGAGGCACTTTGCTTTATGATTCCTTTTATAATTTTTCGATTTTCCGTATAATCTTTTTTTGTATCAAAATCAAAAATATTAATAAAAGTTCCATAATTGTTGCTGGCACGAGCGCTCTCGATTCGTCTACGAATCATCATCAGGTGTTGAAGTAAAAGTGCGAAGGAGCGAAAATGAGAATTAAAAGTGAAAACTAAAATATACAGTAAACGGCGATAAGTCATAATATACAGAGTCGATGAAAAGTGGATTAAAAGTATAGGTCAATTAAAAATTTGAGTATTAAAAACAGCAAGTTCGTGGATACCGTTAACGAAGTCCGTCCAATAGGAACTACGCAAGACATTTTAGAACGTTACTGCTTTTCTCGAATGCGATATCATTTATAGTGAGTAATTATGAGTACTCGCTTCGACTGACCATCCAAAAAAAGAATTAAACTCTCTATACCATGGATCTATCATATTACCTAATAACAAACAATTTTATATTAATCTTTCTGATTACGACCTAACAGACCCACAAAAAGAGTTCTTAAATCTTGGACCTAACTGCCATCCCACACCACAATTTAACCATCAAAATAAAAAAAAGCCGAGATAGAATTATTCTATGAATACAGTACTAACCTAGAAAAAGAAAACAAAATTATCCTGGGTTAAGGGATATTCTAAAAGAAGACGCCATAAAAAATCGATTTTATAAAAAACACAATTCAATACTAACAACTGATTTAAAAAATGCTGCCAAAGAACTGCGTAACCATCCTAATATAGTTATAAAAAAGGCTGATAAGTCCAACATCTTTCTCATTCTTAACAAATCCGATAAATACGAAATTTTTAAAAAATTAGTAAAAATCCTACAAATACACTTAGAATACAAGTCAATAAACTAATTACAGCTAATAATGCACAGATTGGTAATTATCGACTTTTTTTTTACATAGGCATCACCACATTATCAAGGCCCAGAGGCCACTCAAGGATAAGGGTTAAAGAGTGTACAGTAGAAATTGGACAATATAGTAATCATTAGTAATGAAAATTTGGTAAATTTGATAACTTATATGGAACGGCTCATCAAGAACTTATTTACTTTAGACTTGAACACAACCATATTGTAGTAAGCCGGAAAGCAGGAAAACGGAAGACAATTCCACAGGCGTGCAGTTCTAAGAAAGAAGCTTTGTTCATGGAATCTACGTTTAGGTTTAGGCACAGATAAAGAGTGGGGGAAATTATTGATAGTGTTTACAGCTAGACGAGTGTTTCTTGTGAAAGTTTGGCGAGGGGGGACCATAGATTGAAGCTCAGTCGAACACCTTCCATGAAAATAACGATACATCAGAGACAAACTCGCAACATCTCTTCTGTGAGATAGAGGTTGCAGAGAAGAGAAAAGGACATATCCTACGAGGCTATGAAGTCTATTTTGAACTCTATCAAGGCAGGCCAAGTCCTTTCTAGCAGCTCCTGCCCAGATGTGGCAACAGTATTCCATCTTTGGACGTACCTGGCTCTTATATAGATAGAGAATAGCATCAGCAGTGAGATATTTACCGGATCGATAGAAAGATCCCACCATTTTCCCAGCGGCCTTGGCAACAGATTTGATGTACGGGTTCCATTTATGATCAGGAGTAATGGTCAAGCCCAGAAGCTTGTCAAAACTTGAGACCTCCTGAAGACGAGAGCCATTCATTTCAATTGATGCCAAATGTGGATTAGAATGTTGATGATGTAAAGAGAGAAGCTTGGTTTTAGATGCATTAAAAGTAACCAGCCACTCCTTTCCCCATTGTACTACGTGCTCAAGATCAGAGGAGAGAGAATTGGAGAGAACTTGGTCGTTTACTGTCTTAGATGTGCAACCATAAATGGTAGTGTCGTCAGCATAAATGTCTACAAATGATGTAAGGATGTGATTTGGAAGATCATTAATGTAGATCAGGAAAAGCATGGATGTCTCAATATAGGAAGTGAGAGTTAGTTAGTTAGAGACAGTCAGTGAGAAACTCGGAGAGGGTCTGGGAATTCGAACGTCTAGGAAGCGAGACGTCACTTTGAAACTTTGAATATGAATATGAATTCTTGATGAGAAAACCACGGCCGGTCGTGAAGAAATAAACCTATCGTGTGTTTATAAAACGTCGTTTTGTGTTCGTGATTCTACCAAAAAGGTAAAGTGAAAATTGTATTATATGTCTATATGTACAGTGTTATAAAATGTCTTTTCATACACATCTCGACATCTCATATCGACAATGTGAATCTACATCTCATATCTACACTAAGACTGTCTGAACACTATCTCCTCACTCTAAGAGCTTCACATAGCAACAATCTATTAACCAAAGAATGAACATATTTTTAATATATATGAATCGTCATAACACGAACACTGAATGAACAATCTCTCTCACAACATCCCTCTCTAGAACTCTTACAACACATCTCTCTCAACGACAAACACTCTGAATAAGACTCTTACTATATAACAGTTAGAAACAACTCCTCACCGGCTATAAAAACGTTGGAACAAACCAATATAGTGTATAAATTCAAATGCTCTATTGGAGAATGCAACTCCGAAAATAATACATACATTGGGCACACAACAACATTGTCCCGGCGAATAACCACGCATCTAAATACTACCAGTTCTACATATAAACATTTGATAAAAGAACATAACTGCCTCCCTCCGATCTTAGAAACGCCCTCGTTGACAACATAAAGATTATACAACATGAGAATAATATTAAAAAATAAAAATTATTGAAGCGTCATATATTAGAACCATTCAACCCACTATAAATGATATTGGATTCGAGAAAAGCAGTGTTCTAAAATGTCTTGCGTAGTTCGTATTGGACGGACTTTGTTAACGGCGTCCACGAACTTGCTGATTTTAATACTCGAATGTTTAATCAACCTATACTTTTAATCGACTTTTCATCGACTCTATATATTTTAACTTATCGCCGTTTACTGTATATTTTAGTTTTCACTTTTAATTCTCATTTTCGCTTCTTCGCACTTTTACTTCAACACCTGATTCGTGGACGAATCGAAAGCGCTCGTGACACCAACAATTATGGAACGTCTATTAATATTTTTGATTTTGATACAAAAAAGATTATACGGAAAATCGAAAAATTAAAAAGAAGAATCATAAAGTGTCTCCGTTGCATTTAATAATATTTGCTTGAATGAAAAATGCTGCCTAAATATACCAATTTAATATATATATATATATATATATATATATATATATATATATATATATATATATATATATATATATATATATATAAGAGTTTGTTAGTGGTACAAAATTTATAAACGACAGTAAAGAGTGTTACTTTTAACCTGAGACGACTTTCGTCAATGTAATATTTTCTTTTTTAAGTACACCGTTCCTAGATTAATACCTTTAACCGGATTTCTGGTTTGAAAAAGAAAATCTTACATTTAAGACTTATTATCCATTTCCTCTTGTACATATGTTACATGATAAGGGCTGTCCCCTTTTCATGTAAGTATAAAAATAGAGAGATTTAGTTAAAATGAAAATGAAATAGAATAGACGAAATTCGAACCTCGTAATTTAGGTTTAGAAATAGATTACGAGAGAGAATTAGCAAATGGAATGTAAAACAAACCATTGTTAAGCTTAGAGATAAAATAGTTTTAATAAAAAATGTGCATTGTCAATTTTGTTATGAAAATTCAATTGAAGAATGCAACTATAAGATAATTTAATAAACATGTTTTTAACATATTGGAAATATAGGTTATTGAGAATATAGGTTAAACTTCCTTTTGTAAACAAAGGAAAAAGTTTTGGACACGCATTTCCAGAACACGTGAAAGAAGATACATGTTTTAACATGTGTATGACGTCATGGAAAATGGGAAGTTCTCGATATAGTTAGAAACTTTAGAGTTAAGCAGAGAGAACTGAGGGAGAGACGGAGAGAGAGTCTGAGGACGACAGGCGGGAGTCTGGAGTTGGGATTCGAACGTCTAGAAGCGAGACGGTCACCTTTGAAACTTAGAATGTGAAACTTGAATTCTTGACTATGAAAACCACGACCGGTCGGGAGAAGAAATAAACCCATCATGTGTTTTTATAAACGTCGTCTTTGTGTTGTAATTCTACCAAAAGGTAAAGTGAAAATTGTCATTATATGTCTTGTATATCATGTGTTTTAAAATGTCTTTACATACACCATGTCTCAACACTCAAAGAGCTTCTATACTTCTAAGTATGAACATTTTATATATATGAATCTTGTCATAACACGAACACACAACAACATCACTTGTAATAAGACTCTCTCTTAATAAGACTAACATGCACTTTTAATAACAACAATAACAACAACAGCAACAAAAAAGAATAATCATAATAATAATAAACTAAAAATATAACACATATTTTTTATGGTGTAACCCCACGTGTGGCTCCCTCGTCAGATCGCCGACTCCCAACGTCGTGTACCGTGGATTTTTCATTCATGGCCGGATCGTCATTTTATCGCTGGCGACTGTCGGTGGGGACACACGCGTAGTTTCACAAAAGTACAAATATGAACAAAGAAAGGAAAAACACAAACACCAATGTTCACATATAAATTGACTGTTGGACTTGTGAGTGTGTGTGTGTGTGTGTGTCTTCTCCCCGTTCTATTGATGTTACATTCGTCTATCTCTCTTTCACAGTCAACTCTAAAATTTTTCACGACTCTATTTCACAGTCAACTCTATAACTGTTCAACTGTAGTTGTTATCAACTACCACCCGTCGTCTAGCGCACCTAGATCTCAACTGCCTGTCTCCTCTTCTATCCGCCCTGTAGCGCATCTAGATCTCAACTGTCACTGTCCAACTTACATCCGCCCTCTAGCGCATCTAGATCTCAACTGCCTGTATCCTCTGTCTTGATCTCTCAGGTCGCCCACCCCACCTTAGCTGCCCATCCCTGTTTTATTTCTTTGTTTATTCTAAGCTATTTCCTCTTCCTTTATCTATTCCCCACTCTCAGCACTTAGTAGCTCAAATCCACCCTAGGGCCACTTTATAGCATCACACACCTCTCATGCCAAACTTGTCATTTATTACATAAATTACAAAAACACAAAATCATATCAACATAAATTACATAAAATTCATACATATTACATAAATAATGAAACACCAGAGATATGTTCTTCACTTAAAAAACAAACAAAAAAACCCCAGAAATTCGGCGTATCATTTCCAAACCAGGACCATAGATGTGCACCCAACTCTCTCGGTATTCCAGGGGTATTGGAATACCCTTAAAACAAAACTCTTCAAAGCAATTCCTTTTTTTTGACTGGCTCCAGACAACTGGTAGAGCTTTTCGTACCAGAGAGGGAAAATCAACCTCGCCCCTCCATCGAGGTAGAAAAAAAAACAGGAGGAATTTTAACCACCTCCAAAATAACAGGCATTCCGCCATTTCTCCCCACCCTCCCAAAATAAACAGGAGGAATTTTAACCACCTTCAAAATAACAGGCATTCCGCCATTTCGCCCCCCCCAAAAAAAATAAGCAGGAGGAATTTTAACCACCCCCAAAACATTTCGCCCCACCCGCTAAAAAATACAAACAAAATCATGAGAAATTTTTAATCACCTCAACTGTAACAGGCATAATTCCACTCTCCTCTCTCCCTCCTCTTTTTTTTTTATTACCTCATACCGGGAAAACCTTGTGCACACACCCCTGAACCTTTCTGGTCTCTCGCCATTTTTTTTCAATAAGAAGGACAATCTTATACATTTTACTAAAATAACACTTGCAACATTATTAAAAAAAACAAGTAACATTATTAACAAAACAAAATTGCTTCTCTACTGTTTCCTTTTTCGACAACACTAAAACAATATAATTCAACACAATAAAACTTACAACCTGAAAAAATAGCATTTAACAATTATAAGTCTCTTTTCTTTTTCTCATTTCTTTTACTAATCGATTAAGAAGTCCCTGTGCAATTTTACAAGCAATAAACATATGTAATCTTCATCGTTAGAAATACATAAAAATTCACGTTCTATTTTTTTTATCAAAATGTTTTTCTTTAAAATCAAGTCTCTTTTTCCTCCTATTCTTTTAACAACAATTAAAATATAAAGTTCGCAT
Organism: Euprymna scolopes; assembly: GCF_053919585.1. Lineage (NCBI taxonomy): Eukaryota > Metazoa > Mollusca > Cephalopoda > Sepiida > Sepiolidae > Euprymna > Euprymna scolopes. Next base: position 145,191,398 of record NC_136492.1, read on the forward strand.
GTGTACAAAAATTTTCTTTAAACAGTCTATATTTTTTTTCTATAAACGACAACTTTAATAAAAAGAAATTTTCATTGTGACTGTCTATTTTTTATTTTATTTTCCTTATTTATTATTTTTTAAGTGAAGGGCCTTCTCTCTTCCACTCTGCACAGTTCATTGGCATGCGTCTCCTAACTTTATCCCCCCCCCCGGTGAATCGTGAACAGTGATAAAAAATAACATTAAAATTCTAAAATTCTTGATTGACCTCACCCTAATCACTCATCGCGTCAACCTTGATCTTTACCAGTAATTTATTCTCCAAACATTAAACTTTAATTTAGCCACGTTCTCGACGTATGTTAAATACATCCACTCTCTAAATACAATTTCTGTGAGAAAATAAAAATAAAAATAAAAATAAAAAAAGAAGATTGCTTACTTGGTGGCGCCGTCCTCGAGGGCGGAATTCTAATCTGAGTGGTTGAGAGGACGAGTCTCTTATAGACTTGGAGGAGTAAGGGGAGGCACAATTCTTCTGTTATAAAAGAATTGTGTCTCTGACTAGTACCAGTTCTGTTAATGACTTACTGGTGAACGGTTGGCACAACTTAGTTACTCGCTGCTCGCCGTACTACAATACTTGTTACTCGACCCAGTAGGGGGGGGGTCGCATAGGGCATCCTTTGCAACCCCTCGGAGCTTACGCTATCACCGGGTAATCTACTTTACCCTCTAAATAGTTTTTTTTTCCACATCTTGCAAAGGTTTTGCTGCTTACTCTTTCGTTGGTTAACTACTGTCATGAACGTCACGAAAGAGTAGCTCCTACGCAGAATGGAGTCATTGACTCAGAGGATTCAGGGACGACTGAAGATGTGTCGTGATGGAATTAGGCCATCGGCGTACTCATTCTTAAGGACGGAGATTCGACAATTCATTGTCGAGTTAGAGACTTGTATCACACAGCTGGAGTTGGCCTCCTTTGATGAGAGTACACCTGCCGAGATTGAGGGTGCTTGACTGCCTCAACTGAAGGATTATTATGAAGACTTGGGCGATTTGGATCAAGCATACCGACAGCCAGAGCCCAGCCCTTACTCGGAATCTGCCTTTGAGTTCTCAAGGGCTTCTGCAACTACCGGGAGAGGTTCTTCCTTCATTGTTAAACCCCCACGTATACAGATCACAGGGCCTACATTTAGCGGACAGGAAATGGAGTCCGACCGCATGAGTTTCAGAAACTTCTTGACTAGGTTTGAGAACTGCATTATCGGCATGGCCAATGATGCCGAGAGGTTGAACTTCTCAGACAGAGCCTTGAGAGGTGTTCACTCTCAGACAGAGCCTTGAGGCTGGTAAATCACCTGAGTTGCACTGACACCAATTACCAGCAAGCCATGGCTATACTGAAGAGGGAGTATCTGGACCTGGATGAAATCATTGACCAAATATTCCAGGATATTCTGGACTATGTACCAAAGAAAGGTGGAACCCTTTTTGAGCTGGGGGACTTCGTTTCCAGGACGGCATCGCTGTTGGAAGAGCTGGGGAATTCCTTTTCGTGTGACTTTTCTGTGGACGATTCTGGCGGAGCCAGACTGATGGCTAAGATTTTATTTAAGAAATTTCCTCTCGAACTGAAAGGGGAGATAATAGCGCTAACAAATAGATGGGTGCCGCCTTTGTCCTCCATATTGAGACTAACTGGAGAAGCAATAAAGAGATTGTAGATTAAGGGCGGTGTCTCCACTGCATTTACATCAACAGTAAGACAGAATACGTCTCAAAAGTTTGGTAGGGGGAACGCTATTACTCCTTCTTTTCATGTGGATGTGAACAATGCAACTTCAACCGGGTATTCCCGCACGTTGCCACCCATTCTCTCAGTTACATTCTCTTGTGGACCAAAGACAGTGTCAGTGGATTGCCTACTGGACACGGGTAGCGGGTGGACATATCTGGCGGCAGATGTACTGAAAACTTTGTGCCCAATCGAAACCCTTGGTGTCAATTGTCAGCTGAGATTGTCTATCTTTCTAGGTGAGTGTCAGCGTGGGTTCACAGAGGTAGTCCTGGGAGTTGACTTGGGTTCTGGAAGGACTGTGACATCTCCTGTCTTGGTAGCCGATGGTATGGACTTGTCGGTTTGAGTGGCCAACCTGGAATCTCTATTGCGTGTCTTTCAGGATGCAAAATATTCTTTGGCCGGCCAGTTTGAGACCGGAAGGGATTTAATACCGATCAAGGGAATAATTGGGTTAGACCTGATTGAACACCTGGACTCATTGAAGCTGATCCCGTGTTTGAATGGATGGGCCTTTGCAACCCCACCTGGATTGGTCCCGTTTGGAGCAGTGGACTCTTTTTTCTTGGAAGATAAGCCTCTCTCTGAGGTTACTCACCTCTCGTTTAATTCGGTGATGGAACATACCCCCCAGGTCGATTCATCACATTTATGTTTTGTCCTTGAAACACAATCAACATACCTGGATCCCATGGCGGAGTGTTTTCCTGACAGTATGGTACAAAGAGGACTAGAACAAATGTTTACGTTGGAATCTCTGGGGCTTCCCAGTCAGGAGGACTTTTCTGATTACGATAAAGTGCAGATGAAGCGGTTTGAGGAAACGGTAGAGCCTCGGGATGGAAGGTATTATGTGGAGCTCCCCTGGCATCACGATAGATTAGCCAGAGTCCCCTCTAATCATGCAACTTCCTTGCATGTTTTAGGCCGGGTGGCAGCAAACTTGACTAAAAGAAAAATATATGATGAATATTTGGAGGTGTTTCGTCAGCAACAGGAGGACGGTATAATTGAAGAGATTTTTGTCTCCCCTCAGGAGTTCGACAAATATGTGTGGATACCACATAGACCAGTTTTCAAGTCGGACCCTACGGCAACTACCAGGATCAGACCAGTGTTCAACTGTAGTTTGAAGACAGGAGATGGATTATCGCTGAACGAAGCAGCATATTCTGGCATTAACTTAACAGGGGACATCTTAAAGTTGTTGCTGGCCTTTAGAGCCAACAATTATGTGCTACTAGCAGACATTCGCCGAGCCTTCCTAATGATTCGGCTTAAGCTGGAGGCGGATAGGAACCGGTTTTGCTTTTTTCTTAAACAAGGAGATTGTTTGTGCTGCTTCCGCTATACCACCTTGATATTCGGGTTTACCTCAAGCCCATTTGTGTTGGGGTGTATCTTAAAATTGCATGCGGCAAAATACCCTCAGGATGCTTGCCGCAGAATGATGGAGGACCGGTTTTATGTGGATAACCTTGTGGCATCCGTGGCAGACGTGAGTGAGCTTACTACATTGTATTTCCTTGTTAGAGAGCGTTTGCTGGAAGGGGGCTTTGTTATCCAGTCATGCAACTCAAACAGTCAGGCGCTCTGCACTAGGATGAAGGAGGATGGTACTCTAAGTATCCATGAAGAGGAGTGGGAGAGAGTACTGGGCTACCGATACTCCCCACATTCGGAGGAGTTGTATGTCGCTCCGGTAAAGTGCAATCCTGACGTGACAACTAAGAGAGGTGTTCTTTCAGAGTCAGCTAAGGTCTTCGATCCGTTGTCCCTATGTCTCCCGGTTACTATCCGCAGTAGAGTGCTAATCAGGTCCATGTGGAAGAATGGTGCAGGTTGGGATGATCCACTCCAGCCAGCGATCTTGAGCGATTGGAGAGAACTAGCCAGGGACCTTTCAGGGTTGAGTGATTTCCATTTTTTGCGCAAGGCGCTTATGGCAGGGCTGCCTGGAGATATGTACCTGTTTTGCGACGCGTCCAAGGAAGCATATGGGTTTGCTGTGTATATCGTACAAAATGGTCGGTCATCCTTATTATTTGCAAAAGCTAAGGTGGCACCTATGAAGGACAAGACTTTGCCTGTGTTGGAACTAATGGCCGTTTTCCTCGCCTTCAAGTGTCTCCCCACAATCCTGGACAATTGTGAAGGATTTGTTCCTGAGAATTTGTGTATAGCCACGGATGCACAGGTGGTCTTGTCCTGGATTTTACCTCAAAACATGGCTAGCAAAAATGTTTTTGCAAAAAATAGACTTAAAGACATTCTGCAGATGAAAGTGGAGTTGGAGTCTCGCTATGGCTTGAAGACTCTCTTCAGATATGTTGATAGTACACTCAACCCGGCGGATTTGTTAACAAGAGGATTAACATTGAGAAAGTTCCAATCCAAGATGGAATTTTGGTGTTCAGGCCCTTCCTGGCTATGCGAAGGAATATCTCAATGGCCAGGACAGGATATGCCCTGTTTGAGTGAGATATGCCAGCGAATGACCCGCAGTTCAGCAAATTGTTCTTTGATCCATGATCAAGAGTACACTTCGCCCATGCCTTTTCAGAGGTTTTCCTCATTCTCTGGTTTACTGACTGTTACTGCCTTGGTGTTTAAGTTCCTAGCCATCCGATTTAATCGACAATGGGACTACAACTCTAAGGCAGCGATCTACCTTATGAAGACAATGCAACGGCAAGAATTTCCCGTGGAAGTGGAGTACCTAAAGGAGCCGAGTGGTAAACCCATGCCAGTTAGGGTTCGTGCTCTAGATCTTTTTCTGGACCCTGACGGTTTGATTCGATCTCGGGGAAGAATCAACCAATCTTCCCACTTTGGTTATGAAGTTAAAAACCCCATTCTGATAGGGAAACATCATCCTGTTACCAGATTCATCATTTATCATTTATTCATTCATCATTTAGATTGTCATGAAAGGTGTTGCCACCTTGGAACTGGGTCAACTCTAGCGGAGTTGAGGCGAAGCGGTTATTGGGTCCCGCAGGGTCGACAAGCTGTGAATAAGGTACTGGTTGTTTGTGCCAGATGTAAACGTTATAATTCAACGCCAGTGACGCCGAATGCTGCTGCTGCCCTGCCGATTTCAGAGTCCCCTATCAACACACTGGGATTGATTTTACTGGCCATCTTTGGGTGAGTGACGGGAAACGAGATACGAAAATGTACTTGCTCCTGTTCACTTGCTTGAATATCAGAGCAATACACATTGAAGTAGTTCCCGACATGAGCGTACCCTCTTTCTTCCAGGCACTGGTTCGATTTACTAACCGATATGGCGTTTTCCGAAACCCTTTATAGTGACAACGCGAAAACGTTTATAGGAAGTGGAAAGATTTTCGACCGTCTCTCTCTTTTTACGGACTATCAAAGAAAATACGGTCCTTGTAAGTTAAAACTTAAAACCATTCCCTTGTTCTCTCCTTGGTATGGAGGAACATGGGAGCGATGTATCAAGACCATGAAGAACTGCCTATTTAAGATTCTTGGCAGGGGTAGATTGGATTACTTTACCCTTCTGACAGTGTTATCGGATATTCAGAGGTCTGTTAATAACCGGCCTCTTACTTACCAGGTGTCAGCCGACAAAAATGCTACTCCAATTACCCCTAATATGTTCCTTAAGCCCAATCAGAGCCCCGGGCTATTGATACGACTGGATAGAGAGGATAGAACAACCTTGTTGCCTCCCAGCAGGGAGAAGCTAATTCAAACCTTGGAACTTAGGGACCAATGTCTGACAGATTTCCACAAACTATGGTATGAGGAGTACCTGCTAGAGCTGGGAAGGAAGACTCCTGGTCGATCCTGACTCAGTACAAGAACCCGCCTCCAGAAGGATGATGTTGTGCTGATTAAGAGTCCTTTGAAACCCAGACCGTTTTGGGTCTTAGGAACTATTACTGAACTGATTCCAGGCCATGATGGTGTCGTTAGAGCAGCACATGTTCAAAAAGGGGTGGGCTTGGAGGAAGTACATTCCCTGAAACATCTGTACCCCTTAGAGCTTTCTAGGACTCCTGAAGGACCTCCTGTTGCGGAGGGAGGGGAGACGTTGGATTCACCCCCTAGTGTTGAAGAGCAGGTCTGGTTGTGTCCCCTGTGCAGCTCTCCGCAGCAGAATCAGAATATGATCGGGTGTGACTCGTGCGACGATTGGTACCATTTCCGATGTGTCGGTATCGACTCAGAACCTCGCAACAGGCAAAAGTGGTATTGCCCAGAATGCGCGCCCCTTAAAAAACGACGGGGTAGACCTAGCCTGCTGCCTGCTTGATTGACATCTGGACTGATCGACTACTGCTATATTGTACTAACAGCTGTTTTTTGATTAAGTATTTTGGTGGTCTGTCATTTTTATGTAACTTTTTTCTTTTTCTTTTCTCTCTTCTACCTTTTGTTTTTTTTTCTCGTTTTTGTCGGGAGTGTGTGAGAAAATAAAAATAAAAATAAAAATAAAAAAAGAAGATTGCTTACTTGGTGGCGCCGGCCTCGAGGGCGGAATTCTAATATGAGTGGTTGAGAGGACGAGTCTCTTATAGACTTGGAGGAGTAGGGGGAGGCACAATTCTTCTGTTATAAAAGAATTGTGTCTCTGACTAGTACCAGTTCTGTTAATGACTTACTGGTGAATGGTTGGCACAACTTAGTTACTCGCTGCTCGCCGTACTACAATACTTGTTACTCGACCCAGTAGGGGGGGGGTCGCATAGGGCATCCTTTGCAACCCCTCGGAGCTTACGCTATCACCGGGTAATCTACTTTACCCTCTAAATAGTTTTTTTTTCCACAATTTAAATTCAATGATTCTTCATCTGTCACCAGATGATAGAACCGACGTACAACATGTGCCAGTGTGCCATATGTATCTAACTATCCGAATTTCTGGATGCTTCTTTTCCTGCATCCCACAAAACCCGTTCCATTTTCCGCCAACAACCAGGCCAAGTCGAATCACCATGACTTAATTTTTTTTTAACTATCGCCCCTACTCCCCATCACCTAGCACGCAACGTAAGACAAATCCCCATTCCCACAACACACGAATCGGAAATATCCTACAATCAACAATAGATAGGAAATAGCTCAGAATAAACAAAGAAATCGGAAATATCCGACAATCATACTACAGGTCAATATGCAAGCCTCCTAGACCTTTTCTCTCAACTTCCCCTGAGCTATCTTCATGTTCCGTTCTTTCTCCTCTAGGATCCTCCGACCACTCCGTCGTATCAGTTAAGATAAAAATGAAATGTAATAAGTCCCCAGACGTACCCCTCCACTGTACTGTATACCGATACTCTATGGGTGACTGAGATAGCTTCCGTACATTTATATCTGATCTACCTCTGCATTCCATGTTTAAAAAGGATGTGTCCTCTATAGTATCAAACCTGACCGAATGGTTTATTGTAGGCATAGACCAATTCATACCATCTAAAAAATTCCAACAAAAACCTAACAGCTAGCCATGGTTCTCCCCAGAATGTGCTGCTGCCATCGCACACAGAAATCACCTTTTTCCATAACTACCAACGTAATAGATGCACTGAAACTAAAGCTGCTTTCAGGAACGCCAGCAACCACTGTAAAAGTGTAATAAAAAATGCAAGAGAGCTATATGCCCAGTCTGTTAAATCCAAAGTAGCTGATCAGCGGCTTGGTTCCCACCAGTTTTGGAAAATAACAAATAGGATCCTGAACAGAAGTGTGCGTTCTATCCCAACCGTTATCAACGGACCAGAGGTCATCTCGTCAGCACTAGACAAGGCCAAACTATTTGCCAAGAACTTTGCAGCTAATTCTACCTCATGCGACGAAGGCCACCAACTCCCCATATTTCCTCCTATAACACAGAGCACGCTAGGTAACATACAAATATCTGTGCATGAGGTCGCCAAGCTAATCAAGAACCTTGATTCCAGTAAAGCTACTGGCTCTGACGGCATCCCAATTATAGTGTTAAAAAATACTTACGAAACTGTTTAAGTGCTGCCTTAAGGAGAAGTGCTTTCCGACTCCCTGGAAGACCTCATCAGTTTGCCCTGTATTTAAGAATTCAGGTGATAAGTAATCTCCCCCTCAGTACAATAGGTCTCCTGCGTTATGAGTAAGTTGCTGGAATTCATATTAGATAGAGAAATAGTCAACCTCCTCAGCAGAAATAACCTTCTTAGTAACACACAATATGGTTTCCGCTCTGCAAGATCTACCGCAGATGTGCTGACGGGAATATCTTACAGGATTAGTGAATCTCTTGACAAAGGCTTCCTTTCCAGGGCAATTGCTCTTGACATATCAAAGGCCTTCGACAAGGTATGGCATAAAGGCCTACTTCACAAGATTTTCAGCTACGGTATAAGTGGAAATATTCTCTCTATCATTAAATCATTTCTCTCTGATAGGCTCATAAGAGTAGTGGTTGATGGACAAAAATCAGAGGCCTGCAGTATTAATGCTGGAGTCCCTCAAGGGTCCATCCTGGGCCCAACTCTCTTCCTGATCTACATCAATGACCTCCCTAAACACATACTTAAATCATTCGTTGACATCTATGCTGATGACACGACCATCTACGGCAACACATCAAAGGCTGTAAATGACAAAGCCCTTTCTGATTCTCTCTCCTCTGATCTCGAACGAGTGGTTCAGTGGGGGAAGACGTGGCTGGTTACCTTTAATGCATCTAAAATCAAACTCCTATCTTTACATCATCAACGCTCTGATCCCAATCTGGCATCAATTGAAATGGATGGCTCTCGTCTAGGAGAAGCCCCATGTTTTGACAAGCTTCTGGGCTTGACCTTCACTCCTGATCTGAAATGGAACACGTACATCAAGTCTGTTGCCAAGGTCGCTGGAAAGATGGTGGGATCCTTCTACCGCTCCAGAAGATATCTCACTACTGATGCAATTCTCTATCTATATAAAAGCCAAGTACGTCCAAGGAAGATGGAATACTGCTGCCATATCTGGGCAGGAGCTGTTTTATCGTTATTTCCATGGCAGGTGCTCGTCAGAACTTCAATCTCTGGTATCCCTTGCCAATCTTTTACAAAAAACACCCGTCTAGCTGAATCCACTATCAAAAAGTTTCCCCACTCTTTATCTATGCCTAAATCAAAACGTAGATTCCATGAACAAACTTCTTTCTTAGAACTGCACGCGTGTGGAACTCTGTTGCGTCTGCCTGCTTCCCTCCTGACTAGAACTTTGATGTCTTTAAGTCCAACAAACAAATTCCTGATTTTAACCCCTTAAGTAAACACTTCATTAAATATCCACACTAACGTACTGTACTTATAATAACCCTTATCCCTGAGTGGTTTCCGGGCCTTGATAAGTGGTGTACACCTTTAAAAAAAATCAATAATAGATAGGAAGTAGCTTAGAATAAACAAAGAAATCGGAAATATCCTACAATCAACAATAGAAATAGATCAATTAAAATTATAGATGATGTTGGGGGGTATCGAATTATAAATACAGGAGGAACGTGTAATATGGAGTGTCATGTAAAAAGCTGTATAGGGTCTTTATCATAGTCTTAAATGTATGTAGTGTATGTTTTAGGGTTAAAGTGGAGGTATAGAGTGGATGGGTGGTAACTCTATTTTATCGGTGTGTAAGATGCCTATTATCTATGGAAGGCCATTTTTCTTTTGATAGATGCAACCGAGACGACAACAACACTATGAAGTGGTGTATAATTTTTCCTGGGGGGGGGAGCATGTTATGATCATGATTTAAGGCGAAGGGGCGAATGGATGTGTTCTAAGCAGATTTGAACATGAGGGATTACATGGGGCGTCCTGTTCCAGGGTTTTAATTTAGTAAGGCGAGAGAGGGTTCGGAAGTGAGTTAAGGAGCAAGTTATGGGGTGGGTCTGGGTGGGTAGTTGTGAGGCTATAATAATAGATTTCAGAATAGCAATAATTCTAGGAGTCTATTGCGCTAACTTCATATGCTCTGTTATCTATTTCTACTGGTTTATCCTGGCATGTGTTTGAAGCGTCTTTTGAACGTGAAAATAGGTCTTCGCCTACGTTCTTTTCGGCAGTGTCTGAAAATACTAATATATCGTCACGGTACGCTAGAGCATAGCCTTCCTGGCCTTGTAGTACTATGAACATTCGCTCTGAGAAAACTCCGAGTGAATTCGAGATCTCAAACGGCAAAACCTTAAACTGTAAAGTCCCCTATGGGATACAAATGCAGTTTTTTCTTCATATTTTCCGTCTAATTCTACTTGCCAGCGTTCCAATTTCAAATCTAATGCTTCGCCAAAATATGATCAATAACTGGCAGTAGTAGGCGTTAATCTTCGTCATCTTATTCAAATCCCTGAAATCCACACAAAACTTCTTGCTCCCATCTTTTTTTTTTCAACTAATATTATGAGAAAGCCCTCGGACTCTTGGATTTCTCCATGATTCCTGCCTCAAGCATTTCATTGATTTCTTTGTCCACCAATGCTCTTTGTTTTAGAGGTGTGTAATACGAGGGTCTTTTTTTTGGGTCGATATCCCCCTATGCTGATGCTCACTTTTATCTGTCATCTCAGCATAATTATCAGCACCGGCGAACAAGTCTATGTTTCTTCATAACAGAGGCATACAATTTTTTCCAAACTTCTTCGGAAACCCAACCGCTTTTAGTTTCCTATTTGAAATTTCATACCTATCCCTATTTGCTAACGATATGTTATTTATCTTCCTTGCTTATCGCAGTCTCCTTATCAGGCAACCACTGCTTCAGTCTAATTGACTGGTTTGTTCCATTTACAATAAGAATCGGGACCTTCCGTGAATCACTTGTTGTAACTATAGCACTAGCCACAAACACGTCACTTAATCAGCTCACGAATCCCGAACATATTATTTCAGCTTGATATTGTTTCTCTACATGTTTAACTTTGATCCCAACCTGACACGTATGATCATGTTGGGGTTTCAGTAATACAGTATTCTACAACCTAACTGTGCTTATCTTCCTTGAATGCTACATTCTCGTTCTTAAGCGGTCATTTAAGTCATAGTAAATGTGGACGCATTTTTTTTTATCAATCGCGCCTTAAAATCATGTTTCTATTTACGTTCTCTATCAAAACAACAACAACAACAACAAAAAATCGTGATGAGATCTTTGTACCCTTACTCTAAACTCTCGTGATGCTTCTCGTTTCATTCTTAAGCGAGATGCATACGCTGCTCGTTACTTTATTATACTTTATCCGAAAACCCTACTATATATTACAGAAACCTTGGTCCCAGAATCTATTAGTACTCTGTTCTGTTTTGTGCCTACTGTAATGATAATCGGGTTAGTGAGCCTTCTATCCCTAATAGATATATCAAGGTGGTATTGATCACCTGTTGTCGCGACTCTCTGCGATCAGACGTGGGCCATTTCCCTCTTTTTCTCTTTTACAATTCCTAACGACGTGGCTTATTTCGTCGCATTTCCAATAAGCCCCCTGACTAGGTGTTCGCCTATTTTCTTGTCTCGAAAATGCTTGATTATACCTCTTTTAAAGATGGGCCTATTTCTACTCCAGGCCTTAACTCAACCTCTTCTCCTGGCTCGAATACATTCGTCATCTAGGGTATCTGGGTCAGCCCTAATAACTACTAATTTAACTTCCTGATCCCGCAGTCCTTCTACGAAAAAGTTTTTGACTTGCTTCCGAATTAAGAGATCCAGATTTTGACCATTCTCATAGGCTTTTTTCGCTAACTCAACACCCGCTCGAAGTAAGTTCCTAATAATTTGCTCGGTGGACTAATTCGGAAAAATAAAATAAGAATTTAAAAAATAATAATGATAACGTGGTTCATCAAATTTCGTCTGCGTTTTACAATATCACGCAAGCTGATATTTGGACTTGACGATGGAAGAATCACTTTTGATTAATGTTTAGTTTTAAAATATGCAAACGAAGAAATGATTTGCTGCGATTTTAAATGGTACTTCTTTGATCGTAAATTGAACTCATTAATAATAAAATAAAATAGAATGATGAGGTACACCAGAGCTTCAACAAGGGGTTATTCGGTCTGTAGTCGAATCTAATGCTCTACCACTAAACTACATGTCCAGATTTGTTTTTTTAAAAAGAAATTATTTGTTAAGATTTTATTATTTCCCTTGGTTGGTGTAACGTAAAATATTCCACTATAAAAATTATTCTTTTTAAAAAAACTATTTTTAGGATTGGATTTTTTTCGATTTTCGATACTTATCGGATGGATTTATGTACAAGACATATTTAGGAACACTACTACACATATAAATTACCTTTGTGTGAAATTTGCAAAAGCTAGGGTCAGCCGTTTCGGAACATATGAGGAATAAACTCATACATACAAAGTGACTTTTATATAGTAGTAGAGATAATAAAAATAGGGAATAAGCTTTATAATAATAAATAAGAAATCGGCAAGAATAAAATATAATATTTATGCGTATTTTACGACTGGACAACGTCGAGCAGCTTGCTAGTATATATATATATATATATATATATATATATATATATATATATATATATATATATATATATATATATATATAGTAAGTTATAAAATATATATGGCGATTAAGCTACACTGAATATTCCGCGTTTCATCCACTCTAGGACTCTTCAGCCTGAAGAGTCCTAGAGTGGATGAAACGCGGAATATTCAGTGTAGCTTAATCGCCATATATATTTTATAACTTACTAACTAGCTCTACCTACGTATTGAGCACTTTTGAAGTAAATACTTAAAGTTTACGCATAAATTTATACTTTCGTATATCAATTTTATGTGAGTAAATGAAGTAGTTATATATATATATATATATATATATATATATATATATATATATATTTGGTGGGTTCTCTCATCGAAGACGATGAATGAGGGTTCAGTATGCAATCTTCAGCAGCTCCCAAGATCTGTGACACCACATGCGTAATTGCAATCCTGTAGACGTCCGGCACACTCCTCCGCAGATGGTGAACTTTCATATGCTCGTAGATGCCTTCTCGAATAAACAGATAACCCTGCTTTGATGCGTGCTCTGAAACCACAATGGCATACATATTTGCACGAAGAGTGTCCCTATGACAAAGGCGGTTATGTTCAAATTCTTTGGTCCCCAGGAAACACGCCTTCCTCCATTTTCTGCGATCCTCTGCTGCACTCTCCCAGGAACTCAGAGAAATTCCACAACGTTTCAGGGTGTCTTATAGTTTATCTTTGTAACGAAGCAGGGGACGCCCTATTGGACGGCAAGAATTTGTCAGTTGCCCATAAAAAAGTTTCTTAGGAACTCTTGAGTCATCCATTCTTACAAGATGACCCGACCACCGCATTTGTATCCTGATCAAAAATGATTCAATACCAGTGATTTCACATCTCTCCAGTAATATATATATACAAGGTGACCCAAAAAACAAAACAAAAGCTAAATGGAGGTCATCTAGAACATATGTTGTAGAACGGAAAAAAAAGACCAAAGACCCTAGTGTTTTGATGTGATGTTTTGACTATAATAAACTAGTTATGACCAAACTTTCATTTCATTTGGACAAAACACTAAGAAACGGGGCCTAATTAGAGTTGGGGCCCGTTTTTTTGGTCACCCTGTATATATTATATTAAGTAATGTGATTTATAATTTAAAATTTAAAAATTAAAAAATTTTTTTAAAATTTAAAAATCAAATTTTAATTAAATTAAAAATCAGTTTCATAAGAAGGAACAACAACAAAATCAATTTTTGATTTTGTTGTTGTTCCTTCTTATGAAACTGATTTTTAATTTAATTAAAATTTGATTTTTAAATTTAAAAATTTTTTTTAAATTTTTAAATTTTAAATTATAAATCATATTACTTAATATGGAATTAGCTCTAGGACATTTAACTATCGAGCTTATTATATATCTAAATTACAACGAGCACTTTCTATTTCCTGTATTTTAATTAAACTAGTAATTTCACTGTTACATTAAAATACACTCAGCTCTTTAGACTATTGTTCTAATCTCCTTTAAATTATATATATATATATATATATATATATATATATATATATATATATATATATATATATATATATATATATATATATATAAGAGCCAGCAGTTAATAAAACATATTAAAAAAAATTTTGAAAAAGAGTTAAAAACATATTTAATCTGAAAAGGAAACACTTGATAAGTGGATAGTCCTTAATCCGTGGAGTTTCGAAGAAATACTTTCCTTCTCATCAGAGGGTAGGAATTAGCAAAATACAGGATCGGATTTTGCATGCAAATGTATTTGATGAAACTACAAGTAAGTCAAAGATCTTACTTGATGACAAAAAGTGAAGCAGAGGGAATATGGTGAAGAAAAAGGTGATTACACGTGAATCTATAGTCTGGTGAAAAGTATATATATATATATATATATATATATATATATATATATATATATATATATATATATATATATATATATGCGTGCTTGTGTGTGTGTGTTGTATATACATATGTGCGTATTCAGTATATTTCTGTGCCCGTCTATCTCTTTATATAGTTATGCATATAAAAATAATATTAATTATGAAATGGAAACCTGTTAATTAAGCCCAAATTAATTTCCTTCCCTGAACATAAATGCCAAACAAATGTTATGAAAGCTAATTTGACTTACGCATCAATGACGTCATCATCATCATTGCTGACTTCGTTCTCAAACGCCCAATCGCGAGAAATGAGGCAGACATGTAATTACCCACTTTCAAGGGTTAAAGGTCATTAGGGTTGAACCCAATTATTAAATGATATATAAATTCAAGGCTAAATTGATTTTATCAATATTATTTCCATTGACATTATTTCCACAGTCTATTATTAGGTTTCAAACTTAAACATTATTTTAGACCTTCTTTCTTTTTAACCCTTCTCTATTTCTCTTTACATTTTCTTCTTTCTCTACCTCTTTTTTTTACCTCTTTCCTATTTCTGTTAGCCTTTCCTTTTTCTCTTTAATCCTTTTTTCTCTTTAATCCTTTCTCTCTTGCTCTTCACCACTGTCCTCTTTCTTATTATTATACTAGCTGGCAGACAAGCGTTGGCGGTCGTACAATACGCTTAAACATGATATTTTATTTTATTCCAATGTATTATTATAGAATCAATTCTCTACAATAATTATGATATATTACGAGGAATAATTTGCCCGGTTAACTAATTCGTTAAAAAAAAGAAAAAGAAAAAAAGACGATAAATAAATAAATAAAAAAAACAAATAATATTATTTTATCTATGTTTGTTTACAATATAACGTCAGCTGAGATTTTTGGCTTAAGCCACCTTTGATTAATATTTATTTGCAAAATATGCAAACGAAGAAATGATTTGCTGAAATTTTATTGTCTCATTTGCCGGTGTAACGTAAAATATTCCCTTGTAAAAATTATTCTTTTTAATCTAAAAGAGAGAAAAACTATTTTTAAGATCGGATTTTTTTCAATTTTCGATACTTATCGAATGAATTTCCGTACAAAATATATGTAAGAAAACTGACAGATATATAAATTAGCCTTGTGTGAAATTTGAAGAAAGATATGCTCAGCCGTTTCAGAACCTATGAGGAAAGAACTCACACACACACACACACACACACACACACACACACACACACACACACACACACACACACACACACACGCAAAAGTGACTTTTATATACAAGTAGGGATTTTTTCTTTTTCCTTTTCACTTTTACTTCAATACTTTTGCTTCTTTCTCTTTACTGTTTTTTTTCTCTTTAGCCTTTTCCTTTCTTTTTACTTCTTTTTTAAAATATTTCTTTTACTTCTTTTTAATTTTTTTACTTCTTTTTAAAAATTCTTTTTGCTTCTTTTTCCTTTCTTTTTAATGTTTTTTTACTTCTTTTTTAAAAATATTTTTTTACTTCTTTTTAATGTTTTTTTACTTCTTTTTAAAAATATTTTTTACTTCTTTTTAATTTATTTTTTACTTCTTTTTTAAACTATTGTTTTACTTCTTTTTAATTTTTTTACTTCTTTTTTAAAATATTGTTTTTACTTCTTTTTAATGTTTTTTTTTACTTTTTAAAAATATATTTTTACTTCTTTTTAATGTTTTTTTACTTCTTTTTAATGTTTTTTTACTTCTTTTCAAAAATATTCTTTTACTTCTTTTTTCAAATATTTTTTTACTTCGTTTTCATTTCTTTTTACTTCTTTTTAAAAATATTTTTTACTTCTTTTTCCTTTTTTTACTTCTTTTTTAAAATATTTTTTTACTTCTTTTTAATGTTTTTTACATCTTTTTAAAAATATTTTTTACTTCTTTTTAATGTTTTTTACATCTTTTTAAAAATATTTTTTACTTCTCTTTTCTTTCTTTTTACTTCTTTTTTAAAAATTTTTTAAATTCTTTTTCATTTCTTTTTACTTCTTTTTTTAAAATTTTTTTACTTCTTTTTCATTTCTTTTTACTTCTTTTTAAAAATATTTTTTACTTCTTTTTCATTTCTTTTTAAAATATTTTTTACTTCTTTTTAATAATAATAATAATAATAATAATAATAATAATAATAATAATAATAATAAAACAAAAAAAAACTGACAGTATTCTTGAAATGAAAGATTCAATCCTTAGTACAGACGATGCTAAATATACAATTACGAATTACTTCAGACTTATACCAGGTCATGACTGACGAAATGAAAGCCAGCTATCCCTGTGGAAGGGTTCCGTTCGAAAATTTCGTACAGATTCCTGGGTTCAAATACACGTACCCGAAGAAGGTCAGTTACATGTAAGCTTCACATCTAAGATGAGAACAATAATCTGAAAAATCCAAATAAAATTAACTTATTTTCCTGATTTGTTTATTTGACTCTCAAGTCAATCTGATTGTTTATAAACGTTAAAGCGGTTTATCTTGTTTTATTCAGATTTTTTAATATCGTTTTTTTTTAAATATCGTTATAAAGTCAAATATTTTCGCATTCAACGACAACATAAGCTCAATCTGTAAAAGGTTGAATCAATCAGAGAATGTAAACTATATTTATTAGATTTGAAATATAATCAAATGTAAACTATATTAATTAGATTTGAAAAATAATCAATTTATCCATATGTATATGTTTTCAGAGAAAAATATTTTCTTAACAAAATTACATTTCAGTCAAGGAAATGTATATGAGTTCATCCTAAGCAGATTAGATATTATTAATTAAAGTAACATCAAATATATTTGAAATCGTTAAAAAAAAAATCCAATTTCAAGATACAAAAAAAACAAACAAAAAAACAAATAAAAAGCGTATGTTTTGGAAGCCTTTCTCTCCTAATAAGTTAGAATGACGCTATGAACTCAAGAAGCTAAGTGACTTTTCTATCCGTAACTTTTGAAGTCTACTAAACAACTGTGTATTGCAAACTTTTGTTTTATTTTTTCCTTACTCCAGCTTTGACTTTAATCCTGAATATGTGTCTCGTTTTCTTTTTATTTATCTTTTTTTGTTTTTCCTAAATTTTTTTTGTCGAATATACTATTATTAACCAATACTTTTTCCCTATATTTAAAACGAGAGAGAAAAAAAGTCTCCTATGAAATTGAACATTTCTCAAATTATATTTGCATATTATCTGAACTCAAAAACATGCGGCTTTTTTTTCTCTCTAAAGTATGCATTACTTCTAGCTAGTCTAAACTTTATACGTAACCCTAAAGGTATTACTTAGATATTAATAAGTCCTTCTCACCTTTTTTTTCCCCATTTTTTTTAATGGAGAGTAGATAATGCCTGTGGATTTGTTATCGGCAGGTCCAATAACTCTCGCTTCTCCTTTTTTGTCCTTCAGTCCTCATTTCCAATGAGTGATTTTTTTGACAAAGGGTGAAGAAAAAGCTGCTTTCCAGGTCGGTAGTACTTTGTGAACAGTAGCCTAAGATGTCGAAAAATTTCTGTTTCTATGTCTATCCTTGTGGTCATGTCACTAGTAAGGGTGCTGGAGGTAAACGTTTCATCTGGGCTGACATTATCCGCCTGATAGTCAGGGACCCGAACCTTGGATTAACCACTAAGGAGGCTGTCCTATCAGCAGGTGCAAAGTACCGGGGTTGCTGTATTGCCATTTGGTGAATGGATTCTGGACCATACAGTAGTTTCTGGTGGGGCCTCTCGATGCCATACTAGTAGGTAATTGTTACGGCTTTACCTTATCATGTGCTACAAAAAAAAAAATTCTTGTCTTTTTCTCTCTTACTTTCCCTCTCTGTCCTGCTCTAACCAAGTCTTTCGACCTGTTCCACAAATCCCAAAACCTGAACATGACAAATCTCCAAAATAAACAAAAAAAAAACACGAATAAACCTTAAACCCCATCCTCCAATGTAGATCCCTACTACCAGTTCTCCTTTTTCAACATCAGGGGTCTACGTTCCAACCTTCCAGAGGTTGAAACACAATTACAGGAGACGAAACTGGAATATTCTTTCTAAGTGAAACTAGTATAGGGCCAACCACTTCCCTAGACGAATTCATAATTAAAGGATACTCTAACTTAACATCTAAATCTGACCCCCCAAGATCGCCACGGGCATGGAATATGTGCCCACATTAAAGATGGCTTTCCATGTGGTAGGGATATCTCCAGAGAAGACCCTAATTTAACTTATATGTGCTTCCGGGTTGCACTAGCTTACACCACTGCATTTATATTTGCCCTCTATCGCCCCCACAACAGTGGGGTTACTATCTTTAAGAGCATATCTGAGAAAATTGACCATATCCTGTCTGCTCATCCTTCGGCTAACATTCACATTTGCGGTGACTTCAATGTCCATAACGTTCAGACGTACCTCTCCACCGTACTGTATATCAATACTCCATGGCTGACTGGGATAGCTTCCGTACATTCATATCTGATCTACCTCTGCATTCCATGTTTAAAAAGGATGTGTCCTCTATAGTATAAGACCTGACCGAATGGTTAATTGTAGGCATAGACCGATTCATACCATCCAAAACATTCCAAAAAAAACCTAACAGCCAGCCTTGGTTCTCCTCTGAATGTGCTGCTGCCATCGCGCACAGAAATCACTTGTTCCATAGCTACCAATGTAATAGATGTACTAAGACTAAAGCTGCTTTCAGGACTGCCAGCAACCACTGTAAAAGAATAATAAAAAATGCTAGAGAGCTATATGCTCAGTCCATTAAATCCAAAGTAGCTGATCAGCGGCTTGGTTCCCACCAGTTTTGGCAAATAGCAAACAGGATCCTGAACAAAAGCATGTGTTCTATCCCAACCATCATCAATGGAACTGTCAGCATCAGACAAGGCCAAACTATTTGCCAAGAACTTTACAGCTAATTCTTCCCTATGCGACGAAGGCCATCAACTCCCTGTATTTCCTCCTATAACAGACAACACGCTATGCAACATACAAATATCTGTGTGTGAGGTTGCCAAGCTAATCAAGAACCTTGATTCCAGTAAAGCAACCGGCTCTGACGGCATTCCAGTTATAGTGCTGAAAAAGCTTCAACCAGAACTTGCTCCCATACTTACAAAACTGTTTAAACATTGTCTTAAGGGAAGTGCTTTCCAACACCCTGGAAAACCTCATCACTATGCCCTGTATTTAAGAATTCAGGTGATAAGTCATCTCCCTCTCAGTACAGACCAATAAGTCTCCTGTGTGTCATGTGTAAGTTGTTGGAATCCATATTAAATAAAGAAGTAGTCAACCACCTCAGCAGAAACAACCTTCTTAGTGACATGCAATATGGTTTCCACTCTGCAAAATGTGCTAATGGTTATATCTCATAGGATTAGAGAATCTTTGACAAAAGTTTCCTTTCCAGGGCAATCGCTCTTGACATATCGAAGGCCTTCGACAAGGTATGGCATAAGGGCCTACTTCACAAGATTTCCAGCTACGGTATCACTGGTAATGTTTTCTCAATCATTAAATCATTTCTCTCCGATAGGTTCATAAGAGTAGTGGTTGATGGGCAGAAATCAGAGGCCTACAGTATTAATGCTGGAGTCCCCATCCTGGACCCAACTCTCTTCCTGATCTACATCAATGATCTCCCAACATATACTTAAATCATTCGTTGACATCTATGCTGATGACACGACCATCTACGGCAACACATCAAAGGCCGTAATTGACAAAGTTCTCTCTAATTCTCTCTCTTCTGATCTTGAGTGCGTGGTACAATGGGGAAGAGGTGGCTGGTTACTTTTAATGCATCCAAAACCTTCTATCTTTACATCATCAACGCTCTGATCCCCATCTGGCATCAATTGAAATGAATGGCTCTAGTCTTGGGGAGGCTCCATGTTTTGACAAGCTTCTGGGTTTGACCTTTACTCCTGATCTGAAATGGAACACGTACATCAGGTCTATTGCCAAGGATGCTAGGAAAATGGTGGGATCCTTCTACAGCTCCACAAGATATCTCACTACTGATGCAAGTCCCTATCTGTATAAAAGCCAAGTACGTCCAAGGATGGAGTACTGCTGCCACATCTGGGCAGGAACTGCTAAAAACAGCCTATCCTGCCTTGACAGAGTACGAAATAGACTTCGTAGCTTAATGGGGGATGCCCTTTTCTCTTCCCTGCAACCTCTCTCCCACAGGGGAGACGTTGTAAGCCTATCCTTGTTTTATCGTTATTTCCATAGCAGGTGCTCGTCTGAGCTCCAATCTCTTGTCCCCCATCGCGAATCTTTCATGAGAAACACCCGTTTGGCTAAAACTACTGTCATTAATTTTCCCCACTCTTTATCTGTGCCTAAATCCAAATGTAGATTCCATGAGCAGAGCTTCTTTCTCAGAAGTACACGACTGTGGAACTCTCTTCCGTTTGCCTTTTTCCCACCCGACTACAACTTGGATATCTTCAAGTCCAACATAAACAAATTCCTGACAAACCGCTCTTTTAAGTTAGACACTCTATCAAACCCCCAATACTAATGATTACTACAATACTATCTCATTGATTACTGTACACGCAATAACCCTTATCCCTGAGTGGCCCTCGGGCCTTGATAAGTGGTGAAAGAGTGATATACCGAGTGATAATTCCACCTTCGGAAATAAAGAGTCAAGTTTATATACTTTATTCTATTTATTATTTCATTCAATCACGAAGACAGGCAAAAGATGAACGTTTTAAACCTATCCTATTTAATGGGAGGGAAACTATTTTTAATACAATTTTATGTCGTAAAATTATTAGTTTTCTTTTAATCTACCAAATGTATTTGTTTTTAAATGGGGATTCGAAAATTAATTCAACTAAAGAAACATCGGGCGTGTAGGAAATAATGTGAGTTAAAATCTGTGTGAGATTTTAGGAACAATTGAGCGGGGCGGGGATGATGGAATTGTGGCGCATATTCTTACTCTTGGATAGCGTCGGATGACTCGATAGATGGAGTAAATGGGCTGCAATATGTTACAATTGAAATGTTATCGAATTTAGGGGAATTTCGCCCCCCCCTCCAATAAAACTCTCCCAAACATACTAAGAAACAGTTTGATTTCGTGTTTCCCTTCAGTGTTTCCAATAAGGGGGATTGATTTACTAGGATTTTGTATTACAAACTGAGCACCCCTTAAAAATCGAATTTTTTGCATTTTTGTTAAATTTGTTAGTTTGATAATCCATTAAAAAAATTAAAAAAAAAGACAAAATTAAATGTTACAAAATAAAATATAACAGTTAAAATTTAGATAAGAACAAGTGAAACATACAAAGTCCCTCGTGAGTGCACAGTGAATGAGGCATAAAAAAATGACTAAGTTCAGCATTGCCCCCCCCCCCCCCCCTATTTACCCTCAAAAGTTCCTAGGGGACGTCAAATCCTGATGAAAATGAACAAACGGTGCAGTTTTAGGCCTTAACATATGCAAATTTGAGTTCTGCACCATGCAATAAAAAGAAATGACTAATCCCATCATTTGCCCCCCCCCCATTTAGCCCCAAAAGTCTCCACCGTCTTAACATATTTAAATTTGAGTTCAGTACCATGCAAAATTGCGAAATAGAAATACACAGAAAATTTTGGACAAATATGATAACATAGTTCCAAAAAATGGAGCGTTTTCATTAGCCCTAAAAGAGACCCCTCACACCCAAGAGTTATCGCGAAGTATAAACAAACAAAATTATATAGAAATCAGTTAGTTACAACTTTTCAGAAAGTTTTATAAAAATCCAAGTCATCAATTTTTTTTAATAAGCACGTGTCAATTTTAAACACCTTAACCCGAAAGGCGCCCCTAGGGTGGAGGGCAACCGAAGTTTTCCAGGAAAATCTGTTCTGTTACATTTTTACTCATATCATGTTTAATGTTTGTGCAAAATTTCGAAAATTTCAAGGCGTAGTTATTGAGAAAAGTGCGGACAGACGAACGAACAAGGGTGAATTTATAGGTCCACCTTCCTTTTGTTGGGAGACCAAAAATAAACAAATAAGTTGGAATGGTAGTTAATCTGGTTTAATAAATATTAGGTTACTTTAAAGTTTAGTATAGCTAATTTCTCATTCAAACATAGTCCATATAGATCGTTAAAGTTTCTAAATGTATTGGCCTGCCATACTATTTTTCACTGCTATCCGTATCGTTCAATTTCTTTGAGCTCCCAATAGTGACTCGCTAATATTGTGTGTATATATATATATATATATATATATATATATATATATATATAAAAGCGATGATGGTGAAGAATAGAAAAGGCGTTGGATGGGCAATATAGACGAACTGGTTAGAAACCACGATTTGAGGGCGGAGATGGATGAGTAAAAGAGGGTGCAGGGCAGGTGCCAAATTGATAAGTAAAGAAAAAACATTAAAAAACGCAATGTAAAAAGTAAAAAAAAAAAAAATAATATAAAGAAATAATGTAAAAAAATAAAGTAAAAAAATAATGTAAAAATGAAAGGCGAGTTTAGTAAAGGAAAGTTGAAAAAAGTTTTCACTTTCCAAAGTGTGTAGAATTAGTTTTGTACTTTTTTCTATATTTCTTCATTTTTAGTGATTAAAAATGTTTTTAGAAACGTTATTTCGTTGCATTCAACACGCGAGCAAACACACCCTCATGCACATATATAATCAGACACCTGCATACGTAAATACCTGTACACATACAACTACACATGTATATTCATTCTCTCATATTTGCACGCACACACGCACATACCCTGTCTCTCTCTCTCACACACACACACACACACACATACATATTTTATGTTTCAAATAAAATGTTATGAGGAGGTGTACTATTTTATATCTCGATTTTAAATATTTACTTCAACAGTGCTCAATATATGAGTAGAGCTAGGTAGTATACATTGAAAATGATTTGTTCTGTTTGAAGCTTAAGACGATGTTGTTGCTTTTCTTTGCGGGGTACAAAACTGGGATGGAAAAATTAGGTGATGTTGATGTTCAGATTTTGTCATTGTTTTTATTTTTATCAAAAATTGTCGTCAAGCAATAATTTACGCAAGCATTACCTCCTCAGTGATATGCAATATGATTTCCCTTCTGCTAGATCTACAGCAGGTGTGCTAACTCTTATATCCCATAGGATTAGGGAATCTCAATGAAGGCTTTGTTTCTAGGACAATTGCTCTTGACATATCAAAGGCCATTGATAGGGTTTGGCATAAAAGATCTCCAGCTACGGTATAACTAGAAATGTATTCACAATAATCAAATCCTTTCTCTCTGATAAGTTTATAAGAGTAGCGGTAAAGGGGCAGAAATCAGAAGTGCATAATATTAACGCTTCAAAAATCTACAACTACAAAGAACTCTCTGATTCGCTCTCTTTTGATCTTGAACACGTGGTTCAATGGATAAAATAATGGCTGGTTAATTTTAATTTTGCGTCTAAAACCAAGCTTCTATCAATTTCATCGTCAACTTTGCCAAGGTTGCAGGAAAAATGGTTCACTTCACTACCGATGCAATTCGTTTCTTGTAAAAGAGCCATCCTAGGATGGCGTACTGCTGTCACATCTGGACAGGAGCTACTCGAAGCACTCTATTCTACCTTGACAGAGTTCAAAATCGACTTCGAAATCTAGTAGGAGATGCCCTTTCCTTTTCTCTGCAATCTTTTTCTCATAGAAAAAACGTTGATTGCCTGTCCATGTTCCATCGTTATTTTCATGGTAAGTGCTCGTCTAAGCTCCAATCTATAATAATCCTTACCAAACTTTAACGAAAAACCATCGTCTAGTTAAAACCACTATAGTTCCGCTCCTCTCTGTATCTGTGCATAAGCCTAACCATGGATTCCATGAACAAAGATTCTTTCTTAGAACTGCCATTCCGTAGAACTCTGTTTCATTTCAGCTGACTACAATATGGCCGTCTTCAAGTCCAATGTAAACAAGTTCTTGATGAACTATCCCCTTAAGTAATCCAATTTACCAAATTTTTATTACTAATGATTACTACGATATTACCATATTGACTCCTGTAGATTCATAAACCATTATCTTCGAGTAGCCTCAGAGTTTTGATAAGAGATGACTTGTTCTTAAAAAAACTCTCTAGTATCAGAAGTGCCGACTAAGACTCGTGATGACCTGCTTTAATTATATCTCACTAAAACAAAATAATTTTATTACAAAAACTTAATTTTGGAATTAGAAATGTTCGTATTTTGTGATACAAAAGATAATTCCATTATTATTGAACTGAATTGTTAAAACAACGCGTGGACAAAAA
Organism: Euprymna scolopes; assembly: GCF_053919585.1. Taxonomy (NCBI): domain Eukaryota; kingdom Metazoa; phylum Mollusca; class Cephalopoda; order Sepiida; family Sepiolidae; genus Euprymna; species Euprymna scolopes. Next base: position 145,215,987 of record NC_136492.1, read on the forward strand.
ATCAGATTGTTTATTATCTTAATTTCTCTCTTCAAATCTATTTCATTATTTTGTTTTTCAATTGCTTAAAAATATAAAAATATAAACTAACTACAAAAAAAAACAAAAAAACTCAGCGTTATTTATTTATAAATTACATAATAAGAGAAAATTATGTTCATTGTGTCACTGTACCGGTATGTCTAAAAATTAGTGAATAAAAAAGTGAACTGTTTAGAATAAAACATATACTCGCATGCACACGTCTCAGTTTCTGTATGAATTTAAATATAATATCTATGAGTATTTTACGACTGGGTAACGCCAGGCGGGCTGCTATTAATATTATTATTATTGTCACGCTGAAGTCTCAAACAGTATTTTATTTTTGATTGTCAGACGTGTTTGAAAACAGCATTTAATCACTAAACGAGTAGATTAGGCGCATCTTAAAAGTAGCTGCACTCTTTTTTGAAGAGTGTTTAACAGCAACAATTAGATTTTGATCTTAATCACTCAATGGTCTTAACCCTTCGAGTGCAAAAACGCTTTCTGTTGATTTTGTTAAGCTTGTGTTTTATGGATCACCAAGCAGGTATTAAGTCGATCATATGAATATGGATTCATGTCTCCTTTGTTTGAAACTTACATGCACTTCATGATGAATAGTGCTGAATATATGAAAGAAAGCATTTAAAAGCAGAAAACAAATTGTTGTTTTAAAATTGTTCTTTGTTGCTAAATTGTTTCGGTTGAAGACATTTGAATTTCAATTCAGTCAAATTGTACAAGAAAATGTCGAATTCACCGAAAGATAGAAATAAACCGGTTCTGATACATTTTTTGAATCTGACAAAAACCAAAATGCTTTTTCAAGCCTAACAATAAACTAACTCTAACGTAATCACAAACTATCTCTAACTTAACCTTTACTAGGCCTTAATTACCATAAAATAATCGGTTTTTGACCCATTCAAAAATAGTATTAGTAAGCCCCCCCCCCCACCTCCCTTCATGAAAACCGTAAAAATTGTTATTTCATTTATTATATTCTTTCTGATTTTTAGTTTGGAAATTAAACAAAAAATACAATTTATCGAAAAAATATAAACAAAAATTGTTTAATTTATTTTCTTATGTTTCTGAAGTTTTGAGATGACGATTGAAAATTCGTATTATTTCGATTATTAGTCTTTTATTTAAAATTTATAAATGTTTCCGAAATTAAGTGTAAAGTTACTCAAACGGTTGGACCCCAGAATCAATTATTCTCATTACATCAGAGGGTGTAATAAGAGTGTATAGAACAACAGCAATAAGCGCCAATCATTGGCGTATGTCCTCTATAGAGAAGCGCTGGCATTCGAACCCAAAACCTGTCCACACGAAAAATAAGAAGATAAATACAAATTTAGACGCTACCGAGGTTGAGGCAGCTGTATAAAATGACGTTATTTTTTTCGACGGTAGTGATAGATTACTTCGTGCACGTAAAGTTATTATCAGTTGGGAAGAAAACGAGGGTGAAGAAATATAACACTGATTGTTAAGAAGAATTCCGAATCCGACCTTTTTCTTTTTTTTTTCTCTGTTTTGAGAACAAGCAAACGCTCCTTCGAGCACAAACACGACTTACGTGACTAAGATAGGGATTAATTCCTGAAGAATAACTATAGACAATCTTTCAGAGCGTTGATTATATTAAAGCTTCTATCGATTTTCTGGCTTATATGCGTAGATTATGTTAGGCACAAGATCGATCTCCAAAAGGAACACTGTGGATTGGGACACGAATTACCTTAGTCTACAAGGATTTCTTCTTCGTTGACAGAAGAGAGAGAGAGAGAGAGAGAGAGAGAGAGAGAGAGAGAGAGAGCAGATGAAGTGTAGTATAAGAACAGATCCTTGTCAAATAAATGGATCTGGAATATAGTCGTTGCTGCTTGGAATTTAGAAAAAAAGATCATCATGCAAGCCAAGGATAATGACATTTATGGCACAGTGTTTCTTGTTGTCATGAAGAAATAGGGAGGTGAGGGTGACAAAGTGTTTAAAGATACGGTCTTACAACCTGAGCGTGCCAAGTTCGAATCCAATTCGTTCCACAGAAACAATTCCACTTAGGGACGTTGGTAACCTTCATATTATCACCCGCCCCGTAAGTACCTGATATTCTTCTAGAAAGAACTCTCAACAGAAAGATATCGGAATAACGAATGCCAACAAATCATTATGAATGATGTTCAACAAACAAACAAACAAAAAAAAAACAGCCTATCAATCCATTGAAATGTGATGATTCGTTTCCCGTTTCGATTTATTAAAAAGACTAAGCCAATCGGGCAGTTCAGAATTAAAAATAAAAATCTACAATTTCTTTAAGATTTGATTCCTGTGTTGAAAAACAGATTCTTGGATTTTTCAGAGGAACTCGCAAGATGATCGCATAATTTTTACCGACTGATTCAGAGTCAATGAGTTTTAGATGTCAAATCTGAGTTTCTTTTATAATCCAATCTTTTAAACAAACGAAATCTATTATATTTTGTATATTCATGTTCCATATGGAATTTCAAAAGAAAAATTCCGAAACTTATTATTTTGAAAAAAAAAATCAATTTGATTCTTTGACTGATAAGCCAGACTTATTGCAAGAAATCAATATTTTTCTAAAGTTAAATTTCCAAACTTTCGTTCTTATGAATCTAATCTGCATATTTCGATGCAAGCGAACAAAGCGTCATAGAATATTATGTAATACCATCTTAGAGGTTTTGCAGTGCGAGGAATTCATTTATTGTGTTATATTTTCGATTTGAGGTAAAGTTTAAGATTAAATAAGAGATAAACTTGCAAATTCAATTTTTTAAAAACATTTTCAGAAATTCTGAATACCCTCATCCCAAAAGAAAATTGCAAGGAATTGTTTTATCGCATTTTCTTGTAGAATCTATTTAGGTGAACAACATATGGAAAGTGGTCCAATAGACGATGAGCATTAGAATGATCAGAAACTAAGATTGTGGCTTTCGACAATATGAATATTGATTAATGTTAAATTTGATTACGTTAGGTTTCGTCAGGTGATGTGATTTTAAGGGGTTTAAGAGATTGAAAGTCCTGGGATAAGATTTTAGATATAGAATGACCTGTATAAATCATCTGTGCGTGAAAGGTGATAACGTAGATAGGAATATTAATGTGTGAAATATTATAACGTATGCACGAATATACATTCACATAAAATATTTTTCGACTTTATTTCAACAAAAAAGTTTGCTAGAAACGACGCCATGACTTTAAAATTCCAGACGCTGACATCGGGACAAGCAAGTTCAAAGTTTTAATACAATAAGATTGTATGATAAGTGTTGTAATAAAAGTTAATCACGTTGTTCGAAAATGATTTTGTGACCGAGAATTTATTTTTCTACATAGTCACCATCATTCTCAATGCAATTTTGTTAGCAATGGTTGTGCATGGCCATTTGGAGCGCGCTTTATCATACAAGGATTGTCCAAAAGTAGAGCTTCTTATTTTAAAAAGTTGAAGATCTGCGAAAACCGGAGTGGTACCATAAAAACGAGGATACTTTTGGTCCCAAATCTTTTCTATATAGTCATCAAATTTCTTAATGTACTTTTTCAAGGAATTCAATTACGCATCTTTACTTCTGACGCACGTCCAAGATAGGAGTTGCTTTCTTAGAGTCTCACATCGTCAATATCTGCAGGAGAGAGAATCAACTTTCAGGTCATGAATGCATAAGCTCAGTCATAACAATTCAATTTGCAATCCAGTCTAATAGATTGGAGTGGAATAAAAATAGGCGGCATTACTTTTGGAACACCCCTTATACGTTAAAGAAAATAATCTTGGGAACTTCCATACACTTGTTAATATACTGGAAGCTAATTGTTACAAGAATGGAAAGATATAGACAAGCAGACCTTAGAAAAAATCGTTAAGGGTTGGAATATGGGGGTGTAGAGTTCAAGCACCTGTTTATCACATTATCTGTATCCCGGAATGTTTTTACAGTAGTTGCTTCCTTGTGTTATTCGACACCAGTGCTACACGTCATTGTTTTAGTATGTTTGAATTAAGACATTGTTTGCTCTGATAGTCATATACCTATTATCCTTTGTCAACGGTCGTGCATTTTGAATTACTAATTCATAACCATTTGTTCGGTTACATGGTTACAAATTGGACCTGCACAAAACTTGTGACTTCGCCAAATGAAATCGTATTTAAGTATTTTCGAAAGAGCTCAGGGTTTTCGACATTGAAAGCGTCCATTTTCTTCTTTTTTTTACATGGTAGTCACCACTTATCAAGGCCCGGAGACCATTCGAGGATAAGGGTTATTGCGTGTACAGTAATCAATGCGATAATATCGTAGTAATCGTTAGTATTATAAACCGCCCCCTTAAGTAATCCACTTTATCAAATGATAAAGTGGATTACTTAAGGGGGCGGTTTATCAGGAATTTGTTTATGTTGGACTTGAAGATATCCAAGTTGTAGTCAGGTGGGAAACAGGCAAACGGAAGAGAGTTCCACAGGCGTGCAGTTCTCAGAAAGAAGCGTTGTTCATGGAATTTACGTTTTGATTTAGGCACAGATAAAGAGTGGGGAAAATTATTGACAGTGGTTTCAGCTAGACGGGTGTTTTTCGTGAAAGATTGGCGAGGGTGAACCAGAAATTGGAGCTCAGACGAGCACTTGCCATAGAAGTAACGATAAAACAAAGACAGGCTCGCAACATCTCTTCTGTGGGAGAGAGGTAGCAGAGAAAAGAAAAGGACATCTCCTACTAAGCTACGAAGTCTCTTTTGTATTCTGTCAAGACAGGATAAGCTGTTTTTTGCAGCTCCTACCCAGATATGGCAGCAGTACCGGAGCCGTAGAAGGGTCCCACCATTTTTCCAGCGACCTTGGCAACAGATTTGACGTACGTGTTCCATTTTAGATCAGGAGTAAAGGTCAATCCCAGAAGCTTGTTAAAACATGAAGCCTCCCCAAAACGAGAGCCATCCATTTCAATTGATTAATTCTTGATTGGAAGTTAGTATCAATAAAGTTGTGTAATCTTTTCTGTCCATGGTTTTCTAATTAACTTAAACAGTCGTATTCGTCTCCGTAACACACATTCTTCCAACTCAACCTCCCGTTATCTCCACGGCGCTTTTTATATGTTGGGATAGTCTCATAGAAACAACGAGAGTCTGCGTTATTCCCGCGTAATCGTCAAGAACAAAATCAACTGAGTCGGCATGTTTTTCTTGTGAATCGACTGAACCTTACAAAGCACACACACGCTATTCAGGTAAGTTACAATTTTCCCTACATAAATATAGGCAGATTTTAGATATTTTTGGTGATATTTGGCAACAAACCTTAGTAAACAACTTGCTATCACATAAATGTGTATTTTCATAATACTCACCGACCAGCCTCGATAAGTTCTTTGTTTACTTTCAACATTTTCTTATAATTCAACCATACTGCGGTGGTGCTTTATTCTGTCAGAAAGGCCAAACGCCATTGATGTTATTGCATGAATAGTCTTGACATACAATCAGATCTTGTCTATTATTCCTAACTTTTATAAAATTAATTTGATGTTTTCGTTCAAATCAAATAATTTTTTTAAAAATTGTATCTATAGCCCATATGTAAGAAGCCACTGACATGCAAATGACCAAGCTGTGGCGCGAATGTGACTTCACAGCAGGATTAGAAGGATGGAAAGGAAAAAAGAGAGGAAAAAGCACGTAGCGGCGGGAGACTTTTATGCACTTGGTCTTTTAAACAAGATGCAAAGTTTTCCGACGATCATATTTTCACTGGCTAGGAAAAATACGCGTCAGGCGGAAATAATTTTTTTTCAACTGAAAAAATAAACTTGTGTCGATTTTTTCCTTTGTTTCTTACCGAGACATTGATGCACAACGTCGGGTCCGTGTTAAAATATAACGATCACCTTTATGGTTGGGAAAACATGGATACTTTCCAGAAAGTTCGAAACATGACTGAATGATACATATACCTGCCTTTTCATGAGAACCTAAAATATCTCATGGAAGACCTATCCAATCAAACAAGAAATCTCCTTCGAACTTCAATTTACATCATCTATTGTTAGATCAAGATGTGTTCACGTTGCAGTTTATTGTTCTAGAGCAGTAAATGAAGATATTTCCATTATTTCTGTGGAATCCTGCGACTCCAGAAGTAGAATGTTAACATACCCAGATGTCATTGCAAGGGATGCCAATGTTGAGAGGCGGGACCGGGAAGCAATCATGCCGAATCGAGATAAATTGCGTGAGTTTATAAACTTCATCATCTCGACTTCGCTTAAATGATGGTGATGATGATGATGATGACGGTGACGATGATGATGATGATGATGACGATGATTATAATGATGATGACGATGATGATAATGACGATGATGATGATGATGACGATGATGATGATGATTAGCTTTATATATAATTGTTCGAGTTTCATGAATACTCTCTTAAATTCTCTCAGTGATCTACAAGTTTTATACAAAAGATACGCTGCTTCATATTTGCTTACGTACGTGCCACTATTTTTCTCATCCTGGTTGCTTTTTCACCACTCCTCAATAACATCCAATGTGAATTCACCTGAAAACGGTCGGAGGTTATATCAGCCGAAACGTTGTGAAAAAAAAAGCAACAACCACGGTAAGAACAATAATATAAAATTTTAACTTTATCATACGTAATAAAATCGGAAGTAAAAAGTAAAAAAAAAAAAGTATTGAAAAATATGGCTGTTTGACTATTGATTATTTTGGAGTGCCTAAAATTTATTTGGTCCATATTTGTAGTTTCTAGAAATTGTGATGATGAGAAATGATTATTCTTTGAAATGAATGTAAAAAATATACATCGATTCTCCTTGCATATTTCAGTCGTATGTTTGCCTGTAATGCGCTTTCATAATGACATTCTATTTTTTACCGCATAAATTTCCTTTGTAAACTTTTATTAAAATTCATCTACATATTTGGAATTGCCACTTAGCAAATGTGAAATAAACATCATTATCATTTGCGAATAAATAATCAATGTTCTTGAATATCAAATATCCATTGTAAATTGTCCCGTGCATACAGAGGGCATATGTGCCATTTGTACTCCAGTTATACTATGAGCTATATAGAATTTTTAAGAGTGTAATATTCAAGTGAAGGCCAGGCTTTTAACATGGAATTAAAAATATGTGCGCCAGTAAAAGTTGACGTAAGAGAGTGGTGATGTAATATTTCTATACAAGTAAGTTATTTGCATGACGACGAAACCGAGAAAAAATTCTGTTTTGGTCAGCACATAATAAACATAATAAACATAATAAACATACTAGACATAATTAACATAATAAACACAATTAACATAATAAACATAATAAACATAATAGACATAATTAACATAATAAACACAATAGACATAATACACATAATAAACATAATAAACATAATAAACAGATTAACCATAATAAACATAATAAACATAATAATCATAATAAACATAATAAACATAATAAACATAATAATCAGAATAAACATAATAAACATAATACACATAATACACAGAATAAACATAATAAACAGAATAATCATAATAAACATAATAAACAGAATACACATAATAGACATAACAAACATAATAAACATAATAAACAGAATAAACATAATAAACAGAATAAACAGAATAATCATAATAAACAAAATAATAATAATAAACATAATAAACATAATAAACATAATAAACAAAGTAAACACAATAAACATATAAAACATAATAAACATAATAAACAGAATAAACATAATAAACATGATAAACATAATAAACAGAATAAACAGAAAAAAATAATAAACATAATAAACAGAATAAACATAATAAACATAATAAACATAATAAACAGAATAAACATGATAAACATGACAAACATAATAAACAGAATAAACAGAATAAACAGAATAAACAGAATAAACATAATAAAAATAATAAACATAATAATCATAATAAACATAACAAACATATTAAATATAATAAACAGAATAAACATAATAAACATAATACACATACTAAACAGAATAAACATGATAAACATAATAAACATAGTAATCATAATAAACATAATAAACATAATACACATAATTAACAGAATAATCATAATAAACAGAATAATCATAATAAACATCATAAACATAATAAACAAAATAAACACAATAAACATCATAAACATAATAAACATAATAATCATAATAAACAGAATAATCATAATAAACATAATAAACATAATAAACAAAATAAACACAATAAACATAATGAAGAGAATAAACATAATAAACAGAATAAACATAATAAACAGAATAAACAAAATAAACATAATAAACAGAAAAAAACATAATACATCGAATAAACATAATACACATACTAAACAGCATAAACATGATAAACATAATAAACATAATAATCATAATAAACATAATAAACATAATTAACAGAAAAAACATAATAAACAGAATAATCATAATAAACATAATAAACAGAATAAACATAATAAACATAATTAACATAATAAACAGAAAAAACATAATAAACATAATAAACATAATAAACAGAATAAACATAATAAACAGAAAAATCATAATAAACATAATTAACATAATAAACAAAATAAACACAATAAACATAATAAACATAATAAACAGAATAAACAGAATAAACATAATAAACAGAATAAACATAATAAACAGAATAAACATAATAAACATAATTAACATAATAAACATAATAACCATAATAATCATAACAAACATAATAAACAGAATAAACATAATAAACATAATATACAGAATAAACATAATAAATATAATAAACAGAATAATCATAATAAACATAATAAACATAATAAAACCCAATAAACATAATAAACATAATAAACATAATTAACAGAAAAAACATAATAAACAGAATAAACATAATAAACATACTAAACAGAATAAACATAATAAATATAATAAACAAAATAATCATAATAAACATAATAAACATAATAAATATAATTAACAGAAAAAACATATTAAACAGAATAAACATAATAAACAGAATAATCATAATAAACACAATAAACATAATAAACAAATAAACATAATAAACATAATAAACATAATAAACATAATAAACATAATTAACAGAAAAACATAATAAACAGAATAAACATAATACACATACTAAACAGAATAAACATAATACACAAAATAAACATAATAAACATAATAAACAGAACAGACCTAATAAACAGACTAAACAGAATAAACATAATAAACAGAATAAACATAATAAATATAATAAACAGAATAAACATATTAAACATAATAAACGTAATAAACAGAATAAACATGATAAAGAGAATAAACATAATAAACAGAATAAACATAATAAACAGACTAAACATAATAAACACAATAAACATAATAAACATAATAAAAATAATAAACATAATAAACAAAATAAACATAATAAACAGATTAAACATAATAAACATAATAAACATAATAAACAGAATAAACATAATAAATATTATAAACATAATAATCATAATAAACATAATAAACATTATAAACAGAATAAACATAATAAACAGAATACACAGGATAAACATAATAAAAATAATAAACATGATAAACACAATAAACATAATAAACAGAAAAAAACATAATAAACAGAATAAACATAATAAACAGAATAAACATAATAAGCGGAATAAACATAATAAACAGAATAAACTTAATAAACATGATAAACAAAATAAACATAATAAAAAGAATAGACATAACAAACATAATAAACATAATAAACATAATAAACAGAATAATCATAATAAACAGAAAAATCATAATAAACATAATAAACAAAATAAACATAATTAACAGAAAAAACATAATAAACAGAATAAACATATAAACATAATAAACAGAATAAACATGATAAACATAATAAACATAATTAAAAGAATAAACAGACGAAACATAACAAACAGAATAAAAAAAATAAACACAATAAACATAATAAACATAATACACATAATAAAAAGAATAACCATAATAAACAGATTAAACATAATAAACAGAATAAACATAATAAACATAATTAACAGAAAAAACATAATAAACAGAATAAACATAATACACATACTAAACAGAAAAAACATGATAAACATAATAAACATAATATTCATAATAAACATAATATACATAATAAACATAATTAACAGAAAAAACAAATTAGACAGAATAATCATAATAAACATAATAAAAAGATTAAACATAATAAATATAATAAACATAATAAACATAATAAACATAATAAACATAATACACAGAATAAACAGAATAAACAGAACAAACGTAATAAACAGAATAATCATAATAAACATAATAAACAAAATAAACACAATACTCATAAAATACATAATAAACATAATAAACATAATAAACAGAATAAACATAATAAACAGAATAAACCTAATAAACATAATAAACAGAATAAACATAATAAACATAATAAACATCATAAACATAATAATCATAACTAACATAATAAACATAATCAACATAATTAACAGAAAAAACATAATAAACAGAATAAACAGAATGAACAGAATAAATATAATAAACAGAATAATCAAAATAAACATAATAAACATAATAAACAAAATTAACACAATAAACATAATAAACATAAAAAACATAATAAACAATATTAACAGAAAAAAAATAATAAACAGAATAAACATAATAAACATACTAAACAGAATAAACATAATAAACATAATAAACATAATAAACAGAATAAACATAACAAACATAATAAACATAATAAACATAATTAACAGAAAAAACATAATAAACAGAATAAACATAATAAACAGAATAATCATAATAAACATAATAAACATACCAAACAAAATAAACACAATAAACATAATAAACATAATAAACATAATAAACATAATTAACAGAAAACACATTAAACAGATTAAATATAATAAACATACTAAACAGAATAAACAAAATAAACACAATAAACATAATAAACAAAATAATCATAATAAACATAATAAACATAATAAACATAATAATAATAATAAACATAATACACATAATAAACAGGACAAAAATAATAAACAGAATAAACATAATAAACATACTAAACAGAATAAACATAATAAAACAAAATAAACATAATAAACATAATAAACAGAACAGACCTAATTAACAGAATAAACAGAATAAATATAATAAACATAATAAACATAATAAACATAATAAACAGAATACACATTATAAACAGAATAAACATAATAAACAGAATAAACATAATAAACATAATAAACAAAATAAACATAATAAACATAATAAACATATTAATCATAATAAACATAATAAACATGATAAACAGAATAAACATAATAAACAGAATACACATAATAAATATAATAAACATAATAAACATAATAAACATAATAAACATAATAAACAGAATAAACATGATAAATATAATAAACAGAATTTACAGAATAAACATAATAAACATAATAAACAGAATAAACAAAATAAACACAATAAACATAATAAACATAATAAACAAAATAAACACAATAAACATAATAAACAGAATAATCATAATAAATATAATAAACAAAAGAAACACAATAAACACATTAAACATAATAAATATACTAAACATAATAAACATAATAAACAGAATAATCATAATAAACAGAATAAACATAATAAACAGAATAAACATAATAAACATAATAAACATAATAATCATAACAAACATATAAACATAATAAACATAATTAACAGAAAAAATATATTAAACAGAATAAACATAATAAACAAGATAAATAAACATAATAAACAGAATAATCATAATAAACATAATAAACATAAACAACAAAATAAAAACAATAAAGATAATAAACATAATAAACATAATAAACATAATAAACAGAAAAAACATAATAAACAGAATAAACATAATAAACATACTAAACAAAACAAACATAATAAACATAAGAATCATAATAAACATAACAAACATAATAAACATAATAAACATAATTAACAGAATAATCATAATAAACATAATAAACATAATAAACATAATTAACAGAAAAAACATAATAAACAAAATAAACATAATAAACATACTAAACAGAATAAACATAATAAACATAATTAACATAATAAACAGAATAGACCTAATTAACAGAATAAAAAGAATAAACATAATAAACAGAATAAACATAATAAACAGAATACACATAATAAACAGAATAAACATAATAAACAGAATAATCATGATAAACATAATAAACAGAATAAACATAATAAACATAATAAACATAAAAACATAATAAACAGAATAAACATAATAAACAGAATACACATAATAAATATAATAAACATAATAAACAGAATAAACTTAATAAACAGAATAAATATAATAAACATAATAACATAATAAAGATGATAACATGATAAACAGAATTAACATAATAAACATGATAAACAGAAAAAACATAATAAACAGAACAGAATAAACATAATAAGCGGAATAAACATAATAAACAGAATAAACATAATAAACATGATAAACAAAATAAACATAATAAACAGAATAGACATAATAAACATAATAAACATAATAAACATAATAAACAGAATAAACAGAATAATCATAATAAACAGAAAAATCATAATAAACATAATAAACAAAATACACATAATTAACAGAAAAAACATAATAAACAGAATAAACTATAAACATAATAAACAGAATAAACATGATAAACATAATAAACATAATTAAAAGAATAAACAGAATAAACATAATAAACAGAATAAAAAAATAAACACAATAAACATAATAAACAGAATAAACATAATAAACAGAATAAACATAATAAACAGAATAAACATAATAAACATAATTAACAGAAAAAACATAATACACAGAATAAACATAATACACATACGAAACAGGATAAACATGATAAACATAATAAACATAATAATCATAATAAACATAATAAACATAATAAACATAATTAACAGAAAAAACAAATTAAACAGAATAATCATAATATACATAATAAACAGAATAAACATAATAAACATAATAAACAGAATAAACATAATACACATAATAAACAGAATAAACAGAATAAACATAATAAACAGAATAATAATAATAAACATAATAAACAAAATAAACGCAATAAACATAATAAGCATAATAAACATAATAAACAGAATAAACATAATAAACAGAATAAACATAATAAACAGAATAAACATAATAAACATAATAAACATAATAAACATAATTAACAGAAAAACATTATAAACAGGATAATCATAATAAACATAATACACATAATAAACATAATAAACAGAATAAACAAAATAAACACAATAAACATAATAAACATAATAAACATCATAAACATAATTAACAGAATAAACATAATAATCATAATAAACATAATAAACATAATTAACAGAAAAAACATAATAAACAGAATAATCATAATAAACATAATAAGCAGAATAAACATAATAAACATAATAAACAGAATAAACATAAGAAACATAATAAACATAGTAAACAGAATAAAAATAATAAACAGAATAATCATAATAAACATAATAAACAAAATAAACACAATAAACATAATAAACATAATAAACAGAATAAACAGAATAAACATAATAAACATAATAAAAAGAATAAACATAATAAACAGAATAAACATAATAAACAGAATAAACATAATAAACATAATAAACATAATAATCATAACAAACATGATAAACATAATAAACATAATTAACAGAAAAAATATATTAAACAGAATAAACATAATAAACAGAATAAATAAACATAATAAACAGAATAATCATAATAAACATAAACAACAAAATAAAAACAATAAAGATAACAAACATAACAAACATAATAAACATAATTAACAGAAAAACATAATAAACAGAATAATCATAATAAACATAATAAACAGAATAAACATAATAAACATAATAAACAAAATAAACACAATAAACATAATAAAGATAATAAAGATAATAAACATTACTAACAGAAAAACATAATAAACAGAATAAACAAAATGAAAATACTAAACAGAATAAACAAAATAAACATAATTAACATAATAAACAAAATAATCAAAATAAACATAATAAAAATAATAAACATAATAAACATAATAAACATAATTAACAGAATAATCATAATAAACACAATAAACATAATAAACATAATTAACAGAAAAAACATAATAAACAGAATAAACATAATAAACATACTAAACAGAATAAACATAATAAACAAAATAAACATAATAAACAGAATAGACCTAATAAACAGAATAAACAGAATAAACATAATAAACAGAATAAACATAATAAACATAATAAACAGAATAAAACTAAAAACATAATAAACATAATAAACAGAATAAACATGATAAACAGAATAAACATAATAAACATAATAAACATAATAAACATAATAAACAAAATAAACATAATAAACAGAATAAACATAATAAACATAATAAACAGAATAAACATAATAAACATGATAAACATAATAAACGGAATAAACATGATAAACATAATAAACAGAATAAACATAATAAACATAATAAAGAGAATAAACATAATAAACATAATAAACAGAATAAACATAATATACATAATAAACATAGTAAACATAATAATCATAATAAACATAATAAACATGATAAACAGAATAAACATAATAAACAGAATACACATAATAAACATAGTAAACAGAATAAACATAATAAACAGAATAAACATAATAAACATAATAAACAAAATAAATAGAATAAACATAATAAACATAATAAACATAATAAACATAATACACATAATATACATAATAAACATGATAAACAGAAAAAACATAATAAACAGAATAAACATAATAAACAGAATAAACATAATAAACATGATAAACAAAATAAACATAATAAACAGAATAGACATAATTAACAGAATAAACATAATAAACATAATAAACATAATAAACATGATAAACAGAATAAACATAATTAACATAATAAACAGAATAAACGTAATAAACATAATAAACATAATACACATAATAAACAGAATAAACATAATAAACAGAATAAACATAATAAACAGAATAAACATAATAAACATAATAAACAGAATAAACATAATAAACATAATTAACAGAAAAAACATAATACACAGAATAAACATAATACACATACGAAACAGGATAAACATGATAAACATAATAAACATAATAATCATAATAAACATAATAAACATAATAAACATAATTAACAGAAAAAACAAATTAAACAGAATAATCATAATAAACATAATAAACAGAATAAACATAATAAACATAATAAACAGAATAAACATAATACACATAATAAACAGAATAAACAGAATAAACATAATAAACAGAATAATCATAATAAACATAATAAACAAAATAAACACAATAAACATAATAAGCATAATAAACATAATAAACAGAATAAACATAATAAACAGAATAAACATAATAAACAGAATAAACATAATAAACATAATAAACATAATAAACATAATTAACAGAAAAACATTATAAACAGGATAATCATAATAAACATAATAAACATAATAACCATAATAAACAGAATAAACAAAATAAACACAATAAACATAATAAACATAATAAACATCATAAACATAATTAACAGAATAAACATAATAATCATAATAAACATAATAAACATAATTAACAGAAAAAACATAATAAACAGAATAATCATAATAAACATAATAAACAGAATAAACATAATAAACATAATAAACAGAATAAACATAAGAAACATAATAAACATAGTAAACAGAATAAAAATAATAAACAGAATAATCATAATAAACATAATAAACAAAATAAACACAATAAACATAATAAACATAATAAACAGAATAAACAGAATAAACATAATAAACATAATAAAAAGAATAAACATAATAAACAGAATAAACATAATAAACAGAATAAACATAATAAACATAATAAACATAATAATCATAACAAACATGATAAACATAATAAACATAATTAACAGAAAAAATATATTAAACAGAATAAACATAATAAACAGAATAAATAAACATAATAAACAGAATAATCATAATAAACATAAACAACAAAATAAAAACAATAAAGATAATAAACATAATAAACATAATAAACATAATTAACAGAAAAAACATAATAAACAGAATAAACATAATAAACAGAATAAACATAATAAACATAATAAACATAATAATCATAACAAACATAACAAACATAATAAACATAATTAACAGAAAAACATAATAAACAGAATAATCATAATAAACATAATAAACAGAATAAACATAATAAACACAATAAACAAAATAAACACAATAAACATAATAAACATAATTAACAGAAAAAACATAATAAACAGAATAAACATAATAAACATACTAAACAGAATAAACATAATAAACAAAATAAACATAATAAACAGAATAGACCTAATAAACAGAATAAACAGAATAAACATAATAAACAGAATAAACATAATAAACATAATAAACAGAATAAAACTAAAAAACATAATAAACATAATAAACAGAATAAACATGATAAACAGAATAAACATAATAAACATAATAAACATAATAAACATAATAAACATAATAAACAAAATAAACATAATAAACAGAATAAACATAATAAACATAATAAACAGAATAAACATAATAAACATGATAAACATAATAAACAGAATAAACATGATAAACATAATAAACAGAATAAACATAATAAACATAATAAACAGAATAAACATAATAAACATAATAAACAGAATAAACATAATATACATAATAAACATAGTAAACATAATAATCATAATAAACATAATAAACATGATAAACAGAATAAACATAATAAACAGAATACACATAATAAACATAGTAAACAGAATAAACATAATAAACAGAATAAACATAATAAACATAATAAACAAAATAAATAGAATAAACATAATAAACATAATAAACATAATAAACATAATACACATAATATACATAATAAACATGATAAACAGAAAAAACATAATAAACAGAATAAACATAATAAACAGAATAAACATAATAAGCAGAATAAACATAATAAACAGAATAAACATAATAAACATGATAAACAGAATAAACATAATAAACAGAATAGACATAATTAACAGAATAAACAGAATAAACATAATAAACATAATAAACATAATAAACATGATAAACAGAATAAACATAATTAACATAATAAACAGAATAAACGTAATAAACATAATAAACATAATACACATAATAAACAGAATAAACATAATAAACAGAATAAACATAATAAACAGAATAAACATAATAAACATAATAAACAGAATAAACATAATAAACATAATTAACAGAAAAAACATAATACACAGAATAAACATAATACACATACGAAACAGGATAAACATGATAAACATAATAAACATAATAATCATAATAAACATAATAAACATAATAAACATAATTAACAGAAAAAACAAATTAAACAGAATAATCATAATAAACATAATAAACAGAATAAACATAATAAACATAATAAACAGAATAAACATAATACACATAATAAACAGAATAAACAGAATAAACATAATAAACAGAATAATCATAATAAACATAATAAACAAAATAAACACAATAAACATAATAAGCATAATAAACATAATAAACAGAATAAACATAATAAACAGAATAAACATAATAAACAGAATAAACATAATAAACATAATAAACATAATAAACATAATTAACAGAAAAACATTATAAACAGGATAATCATAATAAACATAATAAACATAATAACCATAATAAACAGAATAAACAAAATAAACACAATAAACATAATAAACATAATAAACATCATAAACATAATTAACAGAATAAACATAATAATCATAATAAACATAATAAACATAATTAACAGAAAAAACATAATAAACAGAATAATCATAATAAACATAATAAACAGAATAAACATAATAAACATAATAAACAGAATAAACATAAGAAACATAATAAACATAGTAAACAGAATAAAAATAATAAACAGAATAATCATAATAAACATAATAAACAAAATAAACACAATAAACATAATAAACATAATAAACAGAATAAACAGAATAAACATAATAAACATAATAAAAAGAATAAACATAATAAACAGAATAAACATAATAAACAGAATAAACATAATAAACATAATAAACATAATAATCATAACAAACATGATAAACATAATAAACATAATTAACAGAAAAAATATATTAAACAGAATAAACATAATAAACAGAATAAATAAACATAATAAACAGAATAATCATAATAAACATAAACAACAAAATAAAAACAATAAAGATAATAAACATAATAAACATAATAAACATAATTAACAGAAAAAACATAATAAACAGAATAAACATAATAAACAGAATAAACATAATAAACATAATAAACATAATAATCATAACAAACATAACAAACATAATAAACATAATTAACAGAAAAACATAATAAACAGAATAATCATAATAAACATAATAAACAGAATAAACATAATAAACACAATAAACAAAATAAACACAATAAACATAATAAACATAATTAACAGAAAAAACATAATAAACAGAATAAACATAATAAACATACTAAACAGAATAAACATAATAAACAAAATAAACATAATAAACAGAATAGACCTAATAAACAGAATAAACAGAATAAACATAATAAACAGAATAAACATAATAAACATAATAAACAGAATAAAACTAAAAAACATAATAAACATAATAAACAGAATAAACATGATAAACAGAATAAACATAATAAACATAATAAACATAATAAACATAATAAACATAATAAACAAAATAAACATAATAAACAGAATAAACATAATAAACAAAATAAACATAATAAACAGAATAAACATAATAAACATAATAAACAGAATAAACATAATAAACAGAATAAACATAATAAACATAATAAACAGAATAAACATGATAAACATAATAAACATAATAAACATAATAAACATAATAAACATAATAAACAGAATAAACATAATAAACATGATAAACATAATAAACAGAATAAACATGATAAACATAATAAACAGAATAAACATAATAAACATAATAAACAGAATAAACATAATAAACATAATAAACAGAATAAACATAATATACATAATAAACATAGTAAACATAATAATCATAATAAACATAATAAACATGATAAACAGAATAAACATAATAAACAGAATACACATAATAAACATAGTAAACAGAATAAACATAATAAACAGAATAAACATAATAAACATAATAAACAAAATAAATAGAATAAACATAATAAACATAATAAACATAATAAACATAATACACATAATATACATAATAAACATGATAAACAGAAAAAACATAATAAACAGAATAAACATAATAAACAGAATAAACATAATAAGCAGAATAAACATAATAAACAGAATAAACATAATAAACATGATAAACAGAATAAACATAATAAACAGAATAGACATAATTAACAGAATAAACAGAATAAACATAATAAACATAATAAACATAATAAACATGATAAACAGAATAAACATAATTAACATAATAAACAGAATAAACGTAATAAACATAATAAACATAATACACATAATAAACAGAATAAACATAATAAACAGAATAAACATAATAAACATAATAAACATAATAATCATAACAAACATGATAAACATAATAAACATAATTAACAGAAAAAATATATTAAACAGAATAAACATAATAAACAGAATAAATAAACATAATAAACAGAATAATCATAATAAACATAAACAACAAAATAAAAACAATAAAGATAATAAACATAATAAACATAATAAACATAATTAACAGAAAAAACATAATAAACAGAATAAACATAATAAACAGAATAAACATAATAAACATAATAAACATAATAATCATAACAAACATAATAAACATAATAAACATAATTAACAGAAAAACATAATAAACAGAATAATCATAATAAACATAATAAACAGAATAAACATAATAAACAGAATAAACAAAATAAACACAATAAACATAATAAAGATAATAAAGATAATAAACATTACTAACAGAAAAACATAATAAACAGAATAAACAAAATGAACATACAAAACAGAATAAACAAAATAAACATAATTAACATAATAAACAAAATAATCATAATAAACATAATAAAAATAATAAACATAATAAACATAATAAACATAATTAACAGAATAATCATAATAAACATAATAAACATAATAAACAAAATAAACATAATAAACATAATAAACAAAATAAACATAATAAACAGAATTAACATAATAAACATAATAAACAGAATAAACATAATAAACATGATAAACATAATAAACAGAATAAACATGATAAACATAATAAACAGAATAAACATAATAAACATAATAAACAGAATAAACATAATAAACATAATAAACATAATAAACATAATAAACAGAATAAACATAATATACATAATAAACATAGTAAACATAATAAACATAATAAACAAAATAAACATGATAAACCGAATAAACATAATAAACAGAATACACATAATAAACATAGTAAACAGAATAAACATAATAAACAGAATAAACATAATAAACATAATAAACATAATAAATAGAATAAACATAATAAACATAATAAACATAATAAACAGAATAAATATAATAAACATGATAACATAATAAACATGATAAACATAATAAACATAATAAACATAATAAACATGATAAACAGAAAAAACATAATAAACAGAATAAACAGAATAAACAGAATAAACATAACAAGCAGAATAAACATAATAAACAGAATAAACATAATAAACATGATAAACAAAATAAACATAATAAACAGAATAGACATAATTAACAGAATAAACATAATAAACATAATAAACATAATAAACATGATAAACAGAATAAACATAATTAACATAATAAACAGAATAAACGTAATAAACATAATAAACATAATAAACATAATAAACAGAATAAACATAATAAACAGAATAAATATAATAAACATAATAAACAGACTAAACATAATAAGCAGAATAAACATAATAAACATAATAAACATAATAAACTAAATAAACATAATAAACAGAATAAACATAATAAACAAAATAAACATAATAAACATATTAAACATAATAAACATAATAAACATAATAAACATGATAAACCGAATAAACATATTAAACATAATAAACATAATAAACATAATAAACATGATAAACAGAATAAACATAATAAACAGAGTAAACATAATAAACATAATAAACAGAATAAATATAATAAACATAATAAACATAATAAATAGAATACACATAATAAACATAATTAACATAATAAACATAATGAACAGTATAAACATAATAAACATAATAAACATAATAAACATTATAAACGTAATAAACATAATAAACAGAATAAACATGATAAACAGAATAAATATAATAAACATAATAAACAGAATAAACCGAATAAACATAATAAACAGAATAAACATAATAAACATAATAAATAGAATAAACATAATAAACATAATAAACATAATGAACAGTATAAACATAATAAACATAATAAATATAATAAACATAATAAACAGTATAAAAATAATAAACAGAATAAACATAATATACATAATAAACATAATAAACAGAATAATCATAATAAAGATAACAAACATAATAAACATAATAAACATAATAAACATACAAACAGACGTTGCTGTGCTCTTTTTTTCCATCTATTTATCATACTCTCATTCTATCTATTTGTGTTTTCTTTTCTTTCCTGTTCTGTACAAATAGTATTGCATTTTATACAAATCAAGAAAGGAAGTATAATATTATGGCTAAACTCACAATTTCTCGGGTGAATTCGACAAACTGTTGTCAAAATTTTCAACTCCACAACTCGACACTTTTCAAAAATCTCATGAATAGATAAAAAGCATAAAAAAAGTTAGTTTGGAATTTTGTTTAGTAAACAACGATGTGATTGGCGTACCAAACAAAATTGTCCACTCTGGTTGACGTAAGAGACATGTAAGCCCAGAGAAATCCAAATTAGAGGTGAGTCTGTAACGAGAAGTCGAAGAGACAAGTTGTGAGTTAGCTAACCACTGGGTTAGTTAGCGGGCAGGAGTTGTCTTTCTGGTCTGGTGGAAGCATTTACGGACCAATTAAGGAAAACGCAAAGGAGAGGATACGGAGCTGCATTAAGATCTGGAAATTTTAACTCGTCGTTTGTTGTGTTCTATTCAGAAGAAGATGTCTTCATTTCAGGTGTTTTCCGCCAGAGGAGAGGGAAATTATGAATAATGTATGTATCAAGCAGACAAGGGTGTTATTTGTCATTGTTATTGTACCGTTGGTTATTATCGTTAATATGTGAACATACTCACATACACACAGAAAAACTATTAAATATACACGTAACAGACCAACACATGCAGACACCCCATACACCGAGAAAGGTGACTGTTTTTATAATTCTAACCACTAGACGGTACACGAGCATTGCCTATATAAACACGTATAACTTATATACACTAGACACACATAGACACGATTATATAAACCTTCGAAATACAACATCTACGGCATAATTTTCTAGACCTTTACATATCTCAACATTTTTTTGTAATCACCGGTAAGAATTATCATCTTTTGACACTGAATGGATTTGGTAATGTATTATTTTTTAACATTATTTTGTTTAAACGAACTTTTTGCATTCTAGTCATATATGAAACCTAAATATTACCTCTCACAACTTGGCTGTTATTTAGCATAATTTGTATTTTTTCCTTTCTAGGAGTATTTTTATGTTCAAATACTTTCTATTTTTTAAGTTTATTAAGTCTACGATTTTAAGGTCTTAGTAACCCCCTCTTCTTTGCCTCGTCTTTATTTTGTATTTTTGTGTTTCTGAAACAATGGTTTTATTCCTTTGCAGTTTTACTTTCGTCAGTGACCAATAAACCTGTGTCTAAAATATACCATGCCGCAGAGTTTTGATTGTCGCTAAGAGTTTCTGCGAAACACACGCATCTCGGATATAGACATTAAATTCACTAACCTCTCATTCTAGTGAGGGGTACGAAAAAAATAGAATTTCTAAACGAATACGCCTGCACTGTCTGCTCAGGTAAGCCGTGTTGCATCATTGTTGAGTTCTATCTTTGTGTTTGTTTTATAAACACTTCCACGGAATATGCTCAAATGAAATGATTTCACGTCCCCTAAACGAAAATATCACCAACTCACACAACTAGATGCTAAATCTCATTTCTTCATTGTATGCATCATGAGATACTAGAAAATTTCTACTATGATAGCTTGTTTTCATAGATTGATTTTATTTGTAATCCCCTTCACGCTCCTTGTTTCCTCGATTGTACAACTTAAGAGAATTTAAATGTAATGTGAACAAACGTATTTCTCTCTATCTCTTCGTCTAGATTTCATCCTACATTATGCTTCACTGGTAATACACTTTGCGGTACACAAAATTAAAAAAAAAAAGACAATCGTAATTATTAAATATTGTTCAATTCATTATTGATTTTTTTCTGGTTGCGAAAATATTGTTCAGTGAAGTCGACGTTCTGACGCAGTAAAAACTGGAAGGTTTGCTTCAATATTTCAGACATTAAAACCCGGTGTCGTTCAAACAACGCTTATTTTTTGTTGCCATTTTTCCATTGCGAGACAAACATTCCTTTGCTGTCTACTTTTGACTGTCGGTGCAAATAACAACTAGAGTCATCATTTTTGGCTGACGGTTTCTCATTTCTAATCGACAAATTCCATTTTGCTTTCCCATGGTGTCTTCTCTCAGAACATGATGACGACGACGACGACGACGACGACGACGACGACGACGACAACAACAACAACAACAACAACAACAACAGTCACGACTTTCTGTCGTGTTTGTCACATAAACATGTTTGCGAGTGGTCATACCGTCGGTTGTTTCGTGTTTTAAATGTGACAACCATAAAAACAAGTCTGCCTTACTCAACCAATCAAACAGAAAGCTGTGGCTGTCACCCAGCAGAGAGACGCAGCAACAAGGATGAGTTTCAATAAGATCAAAGCGGCAATTAAATGACATCAATTTTGAATCAGTTTTCTGAATAAGAAACGACACGATTTAGATTCCACGAAAGCAGATACTTGGAGGGTTAGGGTTAGGGTTAATACTCAGATATTTGCAAAGTAATACAATAGAACCCCGGGATACGGTAGCCCTAGGATACGTTTTATTTTGGTTACGATGTGGAATACGATGTTTTTTCCGGCCCCTGGTTACGGTATTTTCTCCCCCTTACAGTGTTATTCATAATGTTATTTAACTATATACATGTGTATTATATACTGTTCTGTATTTTGTTACTGATTTTTAATGTCATATCCCGGGGTTCTACAGTATAATAATCAGATTTTTACGCTGTAATATAATTAAAGTTAAAAAAGAAAGTAGCGTTCGATTAATTATGCTAACCCCGTAACTCTCAATTCCTTTACATCGCCCTTTAGTTCTCACATTCCATGAACACTTTTTTTCTGACAAAGGGGGAAGAATTGCTAATTTCTTGCCCGGGATCTTCCCTTTTATGGTGGGTTAGTTATTTTTTATTTTGATGTAGTATTTTTAAGTCTTTAAATCAAATGGCTTTATGCCTTGTTTGGAGCAATTTTCATAAAAATTATAAGGTTTTATTCTCAATTGTGGGTTCTGCTCTCTAGTAAGAGACTTACCGGGTGTCACTTCGTGTACTTCATAAAAGAATTTTCGTTCTTTCAGCCAAAGTCCAATTTTTCATTTATTTCTTTTTATTCTCTTTCCCACTTTATTTCTTTCTTGTCCTTTGTTGTCTAACACGGAACCCAACGAAACTTTTCGCCTCAATTGTCGTTTTTCATCTAACTCGTTTACTAACTGTATTTCTCGAAGTCCTTATCATTTACTGTCGCTGGATGAAAACCATTCTTCATTTATTTATTTTCATGGTCTCTTTTTCTTTCTCGTCTTCATTCATTTCGCATTAGAGATACAATAAGATTTCCTGTTTTCTTTCTCAGTCTGCTGTGTGTCCATCGATTCTTTCGCTTGCCTACACCTTTTTTTTCTACAAGTCGTAACCTCTAACCTTTTTTGGCCATCTCCTTCACGCATACGTGCTGCTTGTTTATTCCCCTCTTCCTTTCTATATACATTTCATCTCTCTTTCTCTCTCTGTGCATTTTTGTTTTCGCACAAGCGTGCTGACCAATATATTCTCTTTCTCTTTTTAAGCGTCTGCTCGTCAGTTTCTTCTTTACAGATTCTATATCTTTCTTTTTTCTATTTTCTTAGATTTAAAAAAGAAAATTCACGTCAACGGCAACTCAGAATAAAATAATAAAATACACCCTCTGCTCGATAATATTGAATTAACGTTTTACACACACACACACACACACACACACACACACACACACACACACACACACACACACACACATATATATATATATATATATATATACATTCAATTCGATTTTGAGAGTATGTCACAATATGCAAAACAGATGCTGCCAGTTTGCATAAAAACCTGTTTTTTCGAGATGTGAGTGAATTTGGAATCGTGAGCTTGGACAGTAATGTGACGACTTTAACCACAAAATTGTTAGATGAAAGTACAGAATATTAAACAATATATTTTTGAAAATATAAAATAGTTTACGTTTCTGAATTTTTGAGATGAGGATTGGTTATTTGTATTATTATTTATTGGACTACTGTTCTCATCTTGAGTGTGATTTTCACAACGTTTCGGTCGATATAACCTCCGACCTTCTTCAGGTGTATCTTGTCGAACTCGGGAACGTTTCTGTCAAACTCGGGAAATTGGACGAAATTTCGAGCGGAACCCCTATGTTTGTTTAAGATTGCTGTTATAATTAAAATGTTGAAAGATTAGTTTTGTCATTGTTATACTTATGTATGTATGTATTACGTATGTATGTATGTATTACGTATGTATGTATGTATTACGTATGTTTGTATGTATGTATATATGTATGTGTGTATGTATGTATGTATTACGTATGTATGTATGTATTACGTATGTATGTATGTGTGTATGTATGTATTACGTATGTATGTATGTATTACGTATGTATGTATGTATTACGTATGTATGCATGTATGTATTACGTATGTATGTATGTATTACGTATGTATGCATGTATGTATTACGTATGTATGTATTACGTATGTATGCATGTATATATTACGTATGTATGTATGTGTTACGTATGTATGTATGTATGTATGTATGTATGTATGTATAGGTCCTGTTGACTGCGGCATTCATGACCCACCGGCGTGTGAGTCATGGTCTGGTGGCCAGCTATCTAAGTCCCAGCCATGGGTAAACGACATTAGCGGGGTAGAAGGAGCTCCTGTAAGCCGTGATGGAGGCAATCATTCAAGGAGAGGACAACTCTTACGAGAAATCTGCGGTCAAAGCAATTACCACTCATCTTGCAATGGCTTGTCACTGGGTTATTGTTGATGAGACTTAGAGAGTGGCACTTGTTTCGTACAAGCGCTTGTCACGTTAATACAACGATGTACAGGTGTTACTTGAGATTTATCTTTTATCGTTTCTCTTTTTCTATCTTATCTTTATCTGCCGTTTATTTCTACTGCAATTCCTATCGCTATGGAGGAGTGGCAACGTGTACAGACTTGACCAGTTGGAGGTACACAGTCACAAATCTGCACAGAGGCGACAGGAACCCTATCATAACATCGTTGTTGTGCTTTCACATGACAGAGGCCAACTCCGGTGGGGGTTCCTGTGACTGACCAACCCTATTCAGGAAGAGCACTGCTCACCGAATGTTTTGGGAAAGTGCTAGAGAAGGTGCACTAAAAATTGTCTGTCATACTATCACTGGTTAGTTTCCTGCGGCTAACGGTGGTTCATGTAAGCAGGAAGAAAAAATGTATCTCCAAAAAGGAGTCATCTGGGATGGCATGGACGACAAGATTGGGAGAACTCAATGTGACGGCGATCATTTGGAAAGATGCAGCAATCATCATCATGTATGTATGTATGTATGTATGTATCTATCTATCTATCCTTACAGTTGGTCTACGTCTCACTTTTATAACTTTGCCATCTCTTCGCATCTATAAACCTGTGAACCACATTCATGTAACACGTTTGTTTTCATTTATCTATTTATCTACAAATGTGTCTGCATATGAAAGAGTGAGAGAAAGAGAGATAAAGACAGAGGTAGGGAAATGGGAGGGAGGAGAGAGACAGTAGGTTACGACATGCATGAAAGCTTAAATAAATACGGTAAAGTATGCGCACGTGCACGTTGCCATCTGTGTGGCAAGGTTGCTGCGTTGAATTGTGCACGTCAGGCAGATGTTTCTTTAGCCTCAGTGCCACCTAATAATTGCTACCTTGCCGCTCTCCTTTTAACCAGAACCTGGTAACATCTAGGCACATATGAGAGGGAAGAGTGAGACAAACCCGTATGTGTGTACATATATATATATATATATATATATATATATATATATATATATATATATATATATGTATATATATATATATATACAATAATTTTTCTTTATTGATACAAATATTATTGGCTACATATGTGCATATATGTTTGAGTTGCGATTTCTTTCAAATTCCAGCGTCATTAAACCACAATCAAGCGGGATTCTGGCCTAAGTATTCTGGATTTCGAAAGAAGTCACAACTGAAACATATATAGACATTAATGCTTGTATAAATAAAAAAGATTTTGCAATAATACTGCTCCACTTGTTATTGAGCACCCATTTATAAACATCGAAATTTTATTGAATTAACATGTAGGAAACAAAAGCAATTCAATTCTATCTATCTATCTATCTATCTATCAACATAGATTTCAAGAACAAAGCTTCTTTCTTAGAACTGCACACCTGTGGAACTCTGTTCCGTTTTCTTCTTTTCTAAACTGACTACAATATGGTTATGTTCAGGTCTAACGTGAACAAATTCATGATGAGACATCCCCTTAAGTAATCCAATTTACTAAATTTCCACTACTAAGAATTACTACGACATTTTCCCATTGCATACTGTACTCATTATCCCCTATCCTCGAGTGGCCGTGGGCCTTGAAAAGTGGCAACTCCTTTGTATATATATATATATATATGTGTGTGTGTGTGTGTGTGTGTATGTGTAAGCATGTATGTGTGTGTATATATATGTATGCATGTATGTATGTATGTTTATGTATATATATACATATATATTTGTATATTTTGGCAGCAAGTCATTATTCAAGCATTTCCGGTTGAACACGAAAGAATTATTCTTTTTTTCCGATTTTTCTGGATATCTTTGCCATTCGCCGACCGGTCTTTATTTGTTTCAGCTGGCATGTTGCATAAAATGTGTTTATCAACGATTTTATTGGGGGAATTATTGTTTTTAAGAATTTGTTTTATGTTGGTTAGTTCTTTGTAAAATATTTGTCGCGTTGATGCTATATATATATATATATATATATATATATATATATATATATATATATATATATATATATATAGGTATATTTAGACAGCATGTTATCGTTGAGACAAATGTTATTAAAAATCACGGAATTTTTTGTTTGATTATTTTCTTTTTTACTTTTTATTTTTATATTTTTATAATTCAGTAACTTGAGTTTTATTTCTTCCGCCCGTCACACCAATAATTTCCTGAGTAAGGTTAACACTTTTGTTCAAACTTCCAAACTTCTGTACACGTAACGCACCTTCTCTCAACTCCCATCGTACTTCTGCTAATTCAACTTATTTCTTCAAAATCCAACTTCAAAATGAACGCCCCTCTAAAAAATCAACCGTCTTTTATCTCCTATCAGGAGCATCTCATTTGCATATCGGGTGGTCACATTGCAGGCATATAAAGAGATAAGGCAGCCATTTTTGTTTCTTTCTTCTTCATTCATTTCATTCCACGATCGACCCGTTGAATTATGCACACGTGCTAATTAGGTAAGTCGCACGTTTCCCTACAATTTTTATGAAAGTTTTATTACGGCGTGGCCGCCTGAGGGTTCGGTAGAGCTCCCAATTGCGAGGAGATTAAGACTCCCGAAACACTGAAGAAGGCCGGACAACTATGCTTGTATTACTTGTAAGCATTGTTGTTTGCCCGGACAGCGCCGGCCAACCTTTCTGAAAGATAGAGTTAAGTTACGAATTTTATTGTGTTTTTGTAAAACCGACATATACATTTTATTGTCGGTGGGAGAGTGACAATCTGATGTCCTTTTGAGAACATAACGAATATGATTTCGGTTCTGGGGCCAGACGAAGGGTTACGGGGGGGGGGTTGTGTGCATGGAACTCTATTCACTTCCAGCGTGATACGGAATATCAACCTCAACATGAAATCGACACTGAAACCGATCAACCAAGTCCCGCTGCGCCGAGAGAACTCGCGGAGAATTCTCTGTGAAAGACGATCAAGGCGCGTGTGTGAAGGTTCACACCTGTTACCAGTGAACCTGGAACGTCACATTTGGTGAACTGTAACAAGAGCCCGTTCGCAGAATAAGTTGGATCTATATGTTTTCGCTTTCGACTGGAACATTTTCGTCATCCTCGTGTAGATTATACCATTTAGGTTCTTAAAATTACGTTTGATATTTCATGTGTTAAAATTTATATATTTTGTCATGGTTACATGTTGGGGTGGTTAATTAAATGGGTGGACAATTTTTAACAAAGGTATGTCTACATTATGTCAAATTACATTTTTTCAATGCTTAGGTTCGTGAATTCTAAAGAATATGTACATAAAATCCTTCCAAAATTATCCTCTCCTTTATGAGAGAGGTAGTGTACTATTAGTTCGGTTATCATGATTTCATGCTACTAAGCATTAACCCCTCATTTTTGTGGTGTGACATAATAGCCTAGCGATATGCAAAATAGACCAAGAATTCACGAGCTGAAGTGAAAATTGACAGCGAACCAACCCTATTCGATCGAAGATTGAACCTAGGGGGCTATTCTCAATCCAACGGGTATAAGTTTCGACCATTAAACAACTTTTTATATATATCGTTGGTCGGTTAAAGTTCCCACGTACCATGGGTGAGAAATTGCAGATGTCTTTGGCTTCGCTAAATCCTAATCCAGGTGCAGATAAAATTATTATTGTTAAAACCAGTTGTACTGACAAGTTGATATCAAGGAGTTATGTTAAGGTTGACCCCCAAGTTGAACCATGCTCTGTTTACCTGAGAATCAGGAAATCTTACAGCGAACAGAAATGCACCTGTTCGATTGGGATTGATCCATGTGTGATAGAATTCTCTGATTGATTCTTTAGAGCTTGATACTGTCAAAAATCAGGAGAACGAACGAGAGGCTCGAAGGGTCTATATGGGACCCCGGAAATCCAATTATGTCGCAATTTTCTAATATCCCCTCTCTAAAATTCTAACTAATTTCTAGGCTAAACATTTTCTCAATTAACTTTTCATTTAATTTTCCTATGACTCATTTTTTCTTTTTAATTTATCTACTTAATTATAACTTTGAATTCCTGACGTTAAAATACAATAACATTATACATAAAAAACATTAAAAAATACATTATACATTTAACTATGATTACCATTTAATCTACAATTATAACTTTTTTCAGGAAAATTTTTTGCAACAACAACAACAACAACAACAACAACAACAACAACAACAACAACAACAACCAAAGTCAAAAAAACACATAAAAGCTGTAAAGTTCAACTGGCAACACAAAAATGCCTTTCCAATAAAAGTGCATTTGTACAGACAATGCAAAACTAGTGAAAAATTCTTGTTTGATTGACGGGTATGAAAACAATTTTCTACACTGCCACTTGACATATTGACTTAAATTTTATAACAACAATAATGAACCAAATTTCATAACTGATACGAATTTAAAAACAATAATGGATGACCCAAAATTTCCCCGTGTATGTTTGTATATATTTTTAAAACAAAACAATTTATCAATGAATTATTAGCCGAATCTCATAGTATTTATCATGTTATGCAAAAGTACCTAATAACCTTCGTATATATGTTTTCGTCTGTTTGTTTTTATTCTTATTGTTTTTTCTCTTTGCGGCATATCGGCATTTTTTCTTGTGAGAATGTATACTTTTTTCATTGTGTGTATGTGTGTATTTTGTCTAGCTTTTTTTCTTTGACACTGTGCGTATGCGTCTGTTTATCTTTTTTTTAATTATTGTTCTATTTCGTCTTGCATTTTTTTCTTTGCTTGTTTTTTTCTCTTCAATTACGTTGTGTTTCGTGGTATACGCGAGGTTCTTTTTTTACACCCTTGTATAGGTGTCTGGAACACGAGCACCAAAACGCAATATGTTTTACAGGAGTCCATATTTGAGGTCATATTAACGGTAACGTTAGTGACAATAACGAGGGAAACATTTATAACTGGTTGAGATGATAAGAGAGAAAGAGAGAGATACATGTCAGCTCTTTCCGATCGACTCTGCTGACCGTCCGAACCTGTCTGTCCGACTGCCTCTGATCTTCGACTCATTAGCTCCTATATTGAGAATTCATTTTTGCTATGACGTCAGATGTTTGGTTTCAAAACGTGATCGATCCACGTGGCTTAAAAATACATTTCCAAAACACACTTCTGTAACAAAGAATTCTCACTAACCTCTTTTTCAACCTAACTTATTTTTCAATATGTTTGATTCTTATCACATATATTAGCGAGGGTTGAGACAGGGGATGCACATTCTTGTAAGAGTTACATAAAGTTCATAATAACGATGAGGGAGACAAAGTTCATATTAAGGATGTTTCACACATTACCTTTTGCTGTTGAATGATGACACAACATAGTTTTACAAAAGCATGATAACTTCTTTATTATCAGATCGACCGATCAAATGATGATGACGTCAAGGAGTTCAAAGTCGTTCTACATGATTAAACGTTCTCCCTTCGCTTCTGAAGGGAACCTCCTCTTGATTATGTCAGCTCTGTCCGACCGACTCTACTGACTGCTCGATCCGGACTCTACTGCCTCTGACTGACTGCTCTCTCTGCTAATCCTAGCTTCTATTATCGAGAATTTCTTTTTTCAATGACGTCAGACGTGTGGTTTCAAACATGACCCACTCACGTGGCTAGGCACCGTTCTCCAAAGCTCATTTTCCACTTATATAATGTTCTTATTACTTACAGGAAAAGGGGTCCCTTTTCTTGTAACAATTAGAATATTTCGGCCGAATAACTAACCCCCATCGAAATTGAATCGCGATTTTCAGCTAGAGAGAACGTTTACTCTTGCTAAGGTAATTTTGTTTAAAAAGGAATGAGCCTTCGAAGCCGACAACACAACTCACAACTCAAATGCGAGGACCGAACATTACTGCATGTGAACTTTAGTTTTACTCTATCGTTTTTTTCCTCCCATCATACCTGCTACGAAGAATGATCGTTAGCATGCTGGCACTCAAAAAAAAAAAAAAAAAAAAAGAGAGAGAGAAGAAAAAAAGAGACAAATAATGTATGACTTCGATCTTATAACCAAATTTAAAAAAAATTCTTCAAGGTCCAAAAATATATATTTGCTTTGCGAACACTAATCACTTGTCGTGTTGATGTGATTTTTGGGTATGTTTGAAAGAAAAATTTATTCTGCAATGTCAAGCTGAATATCGATATCGCAAAAATTAATTTACTCATAGACCGATTCATACCATCCAAAAAATTCCAACAGAAACCTAACAGCCAGATATGGTTCTCCCTGAATGTGCTGCTGTCATTGCGCACAGAAATCACTTTTTCCATAACTACCAACGAAATAGATGCACTGAGACTAAAGCTGCTTTCAAGACTGCCAGCAACCACTGTAAAAGAGTAATAAAACATGCAAGAGAGTTATATGCTCAGTCTGTTAAATCCAAAGTAGCTGAGCAGCGGCTTGGTTCCCACCAGTTCTGACAAATAGCAAACAAGATCTTGAACAGAAGCATGCGTTCTATCCCAACTATCATCAATGGACCTGAGGTCATCTCGTCAGCATTAGACAAGGCCAGACTATTTGCCAAGAACTTTGCAGCTAATTCTACCTTATGCGACAATGACCATCAACTCTCTGTATTTCCTCCTATAACAGACAACACGCTATGCAACATACAAATATCTGTGCATGAGGTTGCCAAGCTAATCAAGAACCTTGATTCCAGAAAAGCAACTGGCCCTGACGACATTCCAGTTATAGTGCTGAAAAAGCTCCAACCAGAACTTGCCCCCATACTTACAAAACTGTTTAAGCGTTGTCTTAAGGAGAAGTGCTTTCCAACACCCTGGAAAACCTCATTAGTATGTCCTGTATTTAAGAATTCAGGTGAAAAGTCATCTCCCTCTCAGTACAAACCAATAAGTCTCCTGTGTGTCACGTGTAAGTTGTTGGAATCCATAATAAATAGAGAAGTAGTCAACCACCTCAGCAGAAACAACCTTCTTAGTGACAAGGATGGAGTACTTCTGCCACATCTGGGCAGGAGCTGCTAAAAACAGCCTATCCTGCCTTGACAGAGTACAAAATAGACTTCGTGGTTTAGTGGGGGATGCCCTTTTCTCTTCCCTGCAACCTCTCTCCCACAGAAGAGACGTTGCGAGCCTGTCTTTGTTTTATCGTTATTTCCATGGCAGGTGCTTGTCTGAGCTCCAACCTCTCGTCCCCCCTCGTCAATCTTTTATGAGAAACACCCGTCTGGCTGAAACTACTGTCAATAATTTTCCCCACTATCTATCTGTGCCTAAATCCAAACGTAGATTCCATGAGCAAAGCTTCTTTCTTAGAACTGCACGCCAGTGGAACTCTCTGCCGCTTGCCTGTTTCCCACCGGACTACAACTTGGATGTCTTCAAGTCCAACATAAACAAACTCCTGAAAAACCGCCCCCTTAAGTAAGACACTCTATCAAAACCCTCAATACTAATGATTACTACAATACTATCTCATTAATTACTGTACACGCAATAACCCTTATCCATGAGTTGCCTTCGGGCCTTGATAAGTGGTGACCTCCAGAAAAAAAAAACCCAAAACTATTGTTTTGTACAAACTAAGCGATGGTTCAACCATTTTTTGTACAGTAAAAGCGCTCTGGGAACACTAGATGCTGACAACATTTTAATTGGAATTGTCAGAGTTGTGAATCTTGAGTCTTATTAGAAATCGACGACCCGTGGAGGTTGCCAAAACTATTACAACTATGAGTTCGACCTTTGACGGCCTAACGGGAGAGGTCGTAGCTTAGGGCAGATTTATAGTGGTCACTATAATACCATTGTCATTACCTCCTACTTTGAGTGTCAATTTTGTACAGGCTCGTTTACCAGCCTAGCAAAATAGGCTCTTTCGCTATATATATATATAAGCATCACCACTTATCAAGGCCCAGAGACCACTCGAAGATAATGGAAATTCGCTACAAGAATGGAGCATGGAACATTCTATGTAACTTAATTGCTATATATATATATTGTCAACTAACATATTGATCACGGTTTAAGTAAATACTGAAAATCGATACATAAAATATATCTTCTTATAACAGTTTGTGGATATATAAATTAATATACACACACATACACATATATATATATATATATATATATATATATATATATATATATATATATATATATATGTGTGTGTGTGTGTGTGTGTGTGTATAGTATTTCATATATATATATATATATATATATTTATATATATATATTGGAAAAAAGAAGCGACAGAGCAAAAGGGAGAGAGAGAGAGAGAGAGAGAGAGAGAGAGAGAGAGAGAAAGTGAACACGAGAAAGAGAGAGAACGGGCATAAAATAGAAAAATTATGAGAGAAAGAGCGGGTGAAGGAGTGAGATAGGATGTGATACTGGGTTAACAAACTTGGATTGGAAGTTAAAATAGAGAGAACACGAGTAAGAGAGTGAAAGCACGGGAAAGTGAGAGAGCATGAGTGAATGACAGAGTGCACATAAGATAGTGAGAGAAAGAAAAAGAAAGTGTTATAGCAAAGCTCGGGAGGAGTGCGAAAGAGAAAGAAAGTGTTAGATATGAGTGAATAAGGTTGTGAGTATGTATTTAGGTAGAAAAAGAGAAGAGTGCAGAAAAAGATGGAGAGAGGAGTAAGAGGGGCGGTTTGACATTTCGTAATAGATCTGTTTAAGTTATTAAACGTAATTGATGGCTTTTTATCTAAGACAAGTAAAGGTTAGACAATTCTGTCTCATTCAATTCTGGATGCTTTTTTTTTTTCCATTTGAACAAATGTCATTGGAAAATATATTTTTCTACATCAATATTTTCCATCCTTTCTGGGATTATTACTCAGCATCATTTTAGTGGCTTCATTTAAAATGCAAACTTACGAACCTGGTCATCATCTTAGTTACCATTTAATTGTTTTCTTCCTCATTAGATAAAAGTGGAGGTCTCACTTCGAGAACCCCTCGATGACCAGGTTAACACACCAGACGATCTGTCAATTACACCGCAGCATCCCATCCATCAGTGGATTTCACTACCACCCTCCATCCAGAACTTCAACAAATCCCTAAGATGCACGAAACCCAGCAAAGCCCTAGGACCCGACATCTCACTGGAGCTCCTCACTGACACTAAGGCACATCCTCAAAATCTCTTGAGAGAGTTACACCACCAAAACAGAAGTGCGGAACAGAGCCTCAATGAGTAGGGTCGAAACCACCACAGCGTCTGCTGGACAGAACACGCCCACAGGATGGATCCTTCCAGGATCCCAATGAAAATCCTATGTGTCAAGCTGACCATCGGCACCAGACCGTAAGCACTTAAACTGCGGTACTGGAACAAACTAAAGTGCACCCTGACACTAGCCAACATTAGCCCCTCATCGTGGGAAAAAGCGGCCAGGGATTGAATTTTATAAATGGAGAACAGTATGTGTTGGCACAACAAACTTTGAAGGAGGGAGAATAAAATTGTAAGACGACAAAGGAGAAGCAAGCGCTGTGAATTTTTTATTTTTATTTTTTATTGCATTTTCACCCGAAACAAGCCACATTGCCACTTTGATGTAGGGAGATACTATCACGGGCAAAAACTACAGGGGTACTATGTAGGGAGTTGGGTAGCAAGATGTCGGTTCACGTTACACTTGAAATTCTGCATGTTAGTACAGTTGGGGAAGCAGGGACCTGGAAGGGAATTCACAAGTCTAGCAGTTCTGGGAAAGAAACTACTGCAGTAGAAAGCTCTCTTATATCTA
Organism: Euprymna scolopes; assembly: GCF_053919585.1. Lineage (NCBI taxonomy): Eukaryota > Metazoa > Mollusca > Cephalopoda > Sepiida > Sepiolidae > Euprymna > Euprymna scolopes. The sequence goes on from NC_136492.1 coordinate 145,252,730, forward strand.
GGGATCTCTACTGTGTAGAGGTGGGATTTAGCTGCTTGTCGGGTTTGTCAAGGGTATTTATGTTGATAGGGTACAGTGTTTACCTTTCGTCGGAGCATTCACCATTAAAATACTTGTAGAACAGGCAGAGGGATGCAACATTTCGTCGATGGGACAGAGGCTGAAGCTTAGATGACAGTTCAGGACCCTTGTTTAGGAGCGAGAAACAAGTAGCAGATGTAGCAGCCAAAATGACAACCATACTCCATACATGGGCAAATGGTGGCCTTATAGAGGTATAAAATACTTTCGAGCATTAGTAGCTTTCTAGCACAATTGAGAGAGCCTACCTTCTTCGCAGCGGTCCTGGCAATGCTCTCAATGTAATTGTTCCAGCTCATGTTCCCTGTGAACGTTAGGCCGAGGAGTTTAAAAGAAGTACTTTCAGATACTGAGTCTTTGGCCATTGCTATTTGGGGTAGAGAAGGTTTCTTGTAATAATTGAAGGAAACAATCTTAATCTTGGCAGCATTGAATGTGACCATCCGTTTTTGTCCCCATTCAGCTACAGATTGGAGGTCTTCCTCTTGTGTTTCTGCCATTTCCTTAGATATGTGTTCATTTGTTTTCCTGTCATGCCTGTTAGAGAGTGTGGTGTCATCAGCATATATACCCATCTCAGAGGAAATTTTGTCGGGGAGGTCATTTATGAATATTAGAAATAATAAAAGTCCAAGGATAGACCTCTGAGGTACTCCCGCATTTATATCATATTGTTTAGAGGACAACCTGAATTTTACTCTTATCTAAGAAGAATTTAATTATGTTAAGTATTCATCCAGTGATATGATCTGATTTTCCTGAGAAGACCTTTATACCCTGTCAAAAGCTTTAGATATATGTAGAGCTACCGCTCTACCCTCCCCTGCTTGGTCCAGTGAATGGTATATACGTTCAGAGATTACAGTAAGGATATCTGCTGTGGAACAGGCTTGACTAAATCCATATTGTTGGTTGGTCAGAAGTTTAGCAGCTGTAAGGTGATGGACTAGAGCTTGGTTAATTATGGACTCAAATATTTTGGTGAAAAGTGAGAGAAGGCTAATGAGGCGATAATTTAATGGGTCAGTTCTTTTGCCAGAATTCTTGTAAACTGGTACCACAGAAGCAGTTTTTCAGCAGTAAGGAAAGCAAGATTCATTAAGGCATTTTTTGCAAATTTTGGAGAGAACTGGAGCTACTTCGGCAGAGCATTTTTTTAATAGCACAGCCGGGATGAGATCATGTCCACATGCTTTTGAAGTGTCAAGGTTTTTTATGATAGCAAATCCCACCTTCTCAGGTGCACTGAGAAGGCGTGATTTTCAGATCATCTAGTGTGGTAAAGGAAAGTCAGGTAGGCGGTGGTTGGAAGGGTCCAGTGTGAAGTTTGAGGCAAACCGACTGGCAAGCATGTTAGCCTTCACGGTTGCTGTGCAAACAACTTCATGATTGTTGGATAGTGGGGGAATTGTTGATTGCCCATTATTTACTGCATTGTTGTAGATTTTCCAAAAATCATGGGTTCCGAATTTCTGGGCTTGAATGCGTTTTGAATGCGTTTTTTGGTAGTTTCAGTAAATTCTCTCTTAGCTGTCGCTATTTCTTTCTTACAATTACTTCTAGCTTCTCTCTGTTTGAACAGTTAAATCTACGGTACTCATGCTGCCTTTGTGCGATGGCAGCTGCACAAGTCGAAGTATACCATTGGGAAGAGTGGGGCTGCTATGAAATATCCATGTTGGAATATGTACTTCAATTGCAGTTTTGAACCATTCAGTGGTCTCATTTGCGCTCTGTTCAGCAGGAAGAGAAAAAGATATTTCTCCATGGGGCATCTTTGATAAGATCTCTGATGGCTTCCCAGTCAGCCTTTTTATAATATCTCGTTATTTTGAGCAATGGCTCTTCCGTTTTGGCTCTTCCGTTTTGAGCAATGGCTCTTCCGTTTTGGCTCATGTTATGTTGCATGTTAAGTCTAAAGCATAAAAGGCTTGCTAGTACGATTCTAGTTTTGTTTCTCTAGTCAAGGGGAGGGTGTTTCGAATATAGACTCCAAGTCTGTGCATATTTCTGTCAGAGTCCTTACGGCAGAGTGGAAGATATCTAGGCATGTTAAATAATAAAAAAAGTAGTTAGAGGGGATGGAGGAATGTAGGTTAGTCTCACTTAGTGCTAAGATATCCGAGATGTTTGTTAGGAGAAAAGCTTCAACATCATCTAAATTAGTTCTAAGCCCACGGATGTTCGTAAATGCAATCCTCAAGGGAGGATGCAAGTTGGTTTTGTTTAAGCCTTATTTAAGCGTAATTTTTTATTGTACTGTCATCATTTTTTAAGAGTTTCAGTTTAGGTAAGGGGTGCTGAACAAGTGGTTATACAGAACACCAGGCATACAACACAAGTAGACCATCAGCTGACCTTCCATCTACTAGGATTGTGGCCTCAGGAAAGCCCACCGGGGATGAGTGCAGTGTCCCTTTCCATGCGCGACATGGCACTACAAACATCCCCATATTATACAACTGTTATGGAGCAGCCGCTCTAAGCGCTACCAAAGAGTTAAGGCTCCTGTACTACCAGTCGAAAATAGCAGCCACGAAGTGTCAATCCGATACCCTCAACCCATCAGACGAAGATCAACCCAATCTAATTGCACTGGGATATATGGCACTCAAGCACTTCCAAGTGCCCAGTTTAGAGGGATGGGATGTGTTGAGAGCAGGTAAAACGGCGTTCATTGCCCTAGTCAGGAAACAAAATCGATTAATAAGTGTTTCTGTCGAATCCCTGTGATAGTACTCTACGCCTGGGTAATAGGCAAAAAAGGAGTATGGAAGCTGGGCGATAGACAGAGCCTATATACTCCTTAAGCGGTTTAGGTTTGCAAATCGGTTGTTTGAGTCACCAGCTCTAGAAAGGTTGTCATCCAAGACTTGAGAGGCCTCACTCCCCTTAGGCTTAGCTTCAGATTTTTCCTTCTCTTAAACGGATAACCTGGGAAGATCTACGGGTCCATCAGCACCAAGAGGGTTGGCCCTATGCGTGGGACCTAATCCAGGTATTTCTGTGATCCCACATGGGTAGTTAATGTTACTGGGTTAGTTTGCAAAGGTTTTATATCTACTGAAAAGTTACACTCCTGAAAGTGATTAAGGAACATTGCTATTTCATTGTTGCTGGAAGAGGGGATGAGTAAAAGCTCATGCAGTAGAAGCAACTCTATTTGCAACAGATTTGTTGGAAAGGAGTTAATATATGGTTTAAGATTTCTTTTCCTTAAAATTTGTATTTTTTATTTATATGTTAGCTTAGGAATAGGATAACGTTTTACAGTATGACTTGATATTAAGAATTAAACTAAAAATTAAGTGCTCAAACTCTGAATATTTAAGATGACAGGAGGGTTAAGATGTATATTCAATATAGATACAGGTTATCCGTCTAAGAGAAGGAAAACCTTCTTTCTTAGAACTGCACGCGTGTGGAACACTGTTCCGTCTGCCTGCTTCCCACCTGACTACAACTTGGATGTGTTCAAGTCCAACGCTAACAAATTCCTAATGAAACGCCCCCTTAAGTAAACACTACATCAAATCTCCACACTAACGTACTGTACTTGCAATAACCCTTATCCCTGAGTGGCTTCCGGGCCTTGATAAGTGGTGACCACCGTGTAAAAAAATGTATAGACGTTTAGTGATAATGACTTTCTAAGCGGTCAACATGCGAAGGTTAAGGGCTGAAAGCTAAAAACCCCACTCCAAAGGCGTGTGTAATGCACGAGTTTTAGTGGCAGTTTGGGAAGTGGATCAACTTGTTAGTTTTCAGGAGAGGGGATTTAACTTACAGAATACAGTAGAATTACATATTAGAATTTAGAGTTTCAAGTAAACTTTAGTTTTCCACCATCGAATGAACTTCGTAAGTCTTTCACCAGGTAGTCATTTTGAATATATGCAAAAGGAAACACAGGATGGCAATCACTTAGTCAAAGATTATCGCAGAAACGCGCCCACGAAGAAGGATTGGCAATCAAGATATGAATAACTATTGTAAAATTTCATATTTCAGCAACACAAGATTCACAAGTGCCTAAAGTGAAAACAAAATGGCGACCATTGAAAACCATTAGAGAATACATTGAATAATAAACATTTTAACACCATAAAAACTACTTGTCAGCGATCGTTTTAAATGTGACATTCGTTCAAAACAGACCCGAATACTTTAAAAATCAACTTTTGAAAGTTGAGTATTTAGTTGGTATACATTGGCAATTTGACCGTTTTTCAGGCTATTTTAAGTTGGGTTACAATTTCTTTAATGGCGATTTATTTTTTCAATGATGTTTTCTTTAACTTGCATGCCTATGAAAATGATCCCATTTTAAAGAAAAGGCGGCAACATGTCAACAAGTGCACTGTGGGGTTTTAAGTTGTCTTTCATAAAATCTAGATCGAAAAGGTTATGAAATTTTTGCCCTATGATCCTATTGTTTCCATGTGTCCGTGTTTCAAATCTCATTTTTATTTATTATTCTCTAAATCTTTTCATTTCTTTAAATATTTTAATTCCACCTTGTATAGAAAAAGGCACAGTTATAATAACAAAGTTTATGAATTAAACTTTGTTATGTTTTTCCTAAAAAGCAAACAAACAAAAACACTTGGAGTGATTCCAGGAAACATTCAGTGTGTCCAGAGGCAAGTGTTATGTTGCATTGCCCCTTGTCAGTGAAAATGTCTACTTCGTACTGTACTAAACATTCCATTTCCCTATTCTCCGTCTTGTGGTTTCTTACTGTCTAACATGAAACATAAAGATATATTCATCAGAAAGCCAATACAAACAAGATTAGAAACAAAAAAATGCTACAATTTCGTTTTTTTTTCTCGTTTCTTGGCAAACCAGAGAAAATAAAAAAAAAAACAAAAAATACGGAAATCAATTTTTCTTATTTTGATTAAAAATAAGAATCCAACACAAATCAAAAGGTCGAGTTGATTAACAAATAAGACGATAAATCCATGACTTTAATCAGTTCTTTATTTTGTGGATGAAAAACAAACGAATAAAAATCGAAACAATTACTTAAATCACAAGACAAACAAGAAATTACAATACGAAAACCAAAATAACACTCTGAAGAGTGCATATTTCCACTAACGGCCAAATCTTATTTATAAAACTAACAATGTCTGGCTGTCTGCCTGTTTGCCTATCTCCATTTTTTCTTACTGTATCTCCTCCAAGACATGAGGTCGCAGAGCAGCGCAAGGCGGGTCAAATTACAGCTGTTTTGTGGACCATTCTTATGAGTCTTTAGTCGGTAAAAATAGCTGCTAAGGGATTAAAATTGTAAAACATTTGAACCTACAAGCGTAAAGTAATTTAAAATCTTTTGTACGCATGCGCAAATATATATTCCTAGTGAGGATAATAACTATAATCGTGGGCCAACCCTCATCATACGTCCAGAACTCAGCTCACTTCTTGCAGATAATCAATGACACTCCCAACTATTTCAACCAATTCTCGAAAGAACATATGCAGTCGGTATATTATGACAGTATTTAGGAGCAACTCAACACTCCGAAAACAACTTGTGCGAGTAAAAACCCCAACTGAAAATCTGATGACAAAAACTTTTATACGTTTATGAGATTTCATGTAAATGTGTGAAACTTTACAAAGGTGAAACATGCCGCCCCCTCAAAGTAAGACTAGAACACCGAAAAGCTGTCATACGCGGAAAAATCGAAAAATCAGCCCTAGAAGACCATATATGGAGAGAAAAAGGCACCCATTCTGCAAGGTGTGATGACGTTAAAATACTAGATGTAGAAGAAAGATGGACAATTAGGAAACTCATATTCACATATGGTGGGTAGCAATAACATCCTAAACCATCTAAGTATTGAATTTAACCACATTTGTTACCAATTAATTAAAAATTAATATGGGGAAAATAAGAGAAAATAGCAAAACATACGCACAACCCAAAGGAAATAATCACCTCCAAAAAAGTCCCTTTTCTTAGAGTCGCCTCCAGTGCACTGTGTTTTCTAGAAAGAACGAAAACACATGTAAGTTGTCCGTCCATGGTTTCGTAAAACATTATCTTCACTAATATTGACAATTAGCGTAAGGATTCAGTTAAAATTGAATCATAAGAAAGTCTTAAAAATACCCTAGTGACTCCTGAAAATTGACTTTATTTTTTAAATTTACGGACATACTTTCAGACCTACGGTCCGATATTTTACAATACAGATCTAACTCCTTTTCTTAGTTAAAAAAAAAAAAAACATGGCGTTTACACTCGACGGTCGTAGATTTTAACGACCGAAACATTGTGCCAATAACACTCAAAATGAGAATAATTGTCCGAAAAATCACAGCAACACACACACACACACACACACACACACACACACACACACACACACACACACACACGTGTATATATATATATATATATATATATATTAGACATTAAGAGGAGATTATAAATAGATAAATAAATACCCGCTCACATACACCTTTCACGATAAAGCTAGCACCCAGAATTAGATAGAATCGAGCAATTGCATCGACAACGGACAACGCCAGACCCAAAGTGGGTTTCGATGTACTGCATCTCATCAGTGACGTGCTCCGACATAGGCGCGAACCCAGGTCGTCGCACTCATGAAGAATGTGTGTGAGGACACTTCTCAACCTATATACTCAACGAATTATTAATCTACAGGCTTGACATTTTGTATATAGCATATTCAGACATGTGGAAAACGTTTTAATCGGTTTTCATCCGGATAAAAGGGCTGCTAATCGGTCAGAATTGAAAAATTCGTACTTGGGAGTCATAGGATTTTTATCTGTTTGTCAACTGTTTCACGACTACTCCTGCGCAGCCGTGAAACATGACATCTTGTTTATGTTAGGAATAAGTAGGTTAGAAAACACACTGTGAAGATCGTGTCAAGCTGGTCTAATAATTATCATACTTGATTCACTGTCTTTTAATTTTGGTTTCGATCCCAGCTCGAGTATTTGTTTTTTCTTACATGAAGGTAACTGTTTAGAAAAAACATAATACTTGCATTCATATGTTTCAGTTAGAATATAATATTTATGCGTTTTTTATGACCGCGCAACGTTGTACATCCTGTTGATAGGATAATATGGAAGTTTCATCTAAACTTTAATAATGTCATTCAGTGCAGTTGATATCACGGTTCTTTATGATTACAAGTTTGTTATTACGTACAAACTTTCGATTGGATAAAATCTCCAAGCTGTTTTATTTCATCCAATCAGAGAATCAAAATTATTCAATGCCGAAAAACGGACGATAAAAAGTTTATCTTTCTCTTTATTCCAATATTTTTCTTCCACACCCAACTCGCGTGGGTACGTCCCTCAAAGTAAACCATGGTCCCTGGTTTTGACAGACGCATCAAGAAATGTTGACAAAGTGACAATATATGCACACTATTATCGAACACTCGCACTTTAGTTAGTACATACTAACGACACAGAGACACGCTAATATATACGCACACGGAATCTAAATGACACATAGTCTATCATTGATAAAAAAAAACACATCTTTGTGCCGCTTATTTTATACCCACGGCACCAGCCAAAACAAACACGTGTACTTCATTTCTTCAAAATTTCTTTGAATTCTAATTATTTGCCAACAATTATTTTGTATTGTTTTGATATGTCAACAAAAATTATTTTATTTATGTTTAATATTTGTCATTCATTATATATTTTTTATTTTAATCAATTTTCACCCAAAACAAGGCACAGTGCCACTTTGAAGTAGGGGGATACTATCGAGGACATAAGTTGCAGGGGCATTATGAAGGGAGAGTATGTCTATCCTTCTACACGTTTTAGACTTATAAGCTTTTGGGACACTATGTCAGTTATAATAGGAACTCTTAGATCAATTCCAATGCGTACTTGAAGGAAATTGGCATACTATAAAGATATACATTGATACAAAAATATGCATTTTTTCGAATAGGTAATGTCATGTGGGGACATTTCTTTACATTAATTTTCGTATTTGTACTTCCCCTACGTAGAATTAGTTTTAACTGCCTTTTGTTTGTCAAGATTTCCTTAGAATATGGACGAAAATTTGCACTTGAGCAATAGAAGAATCAATTAAAATATGGCAGATACGGCAATGCCAAATAGGTTCGTGTGTTAAGTTAAGTCTATGTGTTTGGGTTCTCGTTTATATAAACAGTGCTCGGCTCCTGCGGTGACACTTTCTGATTGGCTGAAATCCGATAGCAGCAACGAATCGAGAGTGAGCATTAAAAAAAGTGGCCAACCTGTATAAAGTATTTCAACCCATAAATTTCGAATAAAGAAATATTACCAGCGTTTGAAGCATTGCATATATTTTGAAATTTAAGAATTACATATATAAATACGTTTGGAAAGCTAAAAACAACGCATATGTTTTATGCGCTGTTTCTAACTTTCCAAACGTATTTATATACGTAATTCTTAAATTTCAAAATATATGCAATGCTTCAAACGCCGGTAATATTTCTTTAATTCATTTTGCGCGGCTTACGCAACACCCTACTGATTACTGTTTTTGAAAATCATACCGTTATAGAACCTACGAACTAACACTCTCGCTCACAGATTGCACCACGAAAAAGAAAAAAAAACAGGCTTTCAATGTTAAGCCTGTAGATCAATAATTCGTTGAGTATATAGGTTAAGAAGTGTCCTCACAAACACACATTCTCACTTTTAATAGATAGATAGATTATTCATTTTTCAAGATGTCCTTAGCATTTGAGCAATTGAGGTTTGCTTCAAAGTAATATTTTATAGAGAGACGCTAGAGTGCTATCCTTGCAAATAACTTACAAGCGATGACTACTTGAATTTACGTCGTAAAGTTCACATCTGAGTCAACCTGGTGGTAAATTCCTTTTCAGATTAAGTTCGTGTTCATCATCTGGTCTTTTGCTTTTTCGTCTTGCTGAGTTAGGGTTACGATTATAGGATACATCATTATCATCTTATTATTTGTATTATTATTTGTATTATTATTAATATTATTATTTTCTTCTTTTTTTCTCATTCTTCTTATTTCTTCTTTTTTCTTGATTTTGTTTTTGTGTCTTTTGTTTTTGCCCTTGTTGTTGTTTTTCTTCTTTTTATTATTTGTATTCACCGGGAGTTTTCACATAGATGATCATAAAAGATTTCTCTCTGTCAACAACCTGTGGTATTCCATGGACTCTGAGTGACAACTAGTCTCCTCAGATTTCCAATACTCTCCACTTCTTTCGATAAAATTTTGCTAATAAATTTATGCTATCGCAACAACTGTTTACTATTGATTTCTCATTGGTCTTCACTGGAACTTGGTTGGCAATAACCCTCCGAAAGGTACCAGTTATTCTCCTAATCATGTTGTGGTGGTCTGGTTAGTACTTTCTCTTCTCGGTCTTTCTATCCTCCTTGATCTTCTACGACTAGTTCATGGCGACGCTTGCTTCTAAAATTTTGATGGGGCGGGCTTAACTTATAATTATATAGTTTCAGTTTCATCGATTTCCTATGGTGTTTCTTTGTGTTTCACTCCTGTTATAGTGTCTTTACATCTGGTTAGCATATGCAGTTTATCAGTTTCCACACTTAAGAGTTTTCCTTGATACTTTCATTATTATTTTGTTGTATGTTGTCAGTCATCCCTCTAATTCCAATTTCTCCTATTCTTTTTCATTTTTTAAAAAGTTTTGGGGGATTATTCCTAGTTCTCCTACTATTATTGTTATATTAACTTTCTTCACCTTCCATATCCCTTTCGGGTATTTTACCAGTTCCGTGTATTCAGTCAAATTGTCTGCGTCTTATTTATATTATTTATACTTTGGTCTGTTGAAACGGCAAAATCTACGATCTGGCAAACCTTTTTCTTCTTGTTAATTATTTTGATATCCGGTCTTCTTGCTTGGATTGGTTTATCTGTTTGTACGTCCACGTTATATAGAACTTTGTAACTTCCGTTTTCAAGTACTGCCGTTTTGTGCTTGCACGATTTGTCTGAGAGTTCAAGATGCAGTTGTTTGCACAGTTCCTATTGTACTGCCTTTCCCATTTGATCGTGTCTTGTCATATTCTTGTTGGATTAGTTTGCTGTATTCGCTTATTATGTTGTTTATCGTTTAGTCTCTTTCTCCACAGAGTCTATATTTGCTGTTTCCTTGTGTTCTATCAATCTTTACTTTGATCTGATTGGTTCTAATCGTGTTATCTTGTGCGGCTGTTATTAGTGATTCAGTTTATTCTTTAGGTTTCTTGTTCATAGTCATATCCAAGTGTTCTAGTGTTCATCTTTTGTCAGCCCTATGAATCGTCCGTATAGCTGTTTCTCTTCCTATTTTTTCCTTGTCTTATCCCTTGCCTGTTTTTTGTCTTGTTTATTTTTTCAATGTCACTTGCTTTGGTAATTATCATTTCCATGCTCTGCATTACACATTTTTCTAATTCTTTTCTTTTTTGTGTCATTCACACAGTCTTCTATACAAACCAGTTCTTTTCCCTCGTCTTTCATTTTCATATAGAGTCGCTCAGCATCATTCTGTGTAGTGCATTGTGCATAGTCATAAGTTTCTTGGTCTTCTGGTCATGATGCTTCAGTTTTTCTTTTGTCCAACCTCTAAACGGCACAGAGCACCATACTAGTGACACTGTCCATGTGTTTTTTTACTGTTATTTCACCCCAAACAACGCATAGTATCACTAAGTTGTAAGGGGCTACTAGTGGGACCAGATTTGCAGAGATACTATATAGGGAATTGAGCAGCAAGATGTCTACTCACATTACACTTGAAAATCTGCATGTCAGTACAGTCAGGTAAGCAGGGACCCGAGAGGGAATTCCAAAGTCTAGCAGTTCGAGGGAAGGAGTTATTTGAGTAGAATGTTCTACTGCATCTCATCTATAGTGTAGGGATGAGATTTTGCTGCTTGCCAGGTTTAATGGGGTTATTTCCGTACTTTCTTTTCTCAGTCTTTCCATTCTCGTTGACCTTTCATAATACTTTGGGTGTGGCACCAGTCTCTATTAATACCATCATTTCTTTTTCGGGGGCGGGGCTTAGTTAACTTACAATTTTGAAGTTTCAATTTTCTTGGTTCCATGTAGTGTTGCTGTATAGTTTTAGTTTACTTTGGTTTCAATTTCCATATGGTCGGTTAGCGTTTGTAGATTATGTACGTTATTTTCCGCTTTTGAGAGTTTTCTATAAGATTTCAGCTGTTTTCAGCATTACTATATTATTGGCTCGCGTGGAGCTTTCACACGATGAAAACAATCTGTGATGTTCCCAGGAAGCTGAGTGACAACAAGTCTCCCCAGATTTCCAGTACTCTCCACCACTTTCGATAACATTATCGCAACAGCCGCTTATCATTGATTTCTCGCTAGCAGCGGCCATTAGTCTCCACTGGAATTTGGGTGGCAATAAACCTCCCCGGCGGTAAAGTCAGCGCTCTCTCCTCGATCTTTCCATCCTCCAGACCCTTCTCGGCTATTTGACATTCTTTTGGGAGTGGCGGTGATTAGATAATGGGAGGGGATGGGGAGGAGATAGTGAGGTTATAGATGTGCAGCTTCATTGTTCTTGGTTCCATGTAACGCTTTTTCATATTTTGTCTCTGCAGCAGCTCGTCTGGTCCGCACATGTGACTCGTGTATTAGTCTCCACATTCGAGTTTTCCTTAATATTTCAGCTGTTTTCATTATTGTTATTCGTTGTATCTTTCCAGTAATCTCTTTGATTCCAATTTCTCCTTTTTTTACATAGGCATCACCACTTATCAAGGCCAAGAGGCCACTCAAGGATAAGGGTTAAAGAGTGTACAGTAGACAATTGAACAATATAGTACTCGTTAGTAATGGAAATTTGGTAAATTTTTTAACTTATATGGAACGGCTCATCAAAAATTTATTTATGTTAGACTTGAAGACAACCATATTGTAGTCAGTTTGAAAGCAGGAAAACAGAAGACAATTCCATAGGCGTGCAGTTCTAAGAAAGAAGCTTTGTTCATGGAATTTACGTTTAAGTTTAGGCACAGATAAAGAGTGGGGGAAATTATTGATAGTGTTTTCTGCTAGACAGGTGTTTCTTGTGAAAGTTTGGCGAGGGGGAACACCATAGATTGGAGCTCAGTCGAGCACTTGCCATGAAAATAACGATAAAGCAGATACAAACTCGCAACATCCCTTCTGTGAGAAAGAGGTTGCAGGGAAGAGAAAAGGACATCCCCTCCTATTCTTTTTTCAAAGATTTTCGGAATCGTTCCTATTGCTACTACTATTATGGGTACTATCTTGATTTTTTTTCATCATCCATAACCCTTTCAGCTCTATGGTTAACTCTGTGCATTTGCTTCGTTTCTCCTTTTCTTTTATATTTATCCTGTGGTCAGCTGAAACAGCAAAGTCTACGATTTGACAGGACTTTTCTTTCTTGTTAATTATTACGACATCCGGTCTTCTTGCTTGGATGGTTTATCCGTTTGTATGTCCATGTCCATAGGATTTTTTGATTCACTTTTTCAATTACTGTTGTTGAATTATGTTTGTAACACGTTTCTGTTCATTCGAGATGCGGTTATTTGCACAATTCCCAGTGTACTGCCCTTCCTTATTATTATTATTATTATTATTATTATTATTATCATTATTATTATTATTATTATTATTATTATTATTATTTTTATTATTATTATTATTATTATTATTATTATTATTATTATTATTATTATTTACTTACTTTCACACAGGCCATTATCAAAGATTTCATCGGAATCAAATTTTACAAGCTTTACCCTGTATGTAAGCAGCACTCACCCTTACATCAAGGGAAATAACGACCTTAGGTTTTTCTTTGCAGCTCTTGTAAAGAAATTTGATGAGGTAGAGTCACAGGGGTCAAACTAAAAGCGATGTGTGGATGAGATCACCTGTGGATATGACGTCACGTGAGGACAGGGTCAGAAAGAATAGTTAGATTTAAAAATCAGTTTTGTGGAAACTCGAAACGAGCAGACACTTCATACGATGCTTAAAAAACACTGCCAGCATCGAATGCTGCAATGGGTGTCGATCTCTCTGTCTGCGTGTCTATCAGTATATCACTCTATCTAACTATTTGTCTATTCTGTATTTACATATAGTATAACCAAGTTGACATACCAGTTTTCATTAGAATACCGACATTAAGCAACGTTGAACCTGGTCAGTATCAGATGGGTTACATTATGGGAAGACCAGGCGCTGTATGTAAGCGGACGTCGACCACCATCTACAAGAACTGCAAAAAAAAAAAAAAAAAACTAACGTCATTTCCCCTAGTAGGGATATACAAGCGACTGGGAACCACTTGTGAATATATATTCCCACGTAAGTTACTTAGGGTGAGTACGGTATCTATCTATCTATCTATCTATCTATCTATCGTCAAGTTAGGAATATAACTGTATCCCTCCTTTATAATGCTTTGTAAATTGTACTATTGTAATATTTCTAAATTTATTTTTTTTTCTCATATGAATCTTCATTTCGAATCCGTTTTATTTTTTTTGATTCATCGTTCTGTAACACAATGAAGAACTTATATATACATACGACGGAGAGAAAGGAACGGCACAATATGCAGCCAATCATTTGACGACGAATAGAAAGGAAAAGGGAATAAACGCAACAATTACGATTTCGAAGTAGAAAGAACAAAGAACTGTGCAGCATCAGCATCAAAAGCTGAAAACAGATGAGTTGTTCGGTTGTAATGTCGTTTGTTGCTGAGACTCATACACGCATGCACCGAAATGCAGGGGACATTGCAGAAGGATGAATACTAACCGGTTTCTTTTTTGAATTTCGTTTTTATAAGAGCAAACGGCGACATTTCGACAGAATATTTTATCCCAGAAAGAGTTTGATCAGTTTGTGTGCTTCAAAGGGTCGGTCGTGTAAACAAACAAACAAAAGGTCGTGTAAACAAGCAAAAGATAGAGGCTAAAATGGCGACACCTAGTTGGTTTTATGTTTGACGATCACGTGAGCGACGCAGACTGTCGCCATTTATATATGCACATGAGAGAGATGAATAAAAACAGATGTGAAGCGAATTGCAAGAAGATGTGCTATGTACGTAGTGCAAGTCAACTTGAAAGAGTGTCAAGTTTTGGAGTTGGAAATTTTGACAAAAGATGTCAGATTTACCCAAGATATTGTGAGTCGAACCAGATGCACAAGCACGCAATCTTATTGTTTAGAGTTGTTTATGAATTTGAAATATCAATAGTTAATCGAAAAGTAACTTTCTAATGAATGAAATTCTTATGTTTCAGTTTTCGATTTCACAGAACATAACTCATGACGTAATTAGATTATCCATGAAAGAAAAAAACAAACAAAAACTTCTGACATTAGATTGAAGAAATGTCAAATGTTTATCGAAATGAGTCGAATTTATCATGGAAAATGTAATTGCTTCGTGACGGATAATACGCGTTAGAATTGCGTTTCATTAAATGAGTGTCAAAGGAAGGGTAACATTTGCATCATTTTAGAACCGGAGTTTTTTTTTTTTTTTTTTTTTTTTTGCAACGATCATTCTTTTCAAGTCGACAGAAACAAACATAAAAAATTTGTAGGCTTCAGCAACTTCTTTGTGTACTTTAATTCGCTACAAACAGTACATATTCTGATTCCAGAATAAGGGGCTACTGTGATAGGGTTCAGATTAAAAGAGTTATTTTAGGTGAGGAGTTGTCAGCAATATGTGTGTTCACGTTCATTTAAATTTTTATATTTCGGTACGATCGGAGAAACAGACAGCAGGGAGGAAATTCCAAAGTGAACAATCTAAGGAAAGAAGAAATTAGAGAAGAAAATCTGTCACTAGAGATCTTTACAGTGGGAATTAGCTGCTAGTCGGGTAGGGTTATTTACGTTGAGGGTGTATAAGTAAAATAAGTCGATTGGGGCGCACGTTCCATGGAAGTACTTATGAAATAAGCAGAGGGATGCAACATTGTCATGATGCGACAGAAGCTGGAGCTCGGTAAACGATACGATACCTCTGAGGATATAATCTCTTTTTTTTTGCACACTGTCAAAGAGAGAGTAGTTAGCGATTAACGTATCAGCTGTCTGTAATGCTAGAAAAAATTGACTAAACTAGAAATGTTTGAATAACTGGAAATGGCAAACCTCACGCAAATTAAGAACACTCCAAGAATAGTGTCTATCATTAAACTAATATGAAATTGAGGAAATTTTAGAAGTTTTTATTTACTTTGAAATCTGGGAATGAAGAAAAATCTATTAATAATCTGTATTATATAGAAATGCGCGAAGCAACATTCGCTACAGAATACAACACGGACATCTTCAAATCTAATGTCAACAAATATCTTTTCATTAATCAAATTTTTCCCTTCCACGTATTCCAATCCTCTCCTATTGGTGTTCGCTATCCAATTGATGAATTCATTAACATTTTTACTCGATTGCTGCTAGTTGATGTCGATACTACAATTCTTTTTAAAGGGGATGGGTAACTTACAATTATACAGTTTCAGTTTTCTTGATTCCATGTAGTGTTGTATATTGTTTTATATTGGAGGAGATGATATATTAAAACGTGTCATGTGTTATCTAGTGGATGTAAGATATTGTTCTTTTAACAGACAGATAATAAACGTATAAATCGTATGTATGTTGTTAAGACAGGAGGACATGATATTGACGTGTAAACTGAATAATGTTGTATCAGACTTATCACACGGGATATTTTTACAGTTCATATGTAAGCAGAATAATATATGCTTCATACCTTTTTCTCTTGAAGAGTTCTTCTGTATCTTCCCGCTGCTCCATGATGAACCATGAAGCGATTACCATCCAATTGAGACATCTGTTCTTATTTGTGAAGCCATTAAAACAACTCTTTATATTTTTATATTATAAATTTATTACAGTTGTCTCAAATGGTTTTCACAGGATCTGCGGTTAGTCTACATTTTCTGTTCATACAGCCCGCTCCTAGCTGTCTGTCCACCCCTGTCTAGACGTCTGTCTGCTTTGGTGGTCAATCCTCAACTCCCTAAATCTCTCCAAAACTAACTACATCACGTGTTCTCTTACGTCACCTAATTACGTGTCTCACCAATCTAATCCACAACTAGTTATTTGTTTATTCAAAACCCCAAAATAATATTTACATATATTTTCTATTTTCACATTCTTTTTGCGATTTATGCGTAAATCATTTCTTTCGCAATTTAATTGTTTATTCTTCTAATCATAATAACTGATCCAGCGACCATCCGTCGCTCAAATCAATTAACAAGAATACAATAACAATAATAATAATGTTTTGACCCTTGACCCCGCTTGCCACAGTTAACAGATACTACGCTATGATCACGGTCTAAAGGGTCATAACATTACAGTAGTGTTTCTCTATTTTACTGTCAGTTTCTATATATCCGGTTAGCGTTTGTAGCTCATGAGTATTAGTCTTTATATTCAAGGGTTTTCCTTAATTATTCATCCGTTTTCATTATTGCTATCCGTTGTATCATCTCCGTCATCATGCTTTTGGTTCCAATCTTTCTCATTTTTTTTTCAAAGTTTTTTCAGGATTGTTCCTGGTACTCTTATTATTATTCACGGGACCCTGGCATAGTTTAACTTTCATATCTGTTTTATCTATATGGACAGTTCTATGTATTTGCTTTGCTTCTTCTTCTTGATATTCACCCTACGGACTGTTGGAACGGCGAAATCTTCGATCCGGCATGATTTTTTCCTTCCTTATAATATTATCACTCTCCACCACCTCTTCAGGAACATGCTCATACCATTTTTTAGTGCATTCCAACCCTCTTTTCTTATATATATCCCAACAGATATTCTTGCAATATTGTCATGACACCTCTTGTATTTCTTTTGAACTAATTATTCACAACTATTGACGATGTGTTGTAGATTATCATATTTTTGTCCACACAATCAACACACCGGTTTTATCAATCTGATATTTTACATAATTTGTATTGAGCACTTGCTTCTGTGCGGCACATATTAAAGTTTTTATTCCAACCTTCAAGTCCTATTTTGACAACTATCAGTAGGTTTTTTCCTTATCCACTGCCTCTGGCAAATCTTTATTGAATTGTCCATTTTCTTCTCAAATAACTTGTGTTTCCCTTTTTGTTTATTGCTTTAAATGTTTTGCTCCTTACTAGTTCACTCTCTTGCAATTTTAAAAACTTGGGCACAAACTATTTTCTTCCTTTTTACGCATTGTTCTATATCTATTAGTTATTGTCCTACCTTTTTTCTTTTCATATATATATATATGTATATATATATATATATATATATATATATATATATATTATTACTGGTACTCACTAAGAGTTTTTTCCACACAGGCCATTGAAGATTTTCTTTTTACAAAAAACCTGTGGTGTTTCCTGGCAACAAATGACAACAAGTCTTCCCCAATTTTCAGTACTTTTCACTTATTTCGATAAACTTTGTGAATGAATTTGTATTACAGCGACATCCGTTTACTATTGATTTCTCATTAGCAGCGAACATTCGTCTTCACTGGAATTTTAGTGGCAATAAGCCTCACCAAGGTTCCAATCTTCTGCACAATCATCCAGTAGAGGTCTGGTTAGTGCTTTCTCATCTTGGTCTTTCCATTCCCCTTGACCATCTACGACTATTTTGTGTAGTGCCAGTTGATGCCGACACTTTTTTTGCGGGGGGGGGGACCTTGCTTAGGTGTACTTGTTTTTTTTTTTGCATCTCCATGCCCCGTGATAATTTTGTGATTTTCATTTTCTCCGGTTTGTGTTTGGCACCATTTGTCTGCGTGTTCAAAGTGTATAAATTTGCATAGCTCCAGATCATTCTAGCATTGTCATAATGATTCCAATATCTTCTCATACAATCATCACTTTGCCGCTGCCTTCCAATGTTTTAAAATGGCTGCAAAGCACAAACTCAAAAGTTAATACGATGACTCCATAAGTCTGATCGCCAAAGGGAAAACCCATCCTAATATTTGGTAAGATGTCACACAAACACTCGCATCCAAAGACTCTTGATTAAAATCAGCACTGAAATATTTTCATATCATTTTTATTGGCATAACCAAAATTGATCGAGTGTTAAACAAAAGTAGATAATATTCGAAAATTTAGCTTTTCTCTGTTTGATGCTTTTCACGTCATAAAATCTAAATATGCGCACACTGTGCATATATATATATATATATATATATATATATATATATATATATATATATATATATATATATATGTATGTAGTATTGGGAATCCCAGCTTAATTGCTATATAGGTAGCTTTAGAAATAGAAAGATATAAGAATATTTTGATTTCCAATCAGCGAGTTAGCAGGGTCAGAAGGTTAGATTTGACAGCCATCAAACTCAAGTTACCTTTCAACGACCTAGATAGAATGTACCGGGAATTGGGGTGTGTGAAACGGGATTGTGTTCGAGGCCTTCCGGTTGACGACCACATTGGCAGAGAATGGTTTTGACCAGCAGAGAAAGCAGATTGGACATTTCAGGTCTCCCGACAACCAGGGTCCAAGATATTAGGCTTGCCTTGAACAAAAGATTGAAGCTTCAAATCCTATCTTGTGGCATTAATGAATCTGTCTGCAGTACCACTCCCCACAACATGGCAGACTAGCACGACCAAGAAGGCGTCATCCGCTGGCCAAGGCAAGGAGGGATGTTCACATTATTGTTGCACATATACATCTCGGAGACGTTTCAAGGCAAGAAACGGGGTAAGGATAACCCTAACCCTAACCCGACGCAAACACACACACACACACACACACACATATATATATATGTATACACACACACACACACACACATATATATATATATATATATATATATATATATATTATATATACTAGCAAAAGTACTCGTCGTTGACTGGGTTAAAAAACAGCCAACAGAAAATGGACTCTGATTTATGAAAGTATGATAGGTTATGAAAAGGAAGGGTTGTAAAGAGATAGCTTCGAATTTATACCAAAGTAAAATATGATGAAAATAAAATTAAAATAGATAAACCCCATAATTTATTATACCATACCTGTTCACACTGAAACACTTATCACAATATTCTGTGGATCTATATTAAAAAAACCTTGTTAAACTTTGTGACACATTTCTATTCTATGGAGGTCAGGCGCGAATGAACACCCCATAATTTTATTATACCATATTTCTTCAAACTGAAACATAATTATCAAAGTATACTTACGCAGATAGATATGAAAAGTCTTTATTAAAGTTTGTGCCTATTTCCATTCTATGGGGGCCAGGTGCGAACGCAGACCCCACAGCTTTATTATACCATCCCTATTTAAGTTAAAACATACTTATCAATGTACATCTATATATAAAAAAAAACTTGTAAACGTTTTTTTTTTAATTTTTAAATTTTTAATTTTCATACTTTGTGGACCAGGCGCGAACGCAAACCCCACAATTTTAATGAATCACCGTTCTGCAAGATCAAACATACCCATTCCTGTGTCTAGATACATCTTCTATCATTATATGTAATCAGTTTTTTAAAATAGTCAACCATATAAGACATATGTTTGTGACCATTGAGTCTAGTAGCTGCTGATTAAACCACCTCCCTGTTCTCTCAATAACCCTGACATATGTTTCCAAATGCCCACAATATAAATTATGAATTTTTTTAAACGCCTCCCAATATATTTTATTTTTATTTTATTGTTTTTTTTTCATTAAAGCCTGGCCGCGATGAAGACCCACGGCTTCGTTTGTCTGATCTGATGCTATTTAATTGAAACGATAGATTTATTGTCGCAACCAATGTAATTTTCTTTACCTAAATTAAATGAAATTATATACATATATATATATATATATATATATATGTATGTATATATATATATATATATATATATATATATATATATATATAACTACTTCATTTATTCACATAAATTTAATATACGAAAGTATAGATTTATGCGTAAACTTTAAGTATTTACTTCAAAAGTGCTCAATACGTAGGTAGAGCTAGTTAGTAATTTATAAAATATATATGGCGATTAAGCTACACTGAATATTCTGCGTTTCATCCAACTATAGGATTCGTCAGGCTTATATATATATATATATATATATATATATATATATATATATATATATATATATATATATATATATATATATAATGGCTGTATCAATTAGTTTCCTAGATGTAAATCCAATGAAACTCACATGGTTATTAAAGAGTGATGCATGCTGGACAGATCTGTATATAGTCTGTTTATTATACAAATATTATTGGTTACATATATGCATAATGTTTCAGTATAATCCCAATCCAAGGATAGTATGTCATCAGATCAAGAAAAGAATCGATAGCTACATTAGAAATGTTTATTTTATTATACTTTGCTCTATTCATTATTGAGCATTATTATATAATTTTGACTCCCGTTTCAATATCAATTATTTTTTGGTCTGATGAGGTGCTATCATTGAATTGAGATTCCACTGAAACATATATGCAGATATGTAGCCAATAATGTTTGTATAATAAACAGACTATATATATATATATATATATATATATATATATATATATATATATATATATATATATATATATATTCAAATAAGCATTTTCTTAATGTCACTACACGATCATAACAATGTTTCGGTCAGTTAGCTATAAATAACTAACGATCACGTCAGGCGACGCTAGACGCTTCTTTTAAAAAGTAAAATCCTCAAATTCTTTTTAAAAAAACGAGACTTGCGCCTTCTGACGAGTTCGTTAGTTATTTATAACTAACTCACCGAAACATTGTAATAAATAAAAGTATATCTTGCTCTATGTATTATTATTGATTTATTATATAAATCTCGTTAAGTTCACTGGGTTTTATCTAAGAATATTCTTAACCTGGAGTTATATACACATTTGTGTGTGTACATTTCTCATTGGAAAATCTGCAGCCTCCTGGAACCACGATCTTAAATGCGTACGAGACGATTTATTTGTTTAGATGTTGTATAAGACCTTTAAATAAGTTGACAAAATCTTTAAATATATTGAAACAATTAAATTAGTATGTGGTTTTTCCTTAGTGGAATTTACCTATCGCCGTTGGGTTTAGAACGCCTTGACCACGTTATGTGATATAATATTCTACATAACATTGACCAACAAAAACATGCCAGATATTTCAACTGTTTTTACCTAATTTAAGCTGATTTCAGAAATGGTGTCACTTTGTTCTATCAGGTCTAGTTTTTCTGCTTTGGTATACCTCCCTATTTGTAGGAAGCCGATAGCTGCAATAAAAACAGGCAAATCGACAAAACAATGTTTTTATGTAGCTTTAAGACACATCTTCATGAAATCACACCAAAATATTCACAATATAAAAGCTTGAAATTGTAAAAATTGCTAAGCATAGACCTGATCGTCCATAAATTGACGTTTTACTGATTTTTTAGAATCATCGCACTTGATTGACCAACAATAGTCTTCAAGCATGGTGGCACCTCAATGATCCTGATAGCGAACTTCCATGTCGCTGATGTCTTGATGGAAGGGTTTTCCTTGCTCATCGCTAACATCACCAAGATTTTCTGAGAAACAGAGAAGGATGCTCATATTTGTATCCAGTTTCAACAAGCTCTTTGTAGTTGTGCGCCTTTATTTTTCCTAAAAGGAATTTTACTACATTTGTAAACGCTAGCCAGGCACTCAATTTTGCAGAATTCATAAAATTATAGAAATTTGCATCATTCATTAAATTTCGAATCTGGGGTCTATTAAAAATTTTAGCTTTTATTTTCTCTATGGTTAGGCCTGAAAAATGTTATGCATTATATGAAGAGGAGGAAACACAATTTTTGAATGCTCTACTAAAGGAGAAGCCAGAACAATTAGAGAGCCAGGAATCAGTTCATTGTGCATAGGCCAATTTTTTTTTATCCAAAGCTCTGTTCTTTCCCTGCTATCCCACAAACACAAGAAGCACGGAAATGTTGTGTAGCCACGTTGTAGCCCGAGGAGAAGTCTAACTATTTTCAAATCGAAACATATGATCCATTGGTGTTGTGTAAATGAAATTTTTTCCAGAAAAAAATGTGATTTCGTCATATTTTTCTTTGAGAGTCGTCGAATGGCCTAGAGAAACTGATCAGTATAATTTGCCGTTATGAATAAAAACACATTTTAAACTTCTTTTGGAACGGTTTATAAAATTTTGAGAATAATACTGTTTGACACCAAGTTGCCACATCAATATATTTTACCTGAGTGAAATATGACAAGAATTAAATATGGCATTTTCTGTAGAAGGCTGAAATAGAATTTCTTTTTCAGTCTTGAAGCTAAAACTTCAGAAGATTCTTTGGAAAGGTTGAGATCTCTAGTAAGATTATTAAGTTCTCCTTGAGAAAAAATCTGTGGTAGTTAAGAAGGGGGGGACCGACACCTGAAAAAGTGCATTCGCTACAGTCAGTTGACAAAACAGAGGCTTGCTCTTCTTCAGAACTAGGCAATTCCAATTCGGGCAAACATTTAAACACTGGAACAGGAATTTTATTCCAGTGTGGAATTGGCCTAATTGCAGATTTGAGGGTTGGATGAACCAACGAATTCCTGTTTTTCCTGTTGATTTCCTTCGTTTTGACTGCACGGAAATAACATCCGTCGAAATGGTTTTCTGGTTCACGCCATACCACTAAACTAAACTAAAGAGGAGTGACTTTCTATCCTTTTTTGTCAATTGTCAACGATGCTCAACACATTGCTTGCAAACAATTGCTCAACACATTGCTTGCAAACAATTGCTCAACACATTGCTTGCAAACAATTGCTCAACACATTGCTTGCAAACAATTGCTCAACACATTGCTTGGAAACAATTGCTCAACACATTGCTTGCAAACAATTGCTCAACACATTGCTTGCAAACAATTGCTCAACACATTGCTTGCAAAAAATTGCTCAACACATTGCTTGCAAACAATATGGAGTGCTTATGTCTTATCTTGATCACCCAACATTAATTTGAAGTAAGCAAGATAAGCCCACTTCACCATTTCACTGATTCATTTCCTGTTGGAATGCAACGTATATTCCCCGCAAATATAGCAAAACATATTTGGATTGTTTAAACAACATCGCCTAGGAGATGAAGTAGCCATGCTTAAATTTTGCTCTAAAAAATCTGCAATGAAAGTAAAATAATTTAGCTTAATTATTAAATCTCTGACTTATAAATGAATTCCTAACATTGAGAGAATAAACCTTACTTTGACCCAGAAATCAACAAAACCATTCTACAATTGGTAGGCCTGTTTACTACTCAGTATCCACTTCTTATCAACTACATACCTCACTATATAGCAAATTTGACTTTAGCTTTAAGGTTTGCGATGTCACAATCAATTAACATACAACACAATAACATCTTACAATTGTAATTATGAAGCTTGAATGCATATAGAAACACGCCTAATATACTGTCGCCGCACGCACATACGCTTCACAGATAAATTATACTAAAAATAACGACTCTGAAGGCTAGCACATAATCCCCATATATATTTATTTAAAGGGAAAAAGTAAAAACTGCAAAAGAAAAAAATGACGGGCATCAGAAAGTAAAAACAATGACAACAAACGAGGCAAGGAAAATAAATGAGTTAAAGAAATCGACTAAATAAGTTCGTAAGGAACTGAAACATGAAATGTCACGTTGCATGACAAAATAAACAAAAACATTGTCCATAACAAGAAATGAGTAAAACATATCGTTGATGCCGGGGATGGGAACGGATAAAGAAAACAGAGGCGCGCGGTGTCGCCAGTGGTTGAAAAAAGGAAGTAAAGACCAACCGGAAGAGGAAATTAGGAAGAAGATAAGAGTAACTTAAAGAGTGATAATGGGTTCAAAACAAGGAGATAGCACACCAAATTTAGATATAAAAAAAAATTTAAAAAAATAGCAAACAACTTGACCTGATGAAAAGAAAAGTTAATATGATTTTCGGAAACCATATCTCAAATTAGGTTTAACCAGCTTAGAAACCGTGGGCACCAGAAATGTGTTGGCCATTTACTTAGCTCCTCACGAGTGCAAAGTTATACACATTTTAAAATATTTATGTAAAATCTGATGTATATATTTCCTTGAATGAATGTCCTCTGAATGGGGCAAAATACAAATTGCCTCAATCCAGAAGGATATTTGATGGCTTTGTAATTTTGTGCATTTTGTTAAGCATTTTTATCGATTTTGCTGATATGTGTATTTTGTCGTAGTTTCGCAGCAATAGCGGTGAATAGAAAATGCAGGACAGATTTGATAAACATCAAAGCCAAATTAAAGGCCTGAGAGGGAGAGAGAGAGAGAATGAGAGAGAGAGAGAGAGAGAGAGAAAGAGAGAGAGAGAGAGAGAAAGAGAGTGAGAGAGAGAATGAGAGAGAGAGAGAAAGAGAGCGAGAGAGAGAGAGAGAATGAGAGAGAGACAAGGGAAAAGGAGGAGGAAACCGATTATGTAGCCGATAAGTAAGACTTCAGAAAGAGCACATCAGTGGCAGCTGATGCATTTTCCTTTGAAGATGGAAAAAAAACAGTAGAAAGGATGGGGGATACTATTCAGTAAGAAAGATCCCCGTCCGCCTCCCCCCCCCAACATCACCACCATCGTCACGATAAAAATAACACTGGCATGTGGTTTAATGTGCACAAAGAAGCGAGTGCGCTAAATGCAATAATTCCACAAAATGTAAATGAAAACATTTTCTGCAAATGCATTCATTCTATCTGCACATATCCAAATGAGAACGGTATTTAAATTTTTAGTGTGACAGACCAACGACAGTTCTAATTCCAATAAAACGTCACAGGCCCATGATAATTGTCTTGTAGCAGATGTTTTTTAATCCCCATAATACGTTGACTTCATCGGCTGAATTAACTGGTCACAGTCGCTATGGTCCAATCTTCTCTTTTAGTTGTATCTTTTTTGACTTGGGAATCACCACTTATCAAGGCCCGAATGCTACTAGAGGATAAGGGTTAATAAATGTAGAGTGTGAGTGCAGTAATTGTTAATGGTGTAGATTGCGTAGAATTTGACTATTTATGGGGACGGCTCAACAAGAACTTGTTTACATTAGATTTGCAGGCTGCTATGTTGCATTCAACTGGGAAGCAGGACAGCGGAACAGTGTTTTAAAGACGGGTAATTCTGGGAAAGAAGCTTTTTTCATGGAATCTACATTGAGATTTACGCACAGATAGAGAGTGGGGTAAATAACATATAGTGGTTGTAGCTAGACGAGGGTTTGTGTGAGAGTTTGGCAAGGGAGATCATAGATTTCATAGAATTCAGTCGAGCACTTATCATGAAAATAGCGATAGAGCAGAGACAAGCTCGCAACTTATTGTCCGTGGGAAACAGGTTGTAGCAAGAGAAATAGACATCCAAGTTTTCTGCATTGCTAACATCCTTCTTATCAACTTGACTATAAACTGAACTCGACTGAGCTTATTAAAAAAAATCATCAACTTTATTTTTTTCTAATCAAATTTGGTGATTTTTGAAAGTTAACTGTCCGTTTCCGTCTGCCTGCTTCCCACCGGAATACAACTTGGATGTGTTCAAGTCCAATGTTAACAAATTCCTAATGAACCGCCCCCTTAAGTAAACACTTCATCAAATCTCCACACTAACGTAATGTACTTGCAATAACCCTTATCCCTGAGTGGCTTCTGGGCCTTGATAAGTGGTGATCACTGTGTAAAAAAAAAAAACCTACTAGATCTACAAACTGGTTTTGACCTCTACCAATGCTGGATAGGAGTGCCGAACAGCTCCTTCCCAGATGTGTCAACAGCACTTCATTTTTCTAAAGAGCAGCTTTACGACACGTTAGTTATAGAGAAACATCGACAAACAAAATTGTGTTTTATTTTTCTTTATAGCATGCGCACGCATAGAACAGCAAAACCCCGTTCTTGTAGGGTGGCATCGACTATAAAAAAAACTTGACTAGTTTTATCGAAATGGAATGATTCCCTTGCTTATTCACTACTTCAAGCTGATTGCTTTGTGCCGTGTTTCGTCACTACTGAATCACGTTACTTTACTCAAATTCTAATGGAAATGTTTCACTCAACCTAATTTTAAAATTAATGAGGAAATTTAACAAATTCGTTCCTTACCTTGCTATAGTCATGCAAACCTAAACCCGTTAAGCTAATGAAAATGACATACTAAACTTAAATCTGAAAGTCGATTGTTACGTCACTTCAACATCCAAGTTTTCTGCATTGCTAACATCCTTCTTATATTGACTATAAACTGAACTCGACTGAGCTTATTTAAAAAAATCATCAACTTTATTTTTTTCTTATCAAATTTGGTGATTTTTGAAAGTTAACTGTCCGTTTTCTTTTTCATTAAATTGCTTTCGTTGGTTACTTAAAGAGCAAATAAAAAAAAACTCTCGTCTTCCTATTAAGAAATAAAACAATTTAATCTCTACAATAAAATTTTCAATACAGTCAAATATTTTTTAAATCTCCCGGCAGAAAAAAACAAAACCTAACAGCCAGCCATGGTTCTCCCCAGAATGTGCTGCTGCTATCGCGCACAGAAATCACTTTTTCCATAGCTACCAACGTAATAGATGCACTGAAACTAAAGCTGCTTTCAGGACTGCAAGCAACCACTGTAAAAGAGCAATAAAAAATGCAAGAGAGCTATATGCCCAGTCTGTTAAATCCAAGGTAGCTGATCAGCGGCTTGGTTCCCACCAGTTTTGGCAAATAACAAATAGGATCCTGAACAGAAGTGTGCGTTCTATCCCAACCATTATCAATGGACCTGAGGTCATCTCGTCAGCGTCAGACAAGGCTAAACTATTTGCAAAAAACTTTGCAGCTAATTCTACCCTATGCGACGAAGGCCATCAACTCCCCATATTTCCTCCTATAACACAGAACAAGCTAGGTAACATACAAATATCCGTGCATGAGGTCGCCAAGCTAATCAAGAACCTAGATTCCAGTAAAGCAACTGGCCCTGATGGCATCCCAATTATAGTGTTAAAAAAGCTTCAACAACAACTCGCTCCCATACTTACGAAACTATTTAAGCGCTGTCTTAAGGAGAAGTGCTTTCCGACTCCCTGGAAGACCTCATCAGTTTTCCCTGTATTTAAGAATTTAGGGGATAAGTCATCTCCCTCTCAGTACAGACGAATAAGTCTCCTGTGTGTTATGAGTAAGTTGCTGGAATCCATATTAAATAGAGAAATAGTCAACCACCTCAGCAGAAATAACCTTCTTAGTGACACACAATATGGTTTCCGCTCTGCAAGAGCTACCGAAGATGTGCTGACGGTTATATCCCACAGGATTAGTGAATCTCTTGACAAAGGCTTCCTTTCTAGGGCAATAGTTCTTGACATATCAAAGGCCTTCGACAAGGTATGACATAAGGGTCTACTTCACAAAATTTCCAGCTACAGTATAACTGGAAACGTTTTCTTAATCATTAAATCATTTATTTCCGATAGGCTCATAAGAGTGGTGGTAGATGGACAAAAATCGGAGGCCTGCAATATAAATGCTGGAGTCCCTCAGGGGTCAATCCTGGGCCCAACTCTCTTCCTGATCTACATAAATGACCTCCCTAAACACATACTTAAATCATTCGTTGACATCTATGCTGATGACACGACCATCTACGGCAACACATCAAAGGCTATAAATGACAAAGTTCTCTCTGATTCTCTCTCCTCTGATCTCGAGCGCGTAGTTAAGTGGGGGAAGATGTGGCTGGTTACCTTTAATGCATCCCAAACCAACTCCTATCGTTACATCATCAACGCTCTGATCCCCAGCTGGCATCAATTGTGATGGATGGCTCTCGTCTGGTTGAGGCCCCGTGTTTTGACAAGCTTTTGGGTTTGACCTTTACTCCTGATCTGAAATGGAACACGTACATCAAGTCTGTTGCCAAGGTCGCTGGAAAGATAGTGGGATCCTTCTACCGCTCCAGAAGATATCTCACTACTGATGCAATTCTCTATCTATATAAAAGCCAAGTACATCCAAGGATGGAATACTGTTGCCATATCTGGGTAGGAGCTGCTAAAAATAGCCTATCCTACCTTGACAGAGTACAAAATAAACTTCGTGGCTTAGTGGGGGATGCCCTTTTCTCTACCCTGCAAACTCTCTCCCACAGAAGAGACGTTGCGAGCCTATCCTTGTTTTATCGTTATTTCCATGGCAGGTGCTCGTCTGAACTCCAATCTCTGGCCCCCCCTCGCCAATCTTTCACGAAAAACACCCGTCTAGCTGAATCCACTGTGAAAAATTTCCCCCACTCTTTATCTGTGCCTGAATCAAAACCTGGATTCCATGAACAAAGCTTCTTTCTTAGAACTGCACGCCTGTGGAACTCTGTTCCGTCTGCCTGCTGCCCACCGGACTACAACTTGGATGTGTTCAAGTCCAACGTTAACAAATTCCTAATGAACCGCTCCCTTACGTAAACACTTCATCAAATCTCCACACTAACGTAATGTACTTGCAATAACCCTTATCCCTGAGTGGCTTCCGGGCCTTGATAAGTGGTGATCACTGTGTAAAAAAAAAAAAAACTGAAAAAAATAAAAATAAATAAATAAAAATAACACAAAAAAACGTTCAATGTGAATCGAACCGTTTTTCAGGGTTAAACATATTTTTGAAAAGGTCCTCTGCAACAAATGGATTATTTCTGTAATTGATCAAATCTCACCAAAACTTTCTGCAGCTGCCGAAGCGAATGCATTAAATAACTAACGCATCACTAAATTAGTTCCAGGCTTTAGATTTAGATGGCGCCACTAATAGTGTCCATATGATTTTTATAAAGCACTGCCGGCGTAAATTGTTTCAGAACCCAGCAACGAAGAGATAAGATGACTTGTTTTCCTGTTGAGGTTTAATCCTTTGCAGTTACAGAAGGTTAATCCTCCCGAGCTTTACCTCCTCTTTTTTAGAAGACGTTAGTTTATTGATAATCACCCGAGGCCCTCCACTGGAAAATGGAGAAGGGACGCCCCATGTATTTTTACAGGCCAGAGTTCTCTCCCTCTATGGCGCCGACTCTTCAAATCACCATAGGAGGAAGATGAACAGAAACAAAGCGGACATTATGGAAATTTCACGGTGAATTTATGAAAAGAGATTTTAATAAATATTTGAACAACTACGAATGACACTGAATCTAACGAGTGTATCAATATGTATCATGAGTTCGATATAAGAAGACAATACTTCCATATATTTATCTGTTTATTGTGTGGCACAATGAAGAAGCTCCCTTTTGTGGGAGCTGGGGCTTTTGCATTAATAAATTTTATACCTAACTTGTGCCTGCCTGTGCTCGTGGGGAGGCGAGAAAGAAAGGCGTTATTATTGAAAAAATATGTCGGCTTCAGTAACTGTTGCCAATCACGTACGAGGGGCGTGCAATAAGTAATGCCCCATCCACTTCCAGTTGTCTGATCTAGCTGAATTTTTGCATGTGCAATGATTTATATCTCTACGGGTTATGTGGCAAATTACAGCTCTGACTTATTGGTGGTTTCTGTTTTACAGGTGTTTGAACTGAGTCGGATGTGAAATGGAGCCTGTTGAATGTCGATCTGGTTTTTGTATTTGAAAGGACGCACACCACAGGAGACTTTTGATGAAATGAAAGAAACTTATGGTGATAATTGCCCCATCACATGACCTTGTAAAACGCTGACATCGTGAATTCAAACATGGCTGGAAGTCTGTGGAAACACCTCCCGGATTAGGGATATGACAACAGCATATTCTTGTCATTGTTTTGGCCCTTGAGTATATATCCCTTAATATCTTATATGTTTTTATATAGACTGATGTGGTTCTCGGTTGATTGACTGTGTCGGATATACACCCGAGAGCCAAACAAATGAAAAGAATATTCTCTTGCCACAGCCTTATTTATAATATTCAAGCAAATCGAAACGATGAGAGACCCCAGATTAGAAAGGTTAAAGCCTAAAGAACTTGTCATCGAGGCCTACAAAAACAAAACAATGTTCAAATGTCATGTATGAATCTCTCTCTCTCCCTCTCTCTCTTTTTCTTTCTGTCTTTCTCTCTCTTTCAATGAAGAAAAAGATTGAATAATAATTTTATTGTTTTAAACACTTGAAGCTTAGATCTTGTGCGCGACAGACGTCGCATGTTAGCGACGCTCATAGTAGTTTTGCGGTCGACGACGGACCGTCGAGAATGGGTTTCAAAGTTAAATACTTCTTTTTAATTGTTAAAAAAAAATTGGTTGGTTGGTTGTTTTTGTTTTACGGTATATCAACCCTTTTCAGGTTATTTAATGCCGAATCTAAAGATTTTGAAGAAATTTTTTTTAATGGAATATATTTGTTGTTTTCAAGTCATTTTCGATTCAACCCATAGTTGGGACCCTAACAGGTATTACCAATCTGGGTCAGAGTGGACATGGGAGCAATGGCAATTAAAGGGTGGCTCCACATTCCCCAAAGCCCGCAAGCTGGGGTCTCACCACTGCATATAGTTTAAGTTCATATCCAGGACCGTTAAAATAAATAATTTTATTTATATATAAAAATATCTTGTTCGCTTATTATGTGCAGCGTTAAATTTCAGCCCAACGGTTCCTGTTATCAACAATGATGATAAAACCCGATCCTCAATAACGTCAAAACAAAATCGATGCCAGCTGGTTATAGGCGACGCCATATCGACCCGTTGATGTCGCTATCGTTTGATACAGTTTGATCGTGTCTAACGCAATTGGAACTGGTTGCCGCTCTCAGAACATTTCACAGCTAAGTAACACTCTCCGCGTTCACGATATATTGTCATAATTGTCTGTCGCATCAGGCGTTCTTATTCGTAAAGTAGTGTCAAGAACTCGGCTTAGCGTGCTATTTTTTTGAGGTGGGGGGGGGGGGTAGGGGGGATCCGGACTTCTTTACTTCCAAACCGTTATTGTGTTTATTATCATCTATCTAAGATAAGTAAATCCAACCGAATCTTAAATAATGAAAGTTTAAGAAATGCGCACAATTTTGTGGTATTTATGATACAACAGCATGGATACCGGCGTTGCTTGTGGCCATAAAAAAAAAAAATAGAATAAAAGAAATTGAAAAGTGCGTGTAACATCTTTATATGAAATCACCTCTTTCTTTACCTTTCTTAATCTGTTTCTCTTTCACGTTTCTTCACCTTTTTCACACCCCTTTCCCCCACTACTCGTTCACTTCTGCTCAGCCCATTCCTCTCTCTTATTTTAATGTATTGAAAGCCATAATAATGTAAGACATTCATCTGAAATCTCAGTTTTCTTCTCTTCTTCCTAAAGAATATATGGAAATTTATATTCAGTTTAATTTATTCTTGCGTAACGAATTTTTTTTATCTCCTCCTGCCTCTTTAATAATAATAATAATAATAATAATAATAATAATAATAATAATAATAATATCTCTCTCTCCCCCCCCTCTCTCTCTCTCTCTCTCTCTCTCTCTCTCTATATATATATATATATATATATATATATATATATATATATATATATATACGTATATATATCAGTTCTCTTCTCTTTTAATCATGGATATAAAAAATAAGTCTTCCATTTGTAATTGCAATTAATTTTATTGTATTTCCGAGCAACGCTGCGTTATTTTCACTTCTTTGTACAACTGTATTATTGCACACATCTGATCTATCTCGGATATTGAGCACTTACTCCAGATCAGCCTATTTTCCGGTATATAATAGTATAACAAAATACAGTGAAAATATTTCTTCCGAGTAACGTGGTTGTAAAAATACTTGAACTTTGTAGGATTGCCCGTTTTAGGATATTGATGACTATCGGGCCACACCGAGTAAACACGCTTGCTCTAAATAGGATATTGAGCACGTTTAATTAACTTATATCAGTTACAAAATACTAGCAAGAAGGTCCGACGTTGTCCGGGATTTGATGAGAATCAATAAATGTTTCATCTTGCTATACTTTTATTGCCATCAAAATCAATGAAATCACTTTTAATCAAATCGATTGATTACTTGTTCTAGTCGAGAAGCCTCCATTCCTGCGGTGTACCGGCAGGAAGCTTCACATGTCTCCCCGCATTGACTTAGTTCACAATACCTTGTAGTCTACATTGCAATTTTGCTCTGAACAGAAACAATCATTTTAAACGCGCCTCTGTCATATGAAAGAGCTTTCTGTTGGTTTTATGAAATTATTTTTACATATTTACTTGAATTAAATTTAAACGTACAAAAGTCAAATATCATGATTCAATCGTGCTCTATACAGAAACATTCATTTTGAACGTGCTGCAGTTAATTTTATAGGCTCGGCCTTTTCGCTTTTGTCGTGATAAAACTTCTTAAATTCACTTGTGATTTTAGGCTGTTTAAAAGTGGTGACTTTGGTCAAAATAAGAGTTTTATTATTTAATCAGATAGTTATCAGAGGCATTCCGAT
Source organism: Euprymna scolopes (assembly GCF_053919585.1). Taxonomy (NCBI): domain Eukaryota; kingdom Metazoa; phylum Mollusca; class Cephalopoda; order Sepiida; family Sepiolidae; genus Euprymna; species Euprymna scolopes. Next base: position 145,285,486 of record NC_136492.1, read on the forward strand.
ATAAAAACTGCGTGAGAACACTCCCAGGCACATAAAGTACATTCGTGTGAAATTTTCAAAAAATCGACCCAGCCGTTTTGGAGTACATAGGGAACGAATTCACGCACAGGTAAAGTTTATTTTTGTATATATATATATATATATATATAACACTGCATTATTACTAGTTTTCTATAATAGTCAACCATATAGGAGCCTATTCATGACCAGACACATACACAGAGACGTTCAGCTTTATATATATATATATATATATATATATATATATATATATATATATATATATATATATATATATATATATATATAACACTGCATTATTACTATTATAACCCACGGGAAACACCGAGTTAAAAAAAGCAAAGCAGTTTTTTTTCTCTCCTGTGGCGACGCCGCTGCGCTTGAACACATTTGTTCTATCTCGGGTTGTGAATGTTTTTGGATTACTATTTGTTAAGTAGAATAAATTGAATGATTTTTAAATAAAACATTTGCGTCTTAACATGCTTTCAAAGCAGTTTGTCTGTTTATTCAGCATTTTTCATTTAAAATATGATGCTTCTAAAAGTTTTGGCCAATTCTTATAAAAAGGATTTTGAAAGTTAAATTTATTTATTACAACTATTTTGTGTCATTATACAAGTAATTGAAATACATTTTTATAAAACTATAAATTATTTCTCAATATCTTTTGATCTCTATAAAATCATTTGGTATAATAGCTTACAAACATTTACATTTGGTATATTAGCTTACAAACATTTACAGATTAAAGCCAAATGACAGGTTAAATAGTTTAACATTCCTTTTGAATTTCGAAGTGTCACGAAGCAATAGCAATTCATTGTTTTCAACTATTAACAATAGATGTTTCATTGTTTAAGAAACTAGCAGGCCGCCCGACGTTGCTCGGTTGTATAATACGCATAAATATTATATTTTAATTAATTAGGAAACTGAGACGTGTGCATGCGAATATTATGTTTTTTTTTTCTAAACTGTTCACTTCTTAATATAATATAAAACTGAATGTGTGTGTCTGGTCACGAATAGGCTCCTATACGGTTGACTATTTTAAAAAACTGATTACATATAATGATAGAAGATGTATCGAGACACAGGAATGGGTATGTTTGATCTGGCAGAACGCTGGTTCATTAAAATTGAGGGGTCTGCGTTCGCGTCTGGTCCACAAAGTATGGAAAAAAAAACGTTTACAAGTGTTTTTGATATAGATGTACATAATAATACTTTGATAAGTATGTTTTAACTTAAATAGGGATGGTATAATAAAATTGTGGGGTCTGCGTTCACGCCTGCCCTCCATAGAATGGAAATAGGCACAGACTTTAATAACGACTTTTCATATCTATTTGTGTAAGTATACTTTGATAATTAGGTTTCAGTTTGAATAAATATGGTATAATAAAACTATGGGGTGTTCGTTTGCACCTGACCTCCATAGAATAGAAATATGTCACAAAGTTTAACAAGTTTTTTTTTTATTTAGATCCACAGAATATTGTGATAAGTGTTTCAGTGTGAAGAGGTATGGTATAATAAATTATGGGGTTTATCTATTTTATTTTTACTTTCATCATATTTTGCTTTGGTTTTGATACCCCCAAATTCGAAGCTATCTCTTTACAACCCTTCCTTTTCATAACCTATCATACTTTCATAAATCAGAGTCCATTTTCTGTAGGCTGTTTTTGAACCCAGTCAACGACGGGTACTTTTGCTAGTATATATATATATATATATATATATATATATATATATATATATATATATATACACTTGAGCTGAGATCGAAACCAAAACCTACAAATCGTAGGTTAAGTATGATCACCATTAGACCCAGTTGACACGATCTTTACAAAGTGTTTTCAAACCTACTGATCCTTAACATAAACAAGTTTTCATGCTTCACGGTCGCGCATATATGACAAACATATAAAAATCCGATTTTATTTTTACCCCTTATCAGCCCTATTTTTCCGGATGAAACCGATTAAAATGTTTGTCACATATCTAAATTTCAAGTTTGTAGATAAATAATTCGTTAGGTATATCGGTTGGGGAGTGTCCTCACACACACATTCTCACTTTTATAGATATATTCGCACGCTGCCTCACGTTGCGCAAGTATAAAATACACATAATATTATATTTTAATTAATACAGAAACAAACATATGCATGCGGATATTATGTTTTCTTTTCTGAACTATACATTTCACTTCTTATAAATAAAAACAAGGTACTCAAGCTGAGATCGAAACCAAAACCTCAAGACAGTGAGTCACGTACGATGACCATTAAGACAGCTTAACACATTCATTAAAATGTGTTTTAAAACCTACTTATTTTTAACATGAGGAAGCTGTGATATGAATGTTTGCGCATGAGCATTCGTGAAACAGTTGAGACAATTCCCATGTATCAATTTTGAATTTTGGACCCTTTTTTCCGAATGCAAACCGATTAAAAAGTTTTTCTGAATACTTTATATACCAAATTTCAAGTCTGTAGATCAAATATTCATTGCGTATACCGGTGCAGAAAGGTCCTCACACACATTATCACTTTTATAGATATATACATATATATATATAAAAAAAGAGAAATGCATTATAGTGGATTTAATTTCGTGAATATATTATTTTAAATTAGGATCTTAGGATATTTTGTTTCGGAAGATTATGCTATAGTGTCTTTGGCTTCAATAAGCAAATGATGGATTGATGGATTGATAAATAAACAACAGATAAAAGCAACGTGAAAGTCGCGTATGTTAAAGTTGAAGTTATTGAACGTGGTGACCTTCTTCTATATGTTTAGTCATACCCTTGTCTCGAGTGGATATTCAATATGGCGTCCGGCCAACAGTAATACGTGTTTATCTAACATCGTAGGATGTACTAAATGAATTAACGTTGATAGCAGAGCGTAGTTTTTTCGTGTGATAGATATTATATCTGTTCAACTTACGTTGAAACACAATTGAAAAAAAGATGGCGTCATTACAAAACATGAGGTCGCCAAGCTAATCAAGAACCTTGGTTCCAGTAAAGCAACTGGCCCTGATGGCATCCCAATTATAGTGTTAAAAAAGCTTACACCAGAACTTGCTCCCATACTTACGAAACTATTTAAGCGCTGCCTTAAGGAGAAGTGCTTTCCGACTCCCTGGAAGACCTCATCAGTTTGCTCTGTATTTAAGAATTCAGGTGATAAGTCATCTCCCTCTCAGTACAGACCAATAAGTCCCCTGTGTGTTGGAGTAAGTTGCTGGAATCCATATTAAATAGAGAAATAGTCAACCACCTCAGCAGGAATAACACAATGTGACACACAATATGGTTTCCGCTCTGCAAGATCTACCGAAGATGTGCTGACGGTTATATCCCACAGGATTAGTGAATCTCTTGACAAAGGCTTCCTTTCTAGGGCAATTGCTCGACATATCAAAGGCCTTCGACAAGGTATGGCATAAGGGTCTACTTTACAAAATTTCCAGCTACGGTATAACTGGAAATGTTTTCTCTATCATTAAATCATTTCTCTCCAATAGGCTCATAAGAGTGGTGGTAGATGGACAAAAATCGGAGGCCTGCAATATAAATGCGGGAGTCCCTCAGGGGTCAATCCTGGGCCCAACTCTCTTCCTGATCTACGTCAATGACCTCCCTAAACACATAATTAAATCATTCGTTGACATCTATGCTGATGACACGACCATCTACGGCAACACATCAAAGGCTGTAAATGACAAAGTTCTCTCTGATTCTCTCTCCTCTGATCTCGAGCGCGTGGTTCAGGGGGGGGAAGATGTGGCTGGTTACCTTTAATGCATCCAAAACCAAACTCCTATGCTTACATCATCAACGCTCTGATCCCCAGCTGGCATCAATTGTGATGGATGGCTCTCGTCTGGGTGAGGCCCCGTGTTTTGACAAGCTTCTGGGTTTGACCTTTACGCCTGATCTGAAATTGAACACGTACATCAAGTCTCTTGCCAAGGTCGCTGGAAAGATGGTGGGATCCTTCTACCGCTCCAGAAGATATCTCACTACTGATGCAATTCTCTATCTATATAAAAGCCAAGTACGTTCAAGGATGGAATACTGTTGCCATATCTGGGCAGAATCTGCTAAAAACAGCCTATCCTGCCTTGACAGAGTACAAAATAGACTTCGTGGCTTAGTGGGGGATGCCCTTTTCTCTACCCTGCAACCTCTCTCCCACAGAAGAGACGTTGCGAGCCTATCCTTGTTTTATCGTTATTTCCATGGCAGGTGCTCGTCTGAACTCCAATCTCTGGTCCCCCTTCGCCAATCTTTCACGAAGAACACCCGTCTAGCCGAATCCACTGTGAAAAATTTCCCCCACTCTATATCTGTGCCTAAATCAAAACGCGGATTTCATGAACAAAGCTTCTTTCTTAGAACTGCACGCCTGTGGAACTCTGTTCCGTCTACCTGCTTCCCACCGGACTACAACTTGGATGTTTTCAAGTCCAACGTTAACAAATTCCTAATGAACCGCCCCCTTAAGTAAACACTTCATCAAATCTCTACACTAACGTAATGTACTTATACTAACCCTTATCCCTGAGTGGCTTCCGGGCCTTGATAAGTGGTGATCACTGTGTAAAAAAACAAAAAAAAAAAAGAAGAAAAACACCTATTTTACAGAATGAAGAAATGTATATCGAATAGAAACAAGACATAAGTATATGGTCTATTTTCACGGATTTACCTAAGGAAAAACAGGGCCCAGCAGTATTTTTGTCATTGCCACAAAACATATGAGAATGCGTTCGACACGGACAAGTTAGACGAGATATATTTAAGGAAGGAAAACACGATGGCATATATGTCATTCAATGAATTTTACTCTTACAAAAGACCTGCTGGAATAAACATAAACCACTTTTTGGTGCATTACGAATTCTTGTACCAGAAATTACGTAAATACGGAATTTCTCTGCTGGGAGGAGTCCAAACATTTTTTTGTTTTAAATGCAACGAATGTATCGGAAGAAAACGATAAATTAGTGAGGACAACATGTAGAAGTTTAATTTACGCAGCGATGAAGGACACTTTTAAAAAAAAAGTGTTTTCTGATATTTCTTTATTGGAATGCTGTAGTAAAAAAAAAAAAAAAAATCGTGCAAACCTTTTACCACTGGCAACGCCCGCTTCAGAGAGTGAAAGAAGAAAGAAGAAGAAGAGAATGGCCACTGCGTCTATTTATAGACTAGAGATCATGGGAAGAGTATGCAAATAACTTTGGACGGTTTTGTCCTATAAAAAGCCTGTATTTGGGAGAGAGGGTGTCTTTTTTTGTTTGGCAGAAGCAATTGCTGTCAGAAGTGCATTGGACTGCAGGATTGAAGAGTGAAGATTGAGTTGTGGGGTCATTGTATTTAACCACAAGCTATTTCGGCTAAGAACAAATCATGGAATCTGGGATGTTGAGATTGGGAAAAGATGTGATACCACCTTCTAGTGGAGAAGGTGATGTAGTCGGATGGATAAAGAAAGTAAAACTGGTGGCTAAGCTTCAACATGTGCCAGACCTTGCCAGTTTTATTCCACTTTTTTGCAGGGAGATGCACTCGCTCTCTATCTTGAGATGAATAATGCAGAACAAGAAGATGCAGAATTGATAGAGATGAGACTCGTGACCGCCTTCACTGAGGGGCCTTTTGAGGCATACGAAAAACTGCAACGATTTAAGTGGACAGGAGAATCGGTGGATGTTTATGCTAATAAAATCAAAAGATTGGCTGGACTGGCGGGATATCTGGGAAGAGGGCTGGAACATACAGCCAAACTGGCATTTATAACTGGATTCCCAGACGATGTATCTGGCATTACAGCAGCTACCGAACATAGAGAGAATGGATGTCAGCAAACTGATACGGACTGCACGGCTTTTAGTCAGCAAAAGGGTCGTAGAAACTCGGACATTGGCCGCAAGTGCGCAAACTAATGAGACTAATAAGGAAAAGAAAGAATCAAGCCTTCAGTGTTTTAGATGTCAAGGACCGCACCTAAAAAAAGATTGCACAGAGATCCCTAGGGCCAGGGCAACATGCTACAATTGTGGAAAATTTGGCCACATTGCGAGATATTGTCCTCAGATTCAGGGAAACGGGAAAGGGGGAGCTTCTGCGCCGCAAGCTACCCTAGCAATGAAATGAAGGCGCGATACTGGCCTCTTCCTATAATAGAAGTAGAGGTGAATGATTCTGTAATGACTGCACTTGTCGATACTGGGTGCACCACTACTTTAATCAATTCCAAACTTTTGAAGGGATATGGAAGGAGCGGTACAGTGAAAGCAGTTGATGGGAGGAATATAGAATGTAAAGAAGCCAGACAAGAGGAGATAAAAGTCTGTGGAATGCACGTAAAGGTGAGGGCAATCTTGATGAATCACATCGTTGATGGGGTCGACGTCATAATTGGAATGGAGGTGATTAATGAGCTGGGAGGTGTAACTATAAAGAAAGCCAAAGTGAAGTTTGGAGATATACAATGTGCCGTGGCTGCCCATCAGCTGAATGTTTGCAAAATCGAGGATAAAGTCTTTGAAGCAAACTTCGATGGAGATAAATGGACAATAAGATGGACATGGAAGGTAGAGCCTCCAGTATTGCAGAACAAAGTCCAATATTATAAAAACTCTCTGGAAGGCGATAAGAAATTAGAATTCGAGAAAGAGGTGGAAAGATGGATATCGGATGGTATTCTGTTACCATGGAAATGAGAAAGAAAAGGCGTGTTGCCATTGATGGCAGTATTTCAGGCCACAAAAGGGAAAGTTAGGCCAGTGTTCGACTTCCGTGAGTTGAACCGTTTTGTGGCGTGTCATACAGGGAGCGACATAATAGGTGTATGTGATGAAAAGATAAGAAAGTGGAGACAGTTGGTAGGAGGGACCGCAATATTGAACCTTAAGTCTGCCTACCTGCAACTACATGTGGCAAAGGAACTATGGCAGTACCAGCTGGTCTGTTATAAAGGAAAAACCTATTGCCTAACACGATTAGGATTCGGACTTAATGTCGCACCAAAGATTATGGCAGCCATTTTAAAAACAGTATTAAAGAAAGGAAGTAGGACGAAAGAGGCCACTGATTCATACATTGATGATATAATGGTAGACGTAACGAAAATATCGACACAGGAAGTTGTGAAACATTTGAAGGGGTTTGGGTTAGCAACAAAATCTCCGGAATCCCTGGACGGAGGAGCGGCACTGGGCTTTAAGCTTATGAAAAATAAGATGGGTGCACTAATCTTCAGGAGAGGCAACGAGATCCCAGAGATGAGAGGAGAAATTAGTAGGCGGGAGCTATTTTCGATCTGTGGTAAATTATTGGGGTACTATCCAATTGCTGGATGGCTGCGATTAGCATGCAGTTATGTGAAAAGAAGAGCAAATGGAATGGATTGGGATGAAAAGGTTGATTGCAGAACCATGAAAGTGATGCAGGAGGTTCTAGCTGAGGTGAAAAAAGAAGACCCTGTTAATGGCGCTTGGCACATACCTGAAGTGAGCACAGGAGTCGTGTGGTGTGATGCAAGCAATGTTGCAACTGGCGTGGTTGTCGAGATTGGCGGTGTGGTGGCGGAAGATGCAACTTGGCTGAGGAAAAGTGATGACTTTAATCACATTAACATAGCTGAATTAGATGCTGTTCTAAAGGGTGTCAATTTAGCTATCAAATGGAGACTGACAAATATTGAAATACGAACTGATTAAGCCACTGTACTCAGTTGGGTGAACTCTACTGTGGAGGAGAGTGGCAGAATACGAACAAAGGGTGCCGGAGAAGTGATAATAAAGCGGAGATTAGGGATGCTTAGAGAGTTGATGTCTGAATTGAAACTGCAAATAAAAGCAGTGTTTGTGCCTTCTGAAAGAAACAAGGCAGATGCGCTAACACGGATAAAAAAACAGTTGTTAATTGAGAAAGAGGAGGCGCCGATATGCTGTCTTGGAATTGGAGAAATTAAAGAGTTGCACGACATGCATCACATGGGAGTGGAGAGAACATTATATTTGGTGAGGCAAGTGGATCCGAATGTAAAACGGGAAGAAATTCCGATGATAGTAAAGAACTGTGTTCGGTGTCAATAGATCGATCCTGCCCCAAATATACATAATCCTGGGGAAATTGGAGTTTTAACGAACTGGACGAGACTAGCTATTGATATAGCACACTACCGAGGGGGAGCGTACTTATCAATAATTGATTGTGGGCCAAGTAGACTGGCGATATGGAAGGAACTGCGAGTGGAAGCCGCATCTGCAGTTGCAACTGAATTAGAAAAGCTGATGCTTGAACGAGGTCTAGTAAGGGAGGTGATAATGGACAACGGCACTGTTTTTCGCTCAGAAATCTTTCAGACGATGCTAAAAAATGGAAGATTAAAAGTTATTACAGGGCAGCCTACAGACCTGGAGGAAATGGCATTGTGGAGCGACATCATCGGACCGTAAAAGCAATAGCTGAGAGAGGAAGAATATCGCCTGAAGAGGCCACATTTTGGTACAACATGTCCCCTAAGGTCGAGCAAAGAGATGACACAGTACCACATAGAGCAATCTTTAATTACGAATGGAGGCATCCTAGAGACATGTCACCGGAAATTAATGATCAAGGACCAGCCAGAATCCAAATAGGAGAAGAAGTTTGGGTGAAACCGCCTAATGCCCGATGCACAACGCAGTGGGGAAGAGGAGTGATAACAGGAGTGCAATCCCCAAACAACTTAAGTGTCAATGGAATGCCACGACATGTTTTAGATTTAAGGCGTGTGGTCCATTTAGGTGATGAGGATGGTGGTACTGAGCCAGGGAGTGATGAAGATGAACCGGTGCCGATGCAGAGACCGCAAAGAGAACGCAATGCGCCGATCTGGACACGGGATTATGAGATGTGAATGATCTTTAATGATCATTGGGGCGTGTAGTAAAAAAAAAAAAATCGTGCAAACCTTTTACCACTGGCAACGCCCGCTTCAGAGAGTGAAAGAAGAAAGAAGAAGAAGAGAATGGCCACTGCGTCTATTTATAGACTAGAGATCATGGGAAGAGTATGAAAATAACTTTGGACGGTTTTGTCCTATAAAAAGCCTGTATTTGGGAGAGAGGGTGTCTTTTTTTGTTTGGCAGAAGCAATTGCTGTCAGAAGTGCATTGGACTGCAGGATTGAAGAGTGAAGATTGAGTTGTGGGGTCATTGTATTTAACCACAAATGCAAAACAGTTCCCGCTATCAAAGAAGAAATTGAAACTAAATTTCAATCAGAACAAAAATTCTATCGAGCAAACAAAACAAATCCAACAGACAGACAAAGTATGTGTATTGATCCGACATGGAGGAGCATTCTACAGGCTGCATCCATGTCACTTGATGAAGGTAAACGAGGACATTGGAATGCCAAGAAATAAAGGAAATAAAATTCCCTTAAATGAGATGAATGAAGTCTTGGAAGAGGAAGTTGAAGATGAACATGATGAAAATTCCAACAAGGAGGAACTGAAAGACAATATTACAAAGATGAGTAAAGGGAAAATAGTGAAATATAAAATTATTGGAAATAATGAGTTGAAAAAAAGACGAAGATTATGAGTACACAACCAAAATCAACTGGAAATTATGACCATTGGTGGAATATAGAACCATCTGCAGAAAATAAATGTCGAGTGTGTATCAAATGGGATAAGGTTGATGAGTGGCGAGAACTTCTCCAAGTAACAGAAGGAGATCATGAAGAACATGTTTTCCTCACACAAGAAAGAATAAGCAAAAGATGTGATTGGTGCAAAGGTAAAAAGAAATAAAAACATGAGAACTCATAAAGTGTATGAATGTGTCGCTAACATAGGTCAAAAATGCATATCAACAAGATGGGTATTAACAGAAAAAGTTAAGGGCATTAAAAAAATAACTAAAGTTCGTCTTGTAACACGTGGCTATGAAGAAAATTCACATAACCTAAAAACAGACTCTCCAACATGCAGCCGTGAAGCAGAATTGTCATATGCTAGAGATATATATATTTCTCAAACCACAATCTGTGGCACGCCCGGAGTCACAAATGTGGAAGCTGAAAAGATGTATTTATGGATTGATGCACCCGTTGATGGTACAAGAGAGTTACTCAGAAATTAGCTAAACTAAAAGGAATCGTAAAATATTCTAACGGCAAATTTCTAGGATTATTCGTTAGACAACCGGAAGATGGGATCATTATAAACCAAAACAATTATGTGTCATCTGTTTCTGCAATAGATATAACGAAAGGAATAACCTTTAGGAAAAATGATGAACTGAGTGAAAAGGAGAAGACAGATTAAAAAAGACTAACAGCTTAAATGATGTGGGTATCCACCCAAACTCGACCTGATGTATAATCTGATGTCTGTAGGATGAGTAATACCGGAAAATCTCCTAAAATGAAGTTACTTTTTGAAGTCAATATTAAAGCTATAACCAAAGAAGACGGATTCCATATTCTTTTTACAGCTGAGAAATCCTTCAGATTTGAGTTTGCTATTCTGACGGTCTCTAAGCTAGTTTGGAGCATGGTTCCTCACAGGATGAATTAACCATCTTTGTTTATAGTAAGATGAATAGACTGGCCCCTATATACTGGCCATCAAAAAAACTTGACCGCGTAAAAAAGAGCCCATTGGCGTCCGAGGCTCTTTCACTCAGTAAAGGAGCTTTGGAGTTTTGTGCGGCATATATGATTCGCCTAACGAACTTCACACTGCTGAAGCATGGTGTGTACTGACGGGTATCTTGTCTGGTCACTTGATTTTCATTAAAGTATGGAGACAGTATATGTGAAAATGGTTCAGTTTTCGAACATTTCTGGCATATATGGTTCAAGTTTCGTAAGCATACACATCGATGGTAAGAATCACAGATCTGTATACTTGAAGTTTGATCCTGATGTTGATATCATCGTCTATGTGTCAAGGGCAGCCCCTTGATAGCAAGTGAACTTGTTCACGACTTTTAAGTGTGTTTAATGAACCGAGATCGGAGGCTCAACATACTGTTTCCCCGACACAGTATGATACATTACACGGGTCTTCAAACATGAGTTAATAGATGAACCGAATTCGTCGCATGCCTTAAAACAAAAGGTTTTAAATATGAAGTTATTACACCAATAATAATAACTCAATTTTGAGGTAGACAAATCTAAAAATGTTTATATCTAAAAATTAAAAAAAAAATGAGCATTACTTATTGATTTTACTATGTTGATATTTTGATATAGAACGGACTAAACTAATAAAAAACTAATAAAACAAAATTTAACAGAAAAAAATGATTCTCAGCAATTACTGTCTTCCATAGTTGTTTTTCGTCTCACCACATTTTGGCCAACTAAACCTTTGGCCGGCTTCGGGGCCCGTGACACAGTAGGTAGAGACGTTGAATCTCTACAGTTCCGAGTGAGCATTAGCGGTTTCAATCCTACCCAAAGCTGGCCAGAGGTTTAGTTGGCCAAAACGTGGTGAGACGAAAACAACTATGGATGGCAGTAATTGCTGAGAATGCAGTTAGGAGATTCAGAGTTCCTATCCCGTCGCAGTTACCACCTGACGAAGGCCAGAGGAATAGTTGGCCGAAACGTCGTGAAACAACAACTAAAAGATGAGGAGAACAGTCCGCAATAAATAAATGAATAAATAACACTCATCTCAATAAGCATTTCAATTAAATAATATATAGAAAAAAAATGAGTTTATTCATCAACATTAGGATTCAAGCGCTTCTCTAACCATTCGATACTTTTGTTTTGTGCGACGAATTCTCTTTGGCTTCATAATAGTTTTCAATATAACATCTTCCTTAGAATTAAATCTCTTTCTCTTGAGTTTTTTTAAAATTTAATTCTGCAAGCAGACAGTAATAGCGGGGGACTAGATCCGGAGAATAGGATGAATATGGAAACTATCCATAGTGAAATCAATGTAGTTTTTGCTGTTGTGATCGTTGTAATCCACTCGTGACACAGTGCACTGTCGTGGTGAAAGATCAGTTTATCTTATTCATCTGTGGTCATTTTTCTTTTAACTTCTTGCTTCCAATAATGCTTCCAATAATGCTTCCAATAATATTCGCTATTGATGTTTTTTCTTCGATTACGATAATCGATCAACTAAATACCTGGCCGATCAGAAAATACGGAAATCAAAGTCTTGATTGCTGACAGCTTGCAACAACTTTCAACTGCTGCTGATTTCACTCCAGAGTGAATTGATGAATATATAGTTCATCCATTGACAAATGTTCACGCAACAATTCCTTTCTGATGCGTTGAAACAGTTACAAACGGATACGTTATTGTGTACGAACGCGGTACTCACCTTGAACACAATTTTCTCAAACTATTGTTCACTAATGTCCATACAAAATGCTCATATTTCACGCAATTTTAATTTACTATCGGCTAAAACTAGTTGGTTATCATATTGTATTGTCTATTTATAAAGGATTGAGTGTTTAATTGTCATACCAGAGTTAATGTCGTTGTGTGTGTTATCGTCTAGTGGTCTTTCTATTACATATGTTCATATGCTGTTAAGTGTGAATATGTGTGTGGCATTTTTTTATTTTTTATTACATTTTCACCCCAAACAAGGCACATTGCCACTTTGGTGTAGGGGGCTACTATCAGGGGAAACATCTACTGGGGTACTATGTAGGGATTAGGGCAGCGAGATGTTGGTTCACGTTGCACTTGAACTTATGCATGTCAGTACAGTTGGGGAAGCAGTGACCTGGAATGGAATTCCAAAGTCTAGCTGTTCTGGGGAAGAAACTACTGGAGTAGAAAGATTTTTTACATCTAGGGATCTCTACAGTGTGGGGGTGGGATTTTGCAGCTTGTCGGGTCTGTCGAGGGTGTTCACGTCGTGGGGGCACAAGTGCTTGCAGTTCTTCAGAGCATTCACCATTATAATACTTGTAGAACAGGCAGAGGAATGCAACGTTTCGACGATGGGACAGAGGCTGAATTTAGATGCCAGTTTAGGGCCTATCAGATTTGCGACTCTCTTTTGAACCCTGTCAAGGAGCGATAGACTAGTAGCCGATGCACCGGCCCAAATATGACAGCAATACTCCATACATGGGCGAATAGTGGCCTTATAGAGGTACAGGATACTTTCGGGTGTTAGAAGTTTTCTAGCACGGTAGAGAGAGCCCACCTTCCTTGCAGCGGCCCTGGCAATGCCCTCGATGTAATTGTTCCAACTCATGTATCCTGTGAACGTTAGGCCAAGGAGCTTGAGAGACGTACTCTCAGATAAAGAGTCGTTGGCCATTGCTATAGGTAGTAGAGAAGGTTTCTTGTAATTATTGAATGAGACCAGTTTTGTCTTGGTGGCATTGAACGTTACCATCCATTTTTGTCCCCATTCCACTACTGATTGGAGGTCATCCTCTAGTGTTTCTGCCATTACTTTAGATATATGTTCATTTGTTTTCCTGTCGTGCCTGCTATAGAGTGTGGTGTCATCAGCATATATACCCATCTCAGAGGCAATTTTGTCGGGGAGGTCATTTATGAATATCAGGAACAGCAGAGGTCCAAGGATAGATCCCTGGGGCACTCCCGCATTTATATCATATTGTTTAGATGTACGACCGTCGAGGACAACCTGGATTTTTCTCTTATCTAAGAAGGATTTAATTATGTTAAGTATTCTACCAGTGATACCGTAAGATCTAATCTTCCTGAGGAGACCCTCATGCCATACCCTGTCAAAAGCCTTAGATATATCTAGAGCTACCGCTCTGCCCTCTCCCGCTTTGTCCAGTGAATGGTATATGCGTTCAGAGATTACAGTGAGGATGTCTGCCGTTGAACGGGCTTGTCTAAATCCATATTGATGGTCGGTCAGAAGTTTAGCATCTGTAAGGTGCTGGACTAGAGCATGGTTAATTAAGGTCTCAAATATTTTGGCAAAAAGTGGGAGGAGGCTAATAGGGCGATAATTTAATGGGTCAGTCATTTCGCCAGAATTCTTGAATACTGGTACTACAGAAGCAGTTTTCCAACAGCTCGGAAAACAAGATTCATTAAGGCATTTGTTGTAGAGTTTGGAGAGAACTGGAGCTACTTCGGCTGAGCACTTTTTTAATAGCACAGCTGGGATGAGGTCGGGTCCACATGCTTTGGAAGTGTCAAGGTTTTTTATGATAGCATGGACCTGAGCAGGGGTGATTTTCAGATCGTCTAGCGTGGCGTCTGTCCGCATAGGAAATTGAGGTAGGGGTAGTTTAGAGGGTCCAGTGTCGAGTTTGAGGCAAATCGACTGGCAAGCATGTTAGCCTTCTCAGTTGCTGAGCAAAGAACCTCGTGATTGTTGGTTAGTGGGGGAATTGTTGATTGCCCATTATTTACTACACTGTTGTAGATTTTCCAGAAGTCACGAGTTCCTAGTTTTTGTGCTTCGATGCGTTTTTTAGTGGTTTCCGTAAATTCCCTCTTAGCTGTCTCTATTTCTTTCTTAACGTTACTTCTAGCTTCTATGTACCTCTGTCTGTTTGAACTGGACTTATGTCGGTTAAACCTGCGGAATGCATGCTGCCTTTGAGCAATGACAGTTGCGCAAGTCGAGGTAAACCATTGGGGAGAGTGGGGCTTGCTATAGAATTTCCGCATTGGAACATGCGCTTCGATTGCAGTTTTGAACCATTCAGTGGTCTCGGTTGCACACTGTTCAGCAGGAAGAGAAAAAATATTTCCCCATGGGGCGTCTCTGATAAGATCTCTGATAGCTTCCCAGTCAGCCTTTTTATAATATCTCGTTGTTTTGAGCACTGGCTCTTCAGTTTTGGGTCTAGAGTTTAGGGCGATTTCAACCATTATCACCGCATGATCAGCGTTCCCAAGTGGGCTGTCGGCTTTCGTTACACAATCATCAGGAACTGTGGTCAAAAACAGATCTAATAGTGATGCGTGTTGTTCTTCCTGATCAGGGAAGCGGGTTGGAAAAGTAACAATTTTGATAGGGAGTGAGATACAGAGAAGCTATGAGTTGCGCTGCCTGCTGCATCTGTGTAAGTAGAGAATCCAAGCCAGTTTTTGTGATGGACATTAAGGTCGCCAAATACATGTACTTGGGCGCTAGTGTCGAAGGAAAGTGCTGTGTCTATGCTGTCAGATACTTTGTTTATTATGGCGCAGTCTTGGGCCGAGGGAGAGCGGTAGAGAAAGTAAAAGTAGCTAATGTTGTGTTGCATTATTAGTCTAAAGCACATAAAGGCTTGATCATCCGTTTCTAGGTTTGTTTCTCTAGTCAAAGGAAGGGTATTACGAATGTAAACTCCAAGTCCGTGCATATGTCTGTCAGAGTCCTTACGGCAGAGTGGGAGATATCCAGGCATGTTAAAGTAGTTAGAGGGGATGGAGGAGTGTAGGTTAGTCTCACTTAGTGCTAAGATATCCGGGGTATTTGTTAGGAGAAATGCTTCGACATCAGCTAAATTAGTTCTAAGCCCACGGATATTTGTGAATGCAAGCCTCAAGGGAGGAGGCAAGTTGGATTTGTTTGACCCTAAGCCTGGTTTAAGCTTATTTTTAGATTGTACTGTCATCATGTTTTTTAACGAGTTTCAGTTGGGTTAGGGGAAGCCGAACAGGAGGTTATGCAGAATATCACACATGCATCACAAGTAGACCATCAGCTGACCCTCCATCAACTAGGACTGTGGCCTCAGGAAAGCCCACCGGGGATGAGTGCAGGGTCCCTTTCCATGCGCGCCATGGCACTGCAAACAACCCGATATTATTCAACTGTTGATAGAGCAGCCGCTCTAAGCGCTACCAAAGAGTTAGGCCACGTGTACTACCAGTCGGAAACAGCAGCCAGTAACTGTCAATCCGGTACACTCAACCCATCAGAGGAAGGTCAACCCAATCTAATTGCTCAGGCATATGTGGTACTCAAGCATTCTCAAGTGCCCAGCTTTAGGGGTGGGGTGTGTCGGGAGTGGGGAAACGGCGTTCATTGCCCTAGACAAGAAACAAGATCTACCACTGGGTGTTTCTGTCGAATCACTGTGATAGTATCTCTGCGCCTGACTAATAGGCAAAGAAGGAGTATGGAAGCCGGGCGATAAGGCAGGACCTATCTACTCCTTAAGCATTTTAGGTTTGCAAACCGGTAATTTGATTGAGTCACCAGCTCTAGGAAGGTTGTCATCCAAGACTGAAGAGGCCTGCCTCCTCTTTGGTTTAGTTTCAGAGTTTTCCTTCTCCTAGACGGATGATCTGGAAAGATCTACTGGGTCCGTCACCACTGAGAGGGTTTGCTCCGCGCCTGGGTTCTAATCCAGGTATTTCTGCGACCCCGCGTGGTTAGTTAATGTTATTGGGTTAGTTTGTAGAGGTTATATCTGCTAAATAGTTACACTCCTGAATGTCATGTATTTTCAACATACCTTCTGCCATTTCGTTAGTCAATCTGGAACATTTCGTCTTGGAAGGAGACTTGATACCTGTTTTGGGGGACGAAGATTTATTTCACTCCAAGACAAGAAGTTGGTTCTATAGTTTTTTATTCACCTTCCAGATCGTTCGCAGAAGAATGGAAAGTGAATTTGGCCTGTGTTGTTTTTTCTTCTAGGTCTTATTTCTACCACGTCAGCGTTCGCCCTCCCCAGCGAAGGGGAGGAGACAACGGCGAAGCCGTCCGCTCTCTTCCAAGTCCCAAGCAAATCTCCTCAATTCAGCTAACCTTATCACATGATTCACACGCAATCCAATCAGCTGATCTTGACTTCCGGTCAACGTGTCTACACTATAACTCACACATCTCCCTCTCTCACTCTCCTCTCTCTCTCTCTCTCTCTCTCTCTCTCTCTCTCTCTCTCTCTCTCTCTATCCATTCTCTAACAATCATTTTTTAAAGTTTTCTGTGACAACTACCGAATTTTAGAGATCTAAGAGTCCAGCAGCAACGTCAATACGACCGTGTTTAAAGCCAGTACAGTACATCTGAACTATTTTTCCCCGATGAAGCAGAGTCTGAAGAAGGGTTAGCAAGATATTGCTTTGATTGAATAGTATTTTTTATATCCGAAAACAATTATTAATCAACGCGCAAGATTCAGATGTTTCCATTGTTTTGAAAATTTGCAACAATAGCTTCACTTAAAGAACTCTCACTTGTAAACAAATAATTCAATGAGGTTCAATTTTTGACAAGTGTTACTTTTATGAAAAATAATATAGGCTTTTATTATTAATAGGGCCGTCTATATATTTATAAACTAATAATTCGAGTAGGTTCAAATTTTTACAACTGTGATTTGAAGGTTAGTATTTATAAACATAATATGGACTTTTAGGACTCATTGAGTGATGCGTTAATAAATATAAGTCTTTTAACCTTATAGATTAAAATAAGACATTTCGGTGATTTAATTAGAAATAACTATAAAGAACTAAAAAATTAGTTTAAAATGAAAAAAATGAAGACTCTCTGCTCTACCGTCATTTTCATTACAGATGCTCGACTGAGCTTCAATCTATGTTTCCCCCGGTAAGTATTTCCTGGCAAACACCCAATTAGTAACAACAACTATCGGCAATTCCCCTTACTCTTTATCTGTACCAAAATATAAGCGACAATTCCATAAGCATAGTTTTTCCTAGAGCTGCTCGTCTGTGGAACACAATACCACAGAGCTGCTTGCTGACTAACTATGACATGGTCGTTTTTAAGCCCAACGTGAATGGATTCTTAAGGAGTCGGTCTTTAAAATAAATCATCAAATTTCCACTACGGTACCCTTTATCCTTGAATGGCATCCTGGCCTTGATGAGTAGTGACTATATGAAGTAAAAAAAGGACGGTAAATGAACTTGAGATAGAAAAGACAGACGTCACAGCCGGTAGCGAAGCAGATAAAAGATGGTTCCATGCATTTAAAAGAGAGGATGAGAGCAAGAGAGTGAGAGGTGGACACGCGAAGAGACAAAGGAGGATAGACAGAAATAAACTACTGCTGTCATACTCATGAGATTTATGGAACAAATGGCGGTTACGCCTACAAACATAAAGATTTCATCTACAGGAAATGAGTTTCATTTTCTAACGATTATTTCTTTACGGCAAACTTTTGATTTGAAGACAAAAAAAAGAAACAACGAAAATTTCCTCTTGATTTTAAAGAAAATTCTACTTGAACGTCAATGTGTGAATTGTGGTCTGTTTTCTTTTAAACTAATGGGTCACGTAGTATTTATCAAGGAAAATGAAATAAAATAAAGTATAGAGAAACGATGTTTTAAAATATCTGAGCGTTAACTTCCGATTTTTCGCATAACACCAGAAATTGGAAAACAGAATAAACAAAGAAAAAGCTAACGAATCCAAAAACAGTCAAAGAACGCAATCCTTTTTTCGATATCAGCGAGGCTGGTGATATCAGCGCCACGGCAAAAAAAAAAAAAATGGATTTTCTATTTGACCTTGATTTTTTGTAAACTTTTAACGCCACCTCCACATTTTCTCAACACACTTAATTTCTCTGCTATTTTATGGACAGAATATTTTTTCTGATTCTTTTATTTTTCACGCTTTAATTTCAAAACGATCAAGTTTCTCATTTAGCAACCATTTATTGATGACGTATGAATCAGTATAAACATTTCAGTTCTTGCGAATTTCCGGACGAGTTTGTTCAAAGGGAATAAACAAATTCCCCTGCATGGAATGTGGACTTGTGTCTATCGTAGATATTATATCGCTTTCCCAAATACCATTGATATAAGTGTTATATTACTTACAATTCTTGGGCGAGTTCGATAACCTGCATTCAACACCGAGTAAAAATTCGTAAAACATGAAATCATGGCGTATACTTACAATGATCTTCCTGGACTAAAGACTTCTCTTATTAGAATCAAAGTCTGGCCAAGCAAAATTACTGAATAAAATCATTGTGGAAGATGCTCGGTTTTTATTCTGCTTGCTAATATCGCCGACATCTTTGTGACACAAGATGAAGATTAGCGATTATAGAAATTAGTTCTTAATTGTACTTAATTCAATTCCCGATGGCTTCTAATCCGAGAGTCACTTTACAGCGATTTTTCGTTGTCCTCTAACGCAATTTATTTTCACCTATACTAATAATGAAGACCGATGTCAAATGACTGACTCCTTAACGACCATTACATCCTGTTACGTTCTGAAATATTTCTGTGAACACAAATATTTAATGATTGCATACCAACGTAGTACCATAATTTAATAATTCTTTCCCCCTTATTTTTATCAGAAAATTATTACTCGGGCAAAGCAAAGTTCAAATCCCCAGGCTCTATAATAACCGAATAGAGTTTTCTGATTTTCTTTTCTAAATCATCGTTTAACTCAAGGGTCGGAGAAAGTCTATGACACACTACGGAGTAAATTGCGTTGATGGTGTCTTTTTATGGAAATTGTTCCAAACTACGCGTGAATCTGCGGTATGCATGCTGCCTTTGAGCAATGGCGGTTGCGCAAGTAAAAGTAAACCATTGGGGAGAGTGGGGCTTGCTATAAAATTTCCGCATAGGAACATGTGCTTCAATTTTAGTTTTGCACCATTCAGTGGTCTCATTTGCGCACTGTTCAGCAGGAAGAGAAAGATATTTCCCCATGGGGCATCAATGATAAGATCTCTGATGGCTTCCCAGTCAGCCTTTTTGTAATATCTCGTTGTTTTGAGCACTGGCTCTTCAGTTTTGGCTCTAGAGTTTAGGGCGATTTCAACCATTATCACTGCATTATCAGCGTTCAGTGGGCTGTCGGCATTCGTTATACAATCATCGGGAACTGTGGTCAAAAACAGATCTAGAAGTGATGCATGTTGCTGGTCTCGGATTAGAAGCCATCGGGAATTGAATTAAGTACAACGGGTTGGAAGCGTAACAATTTGTGATAGGGAGTGAGATATAAAAAAACTATGTGTTGTACTGCCCGCTGCGTCTGTGTAAGTAAAAAAAATCAAAGCCAGTTTTTGTGATGGACATTAAAGTCACCAAATACATGTATTTGTGCGCTAGTGTCTAGAGAGAATGCTGTGTCTATGCTGTCAGAGACTTTGTTTATTATGGTGCAGTCGTGGGTCGAGGGAGAGCGGTAGAGAAAATAAAAGTAGCTAATGTTATGTTGCATGTTTAGTCTAAAGCACATAAAGGCTTAATCGTTCGATTCTAGGTTTGTTTCTCTAGTCAAGGGAAGGGTATTACGAATGTAAACTCCAAGTTTTTTTTTTTTACATTTTCACCCCAAAAAAGGCAAATTGCCACTTTGGTGTAGGGGGCTACTATCAGGGGAAACAACTACTGGGGTACTATGTAGGGATTTGGGCAGCAAGGTGTCGGTTCACGTTATACTTGAACTTCTGCACGTCAGTACTGTTGGGGAAGCAGGGACCTGGAATGGAATTCCAGAGTCTTGCGGTTCTGGGGAAGAAACTATTGGAGTAAAAAGATCTTTTACATCTAGGGATCTCTACAGTGTGAGGTGGGATCTAGTAGCCTGTCGGGTTTGTCGAGGGTGCTCGCGTCGTGGGGGCACAAGTGATTGCAGTTCGTCAGAGCGTTCACCACTAAAATACTTGTAGAAAAGGCAGAGGGATGCAACATTTCGTCGATGGGACAGAGGCTAAAGCTTAGATGCCAGTTCAGGGCCTATCAGGTTTGCGACTCTCTTTTGAACCTTGTCAAGGAGCGAGAGACTAGTAGCAGATGCACCAGTCCAGATGTGGCAGCAATACTCCATACATGGGCGAATGGTGGCCTTATAGAGGTACAGGATACTTTCGGGTGTTAGTAGTTTTCTAGCACGGTAGAGAGAGCCTACCTTTCTTGCAGCGGCCCTGGCAATGCCTTCAATGTAATTGTTCCAACTCATGTTTCCTGTGAACGTTAGGCCAAGGAGTTTGAAAGATGGACTCTCAGATAAAGAGTCGTTGGCCATTGCTATGGGTGGTTGAGAGGGTTTCTTGTAATTATTGAATAAAACTAGTTTAGTCTTGGCAGCATTGAACGCGACCAACCACTTTTGTCCCCATTCCACTACAGATTGGAGGTCTTCCTCTAGTGTTTCTGCCATTTCTTTAGAAATGTGTTCATTCGTCTTCCTGTCGTGTCTGCCATAGAGTGTAGTGTCATCAGCATATATACCCATCTCAGAGGCAATGTTGTCGGGGAGGTCATTTATGAATATCAGGAACAATAGAGGTCCAAGGATAGAACCCTGGGGCACTCCCGCATTTATATCATATTGTTTAGATGTGCGACCGTCGAGGACTACCTGGATTTTTCTCTTATCTAAGAAGGATTTAATTATGTTAAGTATTCTACCAGTGATACCGTATGATCTGATTTTACTGAGGAGACCCTCATGCCATACCCTGTCAAAAGCCTTAGATATATCTAGAGCTACCGCTCTGCCTTCCCCCGCTTTGTCCAGTGAATGGTATATACGTTCAGAGATCACAGTGAGGATGTCTGCTGTGGAACGGGCTTGTCTAAATCCATATTGTTTGTCAGTCAGTAGTTTAGCATCTGTAAGATGATGGACTAGAGCATGGTTAATTATGGTCTCAAATATTTTGGCAAAAAGTGGGAGGAGGCTAATGGGGCGATAATTTGATGGGTCTGTCATTTCGCCAGAATTCTTGAATACTGGTACAACAGAAGCAGTTTTCCAACAGCCCGGAAAGCAAGCTTCATTAAGACATTTGTTGTAGAGTTTGGAGAGAACTGGAGCTACTTCGGCTGAGCACTTTTTTAATAGCACAGCTGGGATAAGATCGGGTTCACATGCTTTTGAGGTGTCAAGGTTTTTTATGATAGCATGCACCTGAGCAGGGGTGGTTTTCAGATCGTCTAGTGTGGCGTCTGTCCGCATAGGAAAGTCAGGTAGGGGGTGGTTGGAAGGGTCCAGTGTCGAGTTTGAGGCAAACCGACTGGCAAGCATGTTAGCCTTGTCGGTTGCTGAGGAACAACCTCGTGATTGTTGGTTAGTGGGGGAATTGTTGATTGCCCATTATTTACTACACTGTTGTAGATTTTCCAGAAGTCTCGAGTTCCTAGTTTTTGTGCTTCGATGCGCTTTTTAGTGGTTTCCGTAAATTCTCTCTTAGCTGTCGTGCGTGCATATGTCTGTCAGAGACCTTACGATAGAGTGGGACATATCCAGGCATGTTAAAGTAGGTTAGTCTCACTTAGTGCTAAGATATCCGGGGTATTTGTTAGAAGAAATGCTTCAACATCAGCTAAATTCGTTCTAAGCCCATGGATGTTCGTGAATACAAGCCTCAAGGGAGGAGGCAAGTTGAATTTGTTTGACCCTAAGCCTGGTTTAAGCTTATTTTTAGATTTTACTGTCATCATATTTTTTAAAGAGTTTCAGTTTAGGTAAGGGGGAGCTGAACAAGATGTTATGCAGAGTATCAGACATGCAACACAAATAGACCATCAGCTGACCTTTCTTCAACAAGGATTGTGGCCTCAGGAAAGCCCACCGGGGATGAGTGCAGGGTCCCTTTCCATCCGCGACATGGCACTACAAACATCTCGATATTATACAACTGTTGATGGAGCAGCCGTTCTAAGCGCTACCAAAGAGTTAGGCCACCTGTACTACCAGTCGGAAACAGCAGCCAGGAACTGTCAATCCGGTACCCTCAATCCATCAGAAAAAGGTCGACCCGATCTAATTACACAGGCATATGTGGTACTCAAGCACTCCCAAGTGCCCAGTTTTGAAGTGTGGGGTGTGTCGGGAGTGGGGAAAACGGCGTTCATTGCCCTAGACAAGAAACAAGATCTATGACTGAGTGTTTCTGTCGAATCACTGTGATAGTGTCTCTGCGCCTGACTAATAGGCAAAGAAGGATTATGGAAGCCGGGCGATAGACAGAGCCTATATACTCCTTAAACAGTTTAGGTTCGCAAACCGGTAATTTGTTTGAGTCACCAGATCTAGGAAGGTTGTCATCCGAGACTGAAGAGTACTCCCCCCCATTTGGTTTAGTTTCAGAGTTTTTCTTCTCCTAGACGGATGATCTGGGAAGATCTACTGGGTCCGTCAGCACTGAGAGGGTTTGCTCCGCGCCTGTGTCCTAATCCAGATATTTCTGCGACCCTGCATGGTTAGTTAATGTTACTGGTTTAGTTTGTAGAGGTGATATATCTACTGAAGTTACACTCCTCAAAGTGATTATTGCTATTTCATTGTTACTGGATAAAGGGAGTAAGTAAAGCTCATGCAGTGTAAGCAACTATGATTGTAAGCAGGCTTGTTAGATGTGTAGTGATGACTATTAAGCGGTCAGCATGTGAAGGTTAAGGGCTGGAATTTAAAGATTCCACTGCAAAGGCGTGTGCAATGTAGGAGTTTTGCAGGGATAGAGCAGATTCTTAGCTTTCAAGAGACGAGGTTTATTAACTTACAAATTGCAGTAGATTTCCATTAGGATTTAAAGTTTCAAGTAAAGTTTGGTTTTGGGGAATTTTTTTTTGTTTTAAGCCTGCAAGTTAGACAAAGGCAGTCGCCTTGGAGGTAAAGTGTATATTGGAATTACGTAGCTAGCTGTCAGGTGTTTTTTTTCAGTTATAAGAGAAACAATTAGTTCATGGTGATTCGGAATTCGTATTTCGTATTTATAGACAGTCAATAAAGTCAGGCACAAAACATTGTATCTATTTAGAAAATAGCCCTAGTAACACAGCTAAGATAACTGTATATTTCAGTTAAAAATATAGTGAAAGTTAAATATAAGCTATATTCATTGGTTTGGTATAGATATCAAGGAGGCCACTTTCAAGCGAGCATATGGTAATTGCGGATATTAAGTTAAATAAAGTTCTTCTTACTTCTACAGTAGAAAAAATAAATCCTCGCTTCTGTTAAGTTCAGAAATCTCTCTTGCCTAAGTTTTCCAATTTTCCGAGTCGAATTTTAAAAAGTACACAAGGCTCGCAAGAAAACACAAAGAGATAAAGACAATATATACGTATATAATTAAAATACATGGTAATTAAAAAATAAAATAAATTTAAAAGAGAAAAAGTATAAACAACAGTTGGAAAGAAAAAAATTCTTAGCGTCCCAGGCTTTGTATCGGTTTCTGCTAAAAATCAATTAGCTTCGCATGCAAGCCAAAAAGAAAACAGGGTTTTACAGTCCATCTTAATTTCATGATATCTCTCCCGAGGTCTGGCTTAATCTGCTAATTTCGGCCCGGGCATCCGATTGTATTCCAAGGAATAGGGTTGGTTGGGGCAATGTGCTAAACCAATCAGGGTCCAACACATCAAGCGGGGAATTCCCGAATTTTGCGCGTGTGTAACCCTAGCAAGGCTTTCATCACCTGTGAATCTGGGATCAAATTCTATTCACACGCCAAAAAGGCCAACATTGTCACTTTTCCCACTCAGAAAGCAAGGAATCTGAGCAGGTGTTCGTCAGGCCAAACGAATGTATGATTTCATTTAACATTATTCTGACATTTCCTGTCATTTTTCTCGAAACAATAAAATATATGTCTATTTTACAACAACACAATAAATCCATCCCTGTTGAGGCCCTGTTGGTGGGGCATTAGAATACGCTGACTGCCCCTCTGCAGAGGGTAAAAGTCCCTCAATGAGGGTCCTGGATATGACCTTAAACTATATCGAGTGGTGAGGCCCCAGCTTGTGGGCTTTGGGGAGTGTGGAGCCACCCTTTAATTACCATTGCTCCCAGGTCCACTCTGACCCGGAGTGGTAGTACCTGTAAGGGTCCCAACTATGGGTTAAATAGAAACCGACGTAAAAACAACAAATATATTCTATTAAAAAAATTTTTTCTTTCAAAAGTTTTGGATTCGGCATTAAATAACCCGAAAAGGGTTGATACGCCGTAAAACAAAAACAACCAACCAACCATCCCTTTTGATAGGTTACCCGCCGCTGTCCGGGATTCACTTAACGTTTAACAGCATATTTACCCGGCCTTACTCAGGGTTTTAGGAGATCTTAATTTCCCCAATTAGGATATTGCTCCCCTAGGCGGTCACATCATAACTCTCTTTCGTTTTGGTTTCTTTCTCAGCTCGAGTATCTTTTTTTACTTACAAGAAGTGAACTGTTTAGAAAAAACCATAATGCTTGCATACACATGTCTCCGTTTCTGTGTAAATTAAAATATAATATTTATGAATATTTTACGACCGGGCAACGCCAAGCGGTTTGATAAAAGTAAAAGACTCGAACAAATCTATCAAATGTTTCCTATAATATTTCAAAAGCAGGGCAGACATTAATATGCATGTGTGCGTATATGAAACGTAGCTGTTGGTGAGACGCATGTTGCGAAGTGTAGCTAAGTACGTTAGGAATGTGTACATTGATTCATTTGAATATTTCATTTACTGCGTTCCATGTTTAAAAAGTATGTGTTGTCTATAGTATCAGACCTGACGAAATGGTAAATTGTAGGTATAGACAATTTCATACCCCCGAAAAAGTTCCAGCAAAAACCTAACAGCCAGCCATGGTTTTCTCCAGAATGTGCTGCTGCTATTGTGCACAGAAATCGCTTTTTCCACTGCTTCCAACGTAATAGATGTATGGAAACTAAAGCCGCTTTCAGGACTGCTAGCAACCATTGTAAGAAAGTAATAAAAACACAAGAGAATTGTATGCTCAGTCCGTCAAGTCCAAAGTAGCTGAGCAGCGGCTTGGTTCCCACCAGTTTTGGCAAATAGTAAACAGAATCCTGAACAGAAGCGTGTGCTCTATCCCAACTATCATCAATGGACCTGAGTTAATCTGGTCAGCATCAGACAAAGCCAAACTCTTTGCCAAGAACTTTGCAGCTAATTCTACCTTTTGCGACCAAGGCCGCCAACCCCCAATTTTTCCTCCTGTATCAGAAAACACGCTATGTGATATACAAATATCTGTACGTGATGTTGCCAAGCTAATCAAAAACCTTGATTCCAGTAAAGCAACCAGCCCTGACGGTATTCCAATTATAGTACTCAAAAAACTTCAACCAGAACTAGCACCCATACTTACAAAACTGTTTAAACTTTGTCTTAAGGAGAATTACTTCCCATCATCCTGGAAAATCTCATCAGTATGCCCTGTATTTAAGAATTCAGGTGATCGTTCATCTCCCTCTCAGTACAGGCCAATAAGTCTCCTGTGCGTCATGAGTAAGTTGCTGAAATCTGTGTTAAATACAGAAGTAATCAACCATCTCAACAAAAAATAACCTTCTTAGTGACACTCAATATGGTTTCTGTTCTGCTAGATCTACAGCAGATGTGCTTACAGTTATATCCCATAGGATTAGCGAATCTCCCGATAGAGGCAACCCTTCTAGGGCAATTGCTCTTGACATATCAAAGGCCTTTGATAGGGTATGGCATAAAGGTTTACTTCACAAGATCTCTAACTATGGTATAGCTGGAAATGTCTTCTCAATTATTAAATCATTTCTCTCTGATAGGTTCATAAGAGTAGTAGTTGATGGGCAAAAATCAGAAGCTCACAGTATAAATGCTGGAGATCCTCAGGGGTCCATCCTGGGTCCAACTCTTTTCCTGATTTACATTAATGATCTTCCAAATCACATCCTTACATCATTCGTAGACATT
The DNA here is from genome assembly GCF_053919585.1 of Euprymna scolopes. Taxonomy (NCBI): domain Eukaryota; kingdom Metazoa; phylum Mollusca; class Cephalopoda; order Sepiida; family Sepiolidae; genus Euprymna; species Euprymna scolopes. The sequence continues at coordinate 145,312,201 of NC_136492.1, forward strand.
TTTGCTGACGACACTACCATCTATGGTAGCACATCTAAACGTGCCAAGTTCTTTCCGATTCTCTCTCCTCTGATCTTGATCACGTTGTACAATGGGGAAAGGAGTGGCTGGTTACTTTTAATGCATCTAAAACCAAGCTTCCATCTTTACATCATCAACGTTCTGATCCCCATCTGGCATCAATTAAAATGAATGGCTCTTGTCTTGGGGAGGCCTCAAGTTTTGACAGGCTACTGGGCTTGATTTTTACTCCTGATCTTAAATGGAATACGTACATCAAATCTGTTGCTAAGGCCGCTGGAAAAATGGTGGGATCCTTCTATCGATCCAGTAGATATCTCACTGCTGATGCAATTCCCTATCTATATAAGAGCCAGATACGTCCAGGGATGGAATACTGTTGCCACATATGGGCAGGAGCTGCTAGAAAAGACGTGTCCTGCCTTGATAGGGTTCAAAATCGACTTCGTGGCCTGGTGGGAGATATCCTTTTCTCTTCGCTACAACCTCTATCTCACAGAAGAGATGTTGCGAGTTTGTCTCTGCTTTATCGTCATTTTCATGGAAAGTGTTTGACTGAGCTTCAATCTATGGTCCCCCCTCGCCAAACTTTCATAAGAAACACTCGACTAGCTGAAAACACTATCAATAATCCCCCCCCACTCTTTATCTGTGCCTAAACCTAAACATAGATTCCATGATCAAAGCGTCTTTCTTAGAACTGCACGCCTGTGGAATTGTCTTCCGTTTTCCTGCTTTCCAGCTGTCTATAATATGGTTGTCTTCAAGTCCAACGTTAACAAGTTTCTGATGAGCCGTTCCACTTAAGTTAACAAATTTACCGAACATCCATTACTATCGATTACTATATTGTCCTTTTGACTACTGTACACTCTTTAACCCTTATCCTTGAGTAGCCTATCGGCCTTGATAAGTGTGACGCCTATGTAAAAATAAAAAATAAAAATCTCTTAGGTGTATTACTCTTAATAAAACACAAAAATATGGATAAATCTTAATGATATATGCATTTGTCACGGAACGAATACGTCATATTCTAAATATTAAATAAGTAGATGTTTTTAAGAAAATCAAATTTTATGAGTAAGGGAGGAGGGAACCGGGAGACGCCATTTTTTTTTTTGTTAGACTTTTCAGCTCAATTCGACTATCGTGATTTACCGACCGTGCTATTTTATTATCATTTTATCATGGCAAGTGCTCGACTGAATGTTGATCTATGGTTCTCGCCTTGCCAAACGTTCACAGAAATCACCCGACTAGCTACAACCACTATATACTCTCTATCTGTGCTTAAATCTAAACACAGATTCCATGAACAAAGCTTCTTTCCTATAACTGCCCGCCTGTAGAACACTGTTCTGCTGTTCTGCTTCCTGGCTGAATACAACATAGTAGCCTTCAAATCTAATGTAAACAAGTTCTTGTTTAGCTGTCCCCATAAATAATTAAATTCTATCTAATTTACACCATTAACGATTACTACACTACCACCTTGCATTCATTAACCGTTATCCCCGCGTGGCCTTCGGGCCTTGATAAGTTGTGACTCTCAAGTAAAAAAAAATAATCGCTTACATCGCCAAATCTGCTTTTCTTATTTAAAAATAAAACTACCAATTTACGTGATTTTAAGAATATGACATCTTCATTCCGTGACGAATAAGTACATCCTAAAGATTTTTCAGTATTTTTTACTTTTTGTTAATTATATGTAATTCTTAAACATCGTATCTTATTTTACATAGAGGTTGGCTTTTGTTATTTTTTATTTTTATTATTCTCTTGGAATTCGACTATATTTGTCTCTTTTTAGAATTATCAATCTAAGCAGCCTAATTTTCTGATAGTTTTATGTCCAACAATTGTGAAATGTCCACTCGGCATTCGCAAACCCCGTGTTTCCTAAAATAAATACAACGCATCTTCTTCCTCTTTGCCAATGTAAATACTTGATATCCGTGATTCTGTGGCCAGTGAAACGAGAGGAACTCGTTTGCAACGATTAAACACACTATTCATTTCTCTGGTGTTGGTCAACGCACCCAGCACACAAATCACGTTAACCTTAACTCGGTGAGCGGACGATGTCTGACTGACCAATTCTTTGTTTACAATCCATTCTAATTATATCAATTGGTCGTAGAAGATGAGTTAAAGCTATTGAATCAGACTGGCGTCCAGCATGGCATCTGTAATATATATGTCATAGATATAAGTACTGAATGAGTATGAAATATATACTTGTATTAGCTACGGTTTTTTTCCGTTAGGTCGGTTTATTTCTAATGCTTCTTTTGTTTTCAGTGTTTCATTTTCTATACGAAGTAGAAATTTGATGCACTTAAATCAATTGCTTTGTCCGCCGTCGGTTAAATCCAAAAGCGAAGTACCGAAATTAAAAAAGATGTCAACAAAATATTAGTTCATACGTAAGTCTAGTTGAAAAAAAACCTGGACTCGATTCTTAGCGACACTCTCCACTTTAACCAGGTTCCATCCGGTTCTCGAAAACTCAACGGCTCGACTCTCTGTCAAACATCTTAACTCCCGGCCTTATATTATTTCATTCATGCAAATTAATGCGCAATCGAACCTGCTGATTCGTCGCCTTCTTGTCTCCCATCGCTCAGGTTTCGAGTTCGCACATGCAGCCCACCTCCAGTCACACTCAATTCTCACTACACGCCCCCCCCTGATCTCATGATCATAAACTGGGTAGGGAAGTAGTATCCGTCTTTGCTAGACACAGAAATTAATTTTTAAATTTCTCATTTAAAAACGACTTTCCATAGAAGCCGACTAAATCGCAGTGTAATTCTTTTTAACAGCGACTACTTTTTCTTCAAAAACAAAATCGACTTGAATTGTATTCTCACTAAAATAACTATCTTTCAAAAACGACACCTTTTTTCTCCTTTTCAGCACAACACGATTTTATGTTAAATAAACTTTTAAATACATACACGTCGTCCGAATCACATTTTAAGTTCTTTTAACAGCGATGACTTTTTTCAAACAATAAAATCCGACTCGAATTGTACTTTTATAAAATAAATCCATCGTTTAAAAACGACACCCTTTTTCCTTGTCAGCACAACAGGATTTCCCTGTAAATTCCTCGTTGAAAAACGACGACTTTAATACACACAGGTGGTCCGAATCGAATCTTTAAGTTCTGTTAACAGCGACGACTATTTTTTTTTAACAAATGCAAGCGAATTTCATTCCATATTCCACGTTTAAAAACGACGACTTTAATACAAACAAGTAGACCGAACTGCATTCCAACACGTTCATTTTTTTTTTTTAATTACATTTTCACCCCAAACAAGGCACATTGCCACTTTGGTGTAGGGGGCTACTATCAGGGGAAACATCTACTGGGGTACTATGTAGGGATTAGGGCAGCGAGATGTTGGTTCACGTTGCACTTGAACTTATGCATGTCAGTACAGTTGGGGAAGCAGTGACCTGGAATGGAATTGCAAAGTCTAGCAGTTCTGGGGAAGAAACTACTGGAGTAGAAAGATCTTTTACATCTAGGGATCTCTACAGTGTGGGGGTGGGATTTTGCAGCTTGTCGGGTCTGTCGAGGGTGTTCACGTCGTGGGGGCACAAGTGCTTGCAGTTCTTCAGAGCATTCACCATTATAATACTTGTAGAAAAGGCAGAGGGATGCAACGTTTCGACGATGGGACAGAGGCTGAAGTTTAGATGCCAGTTTAGGGCCTATCAGATTTGCGACTCTCTTTTGAACCCTGTCAAGGAGCGAGAGACTAGTAGCCGATGCACCGGCCCAAATATGACAGCAATACTCCATACATGGGCGAATAGTGGCCTTATAGAGGTACAGGATACTTTCGGGTGTTAGAAGTTTTCTAGCACGGTAGAGAGAGCCCACCTTCCTCGCAGCGGCCCTGGCAATGCCCTCGATGTAATTGCTCCAGCTCATGTTTCCTGTGAACGTTAGGCCAAGGAGCTTGAAAGACGTACTCTCAGCTAAAGAGTTGTTGGCCATTGCTATAGGTGGTAGAGAAGGTTTTCTGTAATTATTGAATGAAACAAGTTTTGTCTTGGTGGCATTGAACGTTACCATCCATTTTTGTCCCCATTCCACTACTGATTTGAGGTCATCCTCTAGTGTTTCTGCCATTACTTTAGATATATGTTCATTTGTTTTCCTGTCGTGCCTGCTATAGAGTGTGGTGTCATCAGCATATATACCCATCTCAGAGGCAATTTTGTCGGGGAGGTCATTTATGAATATCAGGAACAACAGAGGACCAAGGATAGATCCCTGGGGCACTCCGGCATTTATATTATATTGTTTAGACGTACGACCGTCGAGGACAACCTGGATTTTTCTCTTATCTAAGAAGGATTTAATTATGTTAAGTATTCTACCAGTGATACCGTAAGATCTAATCTTCCTGAGGAGACCCTCATGCCATACCCTGTCAAAAGCCTTAGATATATCTAGAGCTACCGCTCTGCCCTCTCCCGCTTTGTCCAGTGAATGGTATATGCGTTCAGAGATTACAGTGAGGATGTCTGCCGTGGAACGGGCTTGTCTAAATCCATATTGATGGTCGGTCAGAAGTTTAGCATCTGTAAGGTGCTGGACTAGAGCATGGTTAATTAAGGTCTCAAATATTTTGGCAAAAAGTGGGAGGAGGCTAATAGGGCGATAATTTAATGGGTCAGTTCTTTCGCCAGAATTCTTGAATACTGGTACCACAGAAGAAGTTTTCCAACAGCTCGGAAAGCAAGATTCATTAAGGCATTTGTTGTAGAGTTTGGAGAGAACTGGAGCTACTTCGGCTGAGCACTTTTTTAATAGCACAGCTGGGATGAGGTCGGGTCCACATGCTTTGGAAGTGTCAAGGTTTTTTATGATAGCATGCACCTGAGCAGGGGTGATTTCCAGATCGTCTAGCTTGGCGTCTGTCCGCATAGGAAAGTCAGGTAGGGGGTGGTTTAGAGGGTCCAGTGTAGAGTTGGAGGCAAACCGACTGGCAAGCATGTTAGCTTTCTCGGTTGCTGAGCAAAGAACCTCGTGATGGTTGGTTAGTGGGGGAATTGTTGATTGCCCTTTATTTACTACACTGTTGTAGATTTTCCAGAAGTCACGAGTTCCTAATTTTTGTACTTCGATGCGTTTTTTAGTGGTTTCCGTAAATTCCCTCTTAGCTGTCTCTATTTCTTTCTTAACGTTACTTCTAGCTTCTATGTACTTTTGTCTGTTTGAACTGGACTTATGTCGGTTAAACCTGCGGAATGCATGCTGCCTTTGAGCAATGGCAGTTGCACAAGTCGAAGTAAACCATTGGGGAGAGTGGGGCCTGCTATAGAATTTCCGCATGGGAACATGCGCTTCGATTGCAGTTTTGAACCATTCAGTGGTCTCAGTTGTACACTGTTCAGCAGGAAGAGAAAAAATATTTCCCCATGGGGCGTCTCTGATAAGATCTCTGATAGCTTCCCAGTCAGCCTTTTTATAATATCTCGTTGTTTTGAGCACTGGCTCTTCAGTTTTGGGTCTAGAGTTTAGGGCGATTTCAACCATTATTACCGCATGATCAGCGTTCCCAAGTGGGCTGTCGGCTTTCGTTACACAATCATCAGGAACTGTGGTCAAAAACAGATCTAATAGTGATGCGTGTTGTTCTTCCTGATCAGGGAAGCGGGTTGGAAAAGTAACAATTTGCGATAGGGAGTGAGATACAGAGAAGCTATGAGTTGCGCTGCCTGCTGCATCTGTGTAAGTAGAGAATCCAAGCCAGTTTTTGTGATGGACATTAAAGTCACCAAATACATGTACTTGGGCGCTAGTGTCGAAGGAGAGTGCTGTGTCTATGCTGTCAGATACTTTGTTTATTATGGTGCAGTCTTGGGTCGAGGGAGAGCGGTAGAGAAAGTAAAAGTAGCTAATGTTGTGTTGCATGATTAGTCTAAAGCACATAAAGGCTTGATCATCCGTTTCTAGGTTTGTTTCTCTAGTCAAGGGAAGGGTATTACGAATGTAAACTCCAAGTCCGTGCATATGTCTGTCAGAGTCCTTACGGCAGAGTGGGAGATATCCAGGCATGTTAAAGTAGTTAGAGGGGATGGAGGAGTGTAGGTTAGTCTCACTTAGTGCTAAGATATCCGGGGTATTTGTTAGAAGAAATGCTTCAACATCAGCTAAATTCGTTCTAAGCCCACGGATATTTGTGAATGCAAGCCTCAAGGGAGGAGGCAAGTTGGATTTGTTTGACCCTAAGCCTAGTTTAAGCTTATTTTTAGATTGTACTGTCATCATGTTTTTTAACGAGTTTCAGTTGGGTTAGGGGAAGCCGAACAGGAGGTTATGCAGAATATCACACATGCATCACAAGTAGACCATCAGCTGACCCTCCATCAACTAGGACTGTGGCCTCAGGAAAGCCCACCGGGGATGAGTGCAGGGTCCCTTTCCATGCGCGCCATGGCACTGCAAACATCCCGATATTATTCAACTGTTGATGTAGCAGCCGCTCTAAGCGCTACCAAAGAGTTTGGGCTCCTGTACTCACAGTCGGAAACAGCAGCCAGTAACTGTCAATCCGGTACCCTCAACCCATCAGAGGAAGGTCAACCCAATCTAATTGCTCAGGCATATGTGGTACTCAAGCATTCTCAAGTGCCCAGCTTTAGGGGTGGGGTGTGTCGGGAGTGGGGAAAACGGCGTTCATTGCCCTAGACAAGAAACAAGATCTACCAATGGGTGTTTCTGTCGAATCACTGTGATAGTATCTCTGCGCCTGACTAATAGGCAAAGAAGGAGTATGGAAGCCGGGCGATAGGCAGGACCTATATACTCCTTAAGCAATTTAGGTATTGCAAACCGGTAATTTGTTTGAGTCACCAGCTCTAGGAAGGTTGTCATCCAAGACTGAAGAGGCCTCCCCCCTCTTTGGTTTAGTTTCAGAGTTTTTCTTCTCCTAGACGGATGATCTGGAAAGATCTACTGGGTCCGTCACCACTGAGAGGGTTTGCTCCGCGCCTGTGTCCTAATCCAGGTATTTCTGCGACCCCGCGTGGTTAGTTAATGTTATTGGGTTAGTTTGTAGAGGTTATATCTGCTAAATAGTTACACTCCTCAAAGTGGATTAGGGATATTGTTATTTCATTGTTACTGGATAAAGGGGTTGAGTAGAGCTCATGCAGTGTAAGCAACTATGATTGTAAGTAGGCTTGTTAGGAGATAATGTGGTTTGAGGCTTTCACTTTTGTTTATATATATTTTTTTATCATTTTTTTCCTTTTTTATTTTTATTTTTATTTATTTATTTTTTGTTTTTATCCATGTGAGCTTGGGTCTAGTATAATATTAAAGTGTGAGTAGGTGTTAAGAATTGAGTTGTGCCAAAACTATATTTTAGATGATAGCAGGGCATGAGATGCGAGTGCAATATAGTACGGGTAAAACAGTAAGTTTTGAGTCATGTGTAATTTGGTAAATAGATATATGGGCTGGTTTTAGTATGTGCGAATAGAGTTGGAGGTACAAGGTGAGTTTCTATTATTGAGAGAAGATGTTTTCAGCTTTCAAGTAAAAGTTATGGACATTTAGCATAGCAAGGAGCATTGGTTCAGTTTCGTATTAGCGTTGCAAAGATATCTAAGAGGGGACAGTTGTGTAATGCAGTGCGGTGTGCTTTGCTTCCGAGTACATACTTTGGCTGTTTAATACCAACTGGAATAGGAAGGAACTCCAATGCATGTCTAGAGGGTAGAAATTGTATAGATGTTTAGCGATGACTAAGCAGTTAGCATGTGAGAGTCAGGGGCTGGAAGTTAAAGATTCCAGTACAAAACGGAGTGAAATGTAGGAGTTAAGTGGCGGTTTGGTGGGAAGGAGCAGATTGTTAGCCTTCAAGGGATAGGAGTTATTAATTTACAAGAAGCAGATCTACATTAGGATTTAGAGTGGCAGGTAAGTTTTTTTTTTTTTTTTGCATGTAGGCTAGACAGAGGTAATCGTCTTGGAGGTAAAATGTATATTGGGATTTCGTAGCTAGCAGTTAGGTGTTTGTTCCAGTTACAAGAACTAGTTCATGGCGGATCGGAATTCCGTATTTTGTATTTATAGGAAGACATTGAAGTAACGCACGGAGCATAGCATCCACTCAGGAAGAATAGCTCTAGTATCAAAGCTAAGATACTGCATGTTTAGGTAACGAATAGTGAAAGTTAAATTAGGTGGCACTTTTTTTTTTTTTTTTGCACCTTACCATGGCTGTTACTATTAAGTATTGTACTTAAATAAAGTTCTTCTGTCATCTAAATAAGCTAAATAGGGATTCCCCCTCCGCATTACTACGTCGATGTGACATGATAAAAAAGAAATTAGTCAGGAAATTGTTTTTAAAATAAGTGAATCAAGAATGGTCAAGATGTCTGAGAGATAAGATAAAATTACATCGAAAAATATAAATAAAAATAAATAAATAAATAAAATAAAATAAAATAAAAGGGTTAGATTTGTTTGGTTTAAAAAGAGGATAGAATAAAATATAAAAGATAAAGTGTGCAAAGAGAATACAAAAAATGTACTTAGCTAAAAATTAGATCTTCGGTGTGGTGGCAAATGGCTCTCTTCGACCACCATGCAAGTGACGCTTAGGAAATTCTAACCTTACTATGCCGGGTCATTGGAGTAGGGGGGCACACCTTACATTTGGTCGTTAGTGAGAGCTTTCCCTTCTTTAAGGGGAAGGAAAGGAAAGAAAACCAATATTCTGCTTATATATTTTGAATAGATCCTGAAACTTCGTCACATTTAGATTTTACAACAGTAACTTGGCCAGGCATGAATTAAATTAAAAAACTGGGCAATTAGGATGAAAAGAAATATAGAAGCAAATAGGTAATCTGAAATCAAGACAATTTCTTGTCTGAGATATTTACCAGTAAAGAAAGTCCGTGCGTCTTTTTTTTTTTTTTTTTTTTTGACGACGATAGTTAAAGAAATCCAACGAATTAACAAACAAAAAGACAAAGAAGTCCGACTCACTTCATATCTTCAACCTTCGCAGTTTGACACGACTCATTCAATTCTCTCTTCGAGAACGCTTTTTAATTTTTAACGCGACTTTTAATTTTTCAGGTTCGACGCGAATCATTTAAAATTTCCCATTTCATCTCGGACGCATTGGTTCCATATTTAACGCCGAAATAGCTTCTAATCGAAAAAAAAACCTGGACTCGATACTCAGCGACACTCTCTACTCTAACCAGGTTCCATCCGGTTCTCGAGAACTCAACGGCTCGACTCTCTCAAACATCTTAACTCCCGGCCTTATATTATCTCATTTATGCAAATCAATACGCAATCGAACCTGATGATTCGTCGCCTTCTCGTCTCCAATCGCTCGGGTTTTGAGTTCGCACATGCAACTCACCTCCATGACTGCAGTCACACTCAATTTCCATTGCAGTAAGTACGAACTTATGTTGGATAAAGGAACTTGGAGGTCATTCACACACAAATTCCAGGTTGGGAGAGAACAAAGAAAATACCAGGTAGGATCTTGTACAAACATATTGACCTGTGATTGAACAAATAGATCCAGGTCGGATTTGTACACATATATTAACCTCTGGTAGAAACAAAGGAAGAAATTGTCCATAAAAACAAGGGGTTCGACGAACGAAGAGAATAGAAAAAGAGAGACGGAGAGAGCCGTGCGATCGTTACGTCGTTAGTCTGTCAACCACAACCACCACCTTTCACCACCCTTGCTCAACACGTCTTACTACCACTGACAGGCAAAATAATTAATAAATGCAGTTTTGTTATGAAACAGTCTCCGTTTTTGATTGTCCAAACGGCTGGAACAAGCCAGAGTGTATATATTAAATAGCAGCACGCATCTTTGTAAAAGTGCAACAAATATGATTATATATATACGTGACAGCTAAATCGTTACAGAGAGAGCCGAGTATACAACACTTAGATAAATTAAAAGGATTTACACGCGTTTGAAACGGAAGGTTTTGGATTCTATAAAACTTGAATAGATCTAATATAAACAATCGTTCATTAATAACATTATTTTTATTATATTTTATGCATTCTTGTTTTTATATACTGTGCCCCTCTTTCTTTTTTCCTTACTCCCCTTTCATTTGTCCTCATTCTTCTACTAGACTCTTTAATCTCTTTTGTACTGCTATATACTTATAATTTATTCTCCCTCATTTCGTAGCAAACGTCATTAAGCCGTTTTTTTTTGTATTTGTATATTCCTGCCTTTTTTCCTCTTCTGATGAGAAGCATTTAGCTTCGAAATGTTATGGCCTAAAGTGTTTCTGTTTTCCTCTTCCTTATTGATCTGATGATACGATAAAGTGTTATTTAACTTTTTATTCTCATATTTTATTTATTATATGAATTGCTTCTCTTAATCAGATGTAGCTTTTATTATCTCCATAGGTTTGCTTTGCTTAAAGATCGTATCTCTATCAATTTCGTATTTCATATAAATACATACATACATACATACATACATACATACATACATATATCATATGACTCATCAGAGTGGCTAATTTATATGAAAGTGCATTTTTACCTAAATGCGAGTTGGGAATAAATAAACATTGGGAATAATAAATAATTGAATTCATTTAAAAGGTATCGCAAAAACAAAACAAAACACAACAAACTACCCCCCCCCCACCAAATAACATCTACGTAAATCGCGATGTATCAAGCAGTCGTGCGAGACAGCCTAGTGTTAGAAGTTTAGGCGTCTTTCCGGGGGCTCCCGATTTCGAATCTCGCTAGATTCAGCTACTCTGATAATTCCTAGACGACGGAACACGCATCAGTGGATAATTATATTTTTAAAACAACACACACACACACACACACACACACACACACACACACACGCACACACACACACACACACACACACACACACATATATATATATATATTCAAGCAGATATTATTAAATACAACGGAGATACTTTGCTTTATGGTTCTTTTTTATTTTTTCGATTTTCAGTATAATCTTTTTAATATCAACATCTAAAATATTGATGAAAGTGTCATAGTTATCACGAGCGCTTTCTATTCGACTGCGAATCATCTTTAGGTGAAATTCATGTAGTTGATGAGCTGAAAAAGAACAAGAGCAAAAAATAGAAATTAGAAAATTAAAATAATAAATTGTATCAAGTGACGGAAGTTTAAACGTATATAAAGAGTTGATTAAAAGTCAGTTAAAACTAAGTCGATTAAGAATCTAATTTTTTAAATCTATGAGTCCATGAGTCAATATTAACAAAGCTACGCCAGGCATTTTACTTACATGAACAAACAATAGTACCGATGTTCTTAAAGGGATCATCAGTTGTTTACCATGAAACACTGCGCAGGTCATCATATAATGATTACATCACTCTGACAGACGTTAAAAACATTTAAAAGAATAAATGTTTACATTTTAACAGTGTTTCTCGCGGTTAACGGTGGCCGAATGGATTTTGCCCTTGCTAATGAAGTCAGATATGGCTTCTGTTGCCGGGTTCGAATCTATCGACCGGTGTTGATCATGACACCCTGCACTGATGATTCCCGAAAGGATGAAACACTAGTGTCTGTAGGTATTTAATAATTATTATAGCAAATAATTACATATATATATATATATATATATATATATATATATATATATATATATATATATATATATATTAGACAAAATAAATTCATACCATTGATGATATTTAAAATAAGGTATACCTTGTAGTTGTAGTGATGCCGGATTGAATGAGACGGGAAGATAGTCAAATTTTATTAATGGGATCTACTATTGACACAGAATATATAGAGAATAATGATACACAGATTTACACGAGATATTTTTTTTCTCTCAAAGCAGATTGTAACCCAAGTAAAATTTAGTGAGAGAGACAGAGAGAAAGAGAGAGAGAGAGAGAGAGATGATATTCAATGTACATTGCTAACTCGATTATACAGGAATGACGTCAGAAATAGCAACAATCATTTCTATTCCCACCTCTCTTTTGTCTCATCTTTTTTTTTCTCGCTTGTTCTTGTCCCATCCTCTTTTATCAGGGAAACTTCTCTCCATGGAATTTACTCCGATCGTAAATAGATCGAAATTATTCGTTCAGTCAACCTTCTTTTTTTTTTTTTTTTTTTTTTTTTTTACTTTTTGGTGTGTTTCTTTTTGATCTCCTGCTATTTCATAGTTTTTTTTATTCGAGAGGTTTTCTCAAATCAATACTGGATTCTCGCAGATAGGAAGATATTCTTACATAAGAGACGGCTCCATTAACAGCCGGGATGATCGACAGAAAATTGCGATTCGAAACGATGGCAGCATTTGCTGATACGATAAAATAAAAAAGAACAATAAAAAACATAAAATTACATAATTGGTTAAACATCGTCAATTCTATTCAAATATTTGACTTTATCAAAATTAATTTAGATTTCTAAAGAAACTGATGAAATAATTTGCAAATATCAAGATTTTTATGCTGAATTTTTCAGATTAAAAAAAATTAAATTCCAAGGAAACAATAGTCAGGTTTCGATATTAAGTTTGTAAATCTTTATTTTCCATTTTAAAGAGAGAAAAAAGAAAAGAATTTATCATCTACGACATAATGTTAAACCAAGAACAAAATCGACCGGAAACATAACCGGATTAACTGGTTTTAACAACCTCAGAAATATGCGACTGTGAAAGCGACGAATTTCGGTCTACACGGATTCCTTCCGGTTGACCTGCGCACACCGTAAAAAACGAAAAGGAAACCAGAGTTTTTTTTTTGTTTTTTTTCCTCACAAATTCGACTTCTAATATATGAAAAGGTTTGGAGAAGAACAAATTAAATATTTATTGGTGCGTTTGTCCTTTGTGTACAAAACTTGTTAATAAACAAACGAAACGCTGTCCCTATCTATAAAAATAGAAGATTCTATTTTTCAGGTTGATTTATTATTAAAAATTAAACTTATGACGAAAAATGAAACAATTTAGGCGTTTGATTCGTTTGTCTGCAGCTCAACCGGGAGAAAACCGTGTAGACCCGAATTCGTCGCTTTCATTGTCGCTTATTTCTGATGTCTTTAAAACCTAATTGATCCTGTTATGTTTCTGGTTGAGTTTGTTTCTGGTTTATCATTATGCTTGTGTACAATTTATCATCAATTAGTTTTTAAAATATGATAAAGCGTCCACATAACTTGATCAATAGTTACCAAATTACCGGTGATGTTCTAACTGTAAACTGAACTATTTTACAGACATCTAAGGCAATCACTCCAGTTCTGTCCATCATAAAACTTTACTCTATGAAGTTGTGTGACAATTGATGCTGACTTTGAAAAATTAGTTCACGATAAAAAATTTGGGGAATTCCAATTTTTACAAATTTTATGCATGGAACTGATATATTTTGATAACTAACCGTTAAGCAAAATATCGGGATTGTCATAGAGTTATTAACAATTGCATGGCATAATTTCAGGAAAAGGCCCAGAGAAAAGATCGGTTTTACTGCAACATCAATTTCTTATAGACTTATCATGCATCTACTAGAACACTCGCTTATTTTGCTAACATCTTAACAAGCATTTTAATGAGAAAGATTAATAAAATCTTTGAAAGGATTTTTTTCTGAAGATAAATGTCAGAAATTATAGCAGCAATAACTATGAACCCCGAATGAGGAAATTAAGTGGAAATTAATATCAAGATATTAGTTGAGATATAGAGAGTGAAAAAAGTTGGCTTAAATCTCTCAAATAACTAGTTTATGCGTTTTAATCACACACACACACACACACACACACACACACACACACACACACACACACACACACATATATATATACCAATTTAAAAACGATAAAAATTACACGTAAAGTCATCTAGGACCTCATGGCGTAACGGTTAATGCACTCTACCATAGTACATATCGTCTAAGGTTCAAATCCTTGAACAGTCAAGCCACGCTGACAAGAGGCAGTACCTCGAAACACGTGTTCGTAGATTACTGGTCATATATATATATATATATATATATATATATATATATATATATATATATATATATATACAGGAAATAAAACTTGGACTTATCCCAACAAAATAATTTATTACAGAACCCAATTACATAAAATGATTAGCAAATATTGAAGGAAAATTATGGCATAAATATTATTCAAAATGTTTCGCTTGAATCTTCACTACAGGAGGTGCACAAAGTCTTTTGGAGAAATGATCTATATCAGCATACTCAACATCTAATGGTATTTTCCCCAGCATTTGTTCAATTTTTGACAATGAGTAGAACAGGCTCCACTCTCCAGGATTGACCACAAAGAATAATCAAAAGCGTTAAGATCAGGTGATGAGGATGGTCACTCTTCTTTACTGATTCAGGATGAACAGTTGTCTCTATATCACTACTGTATTACAGGAGCAGTGTGACTTGTCGCACCACTTGTTGGAGAGTCCAAACTTGATCACCAAACACAAAATCATACCTTGGAGTTAGTGCACTTTCAAAATGTCCTAAATGTAACGCCCTTTGTTAATATTGACCACTTGAGGGATAAAAACAAGTGGAGATTTCCTCTTTCAAAAACCATCAGTGATGCTGGTTTCTGCGCCCTGAAGATCTTTCCTGCGTTATCAGTTATTGCCTCAGGACTTCTTACAAATACTTTATCATTTTAATGCTTGTGGCGGTACTGTTGAAGTGAGAATAACTTTTCATCCGTGAAAATGACGTTATTGAACGTGCCCTCTCTGATACGGTTTAACATGTCGACTTCTGATGAGTCTATTTGCCATTGTGAGTTCAGAGAGAAGCTGTCGCCGTTGGAACTTATGGGCGACATTTTTAGGTCACCTCGACATATTCTTCGCATAATGTTTGCCCTTTGTCTCATGGATCGGATAGATTTCGCCTGATTTTTTCTCTAACATTTTTGATGAGTTAAGGTGTTTTAAGGTGTGGGGACGGCCTGATCGTTGTTTATCTTTGATCAACGAAGTTTCCAGGTAACGATCAATCGCTCTTTTTATTTACATTTTATCGATTTTGAGGTTTTCCCCAACTTGAATATTTCTGGTGGACGCATGCTCTTCTCATGTTAAATTATAATTAATTTTCTCTCCAATTCAACAAACATTGTTAAAAATTAGTATCTTTTTTTTCTGAAGATTAAGAAATCATACCCCAACCGGCTTCACTGCGAAGAAAGAAAAAAACAACATTTCGGTCGATACTGGTTTGGCTTTGACTCCGTAAACAAATATTGCGGCAAGAAAACTAAAAAAAAAACAAACTTTGGATTGTTTGTTTTAATAAAAACTAGTTATATTATTATATCGCGACAATAAAACATTATGACTCGTCTTTATTATTACTAAAAAATCCAAAATTTGTTTAAAAAATTTTATTGTCACGATATAATAATATAGCGCGTTTTTATTAAGATTTATTAAAAAAAGAAAATCAATCCAAGGATTGGTTTAAAAAGTTTTCCTGTCGCGATTTTTGCTTACAGAGAAAATATATGTGCGAAAGTCAAGGTCAAACCGATGTCGACCGAAATATGTCCCTTTTTTTCTTTTCTCTCGCAGTTGTCGATGAAGGACCTTATTCCTGACTTCATCCTAAACGATTTTATCAAATAAACAGTAGATTTTTTTAGAGTGCAATGAGGACTATTACTATTGTTGACTAAGTCACTGCGGGAAGGTATGTGAAACTTCGTCCCAGTGCATCGCGATGGGTCCTCAACTAGAGCAGCCAGTAAATTGATTTGATTGAAAAATAGTCGATTTTAGATGATAATAAAATTATTAGGAGTGTGAAACATTCGTTGATACGTATTCAATCTCGGGCAACATTAGATCTTCCTGCTAGTATGATGAGTAATGAGACAATTCTAGCATTTTATCTCCAAATCTAATTATAAAACTCATGTTGTTTGTCTGTCTTCATATTTTCAAACTCCATCTTCCCCAAAACTAAAAGCCTCAAATTGGATTTTTGATGGACGTTCTTTTATTGGCCTTTAGACGGTAAAAATAGTTTTTAAGGGGTCAAAATTGAAAAAAATCGTTATACATTTTGTACATTCATCTTAGTTTATATTTAATCAGTTCATGTACGTGTCTCCTTCGTAAATTAGTAACGTCACCAGCTTTGAATGTTACAGTTTTGCTTTCGGTTTTCAATTCTAGCTGATGGCACACAAATACTTTTTTTTTAAATTTTGAAATCACGACTCTGTAATAATATATACGAAATTTTGACAACTTAAAATATCTTGTTGAAGCGTATTTTACGAGCGGGCAAAGTATGATATAATTTTCTGCTTTTGTTCTAACTTCCTAAAGGCGATACAATTACCGCCTCTGATTCCGATTCCAATAAATATATCGAAGTTATGCTAAAAAATAAACAGGTAATTTGTTTACATCGTGTTTTAGTAAAACATTACGCTGGCACAAAAACTATAAAAAAATGGATATTTTTTGTATTTTTTCGATAAGTTATAAAAACATAAACCAATGTTTATTGGGAAGCTTTTTTAAATTAAAAATCATTAAGTAATAATGAATGAACGTTTGAAGAAGCAAGCAATTCAATCAACAATTGAAGAACCAAAATTAAAAGGGGATTTTTTTAATATTTCTCTTTTATTTTCTCCCCTCTTTCTAAACAAACACAATATAAGGAATACCCAAAAAGACTAAATCGAAAAATCACAATACTAAAATCCAAGAATCCAAAAAATAAATATCAAAATAGAATGAAAGCACCCCTACCCTTATTTCAGAAGAGCTAGTCCCCCCTCCCCACACGTACACATTAGTAACGACCTCGTATCACAGCCGCCTTCCTAAGGAAGCAAATAACCCCAAAATACTATAAAACAATATACACATTCCCAAACCAATAAAAGCAAACACACACACACACACACACACACACACACACACACACACACACACACACACACACACACACACACACACACAGACACACACAAAAGAGCAATAAAAATTAAGCATGCCAATGAATAATAAACACTTACAAGCCTCCACCCCTTGGAAAAACCAAATTTACTACGAAAATCGCCATTTTTACATCTCCAACACATTTGAAAATAATTTCTGACGAGGACGCATCACAGAACGTCTGAGACGCGCGTAAAAAAGATTTCAATGACTTAAAAACATTATTACAATGATCCAAACATAATTCTCAATGAAAAAACAAGACACGGAATAATAAAATAATGTTAAAAAAATACACATTGTTGGTGACTACTCCCTTATTTAAATATACATCTTTCTTTCGTTGGAATTTCTTAACCCATTCTATATATATATATATATATATATATATATATATATATATATATATAAAATATATATATATACATTTATATAATATATATATATATATATATATTTATATAAAATGGATTAAGAAATTCCAACGAAAGAAAGATGTATATTTAAATAAGGGAGTAGTCACCAACAATGTGAATTTAAAAAAAATACACATTGTTAGTGACTACTCCCTTATTTAAATATATATATATATATATATATATATATATATATATATGTGTGTGTGTGTGTGTGTGTGTGTGTGTGTATGAACAGTTGTATCTATACCACTACTGTATTACAGGAGCAGTGTGACTTGTCGCTCCATCTAGTTGGAGAGTCCAAACTTCATCAACGTACATAGAATTGTTTGGCTGTGGAATTTATTATATATATATATATATATATATATATATATATATATATATATATATATATAATTGTTATTTTAATCTGTTGGCTAGTATCACAGCATAGTATCTGTGTTATGTTGTGGCGGGCAATGCCAAAGGTTTGAACGATTATCATTATTAATTTGATAACTGTTTTGCTGAAACTGACAGAATCTTTTGAAAGAAAGGAATGTTTAGCTAAAATATTTATGTTAAAATCTAACGGAGCAATTTTTTGTTAGATTTATATTTATAAACAATAAAATAATACAGAGATATTAATGTAATAAAATACATTTAGAAATTCAATGTTAAAACAAAAACTATGGACTTGAGGTGATAACTAAAAAAAATTGGTTTTGACATATAGATAGTGTGCTTTGAAAAATTACAGCAATAATAACAAGAAGTTAAAAACTAGAATAAAGTTTTAATACTCAGAAGCACCAAATATGCAGGGGAAAAGTACTGAACATCAGAAAATAGAGCTAGAAAAAAGTTTGTCTGGAGGAGGATTTTAAGTCATCTCTAATACGAACTTTAAATCATTCAACCAGAACAATTGAAGACATTTTCATTTTGTTAGAATATTATCTTAAACGTTTAATAATAGAAGATAACGAATCTTAAGGTACACCTACTCACCTTGTTCGTTTAACAATATAGATGCTATTTCGATTTGAATTCAATTCCGAGCTTAAGCGATTAAATTAACCTGTGACAGACTGACCGACTTACGTACGAAGTTTCGCATAATGAAGTGAGAACACGTCTAACAAAATAAATTTAAATTTAGAGTCACGCACATATGCGCGTGCATACAAGTAAAAAAAAGAGAGAGAACGTGAGTCATCGACGAGAGCAGGTTGACTTGAAAGCATTAGACTGAGTTAACTAAGAAACAATGTCAAGACTAAAAAGAGAAAACGTTGTAAATCCACGAGAGACGAAGGGGGCCACAACCTAAGGTTAGTAGTCCGTTATCAAACGGTCATTGTGTGCTTATGTGTCATTGTTGAACATGTCCCGAATTAATGATCATTATCCTGTCAATGTTACGTGAACATATCTGTTTGAATATTTGTAAAAGCGTACGCACGCACACACACACACACACACACACACACACACACACACACACACACACACACGCACACACACACACACACACACACACCTACAACGAGCATTTATGACCACAAGCGGATACGAGTATCGGTTTTATACTTACGTATATTTATATACACTAGACGTGCATGAATACACATAAATATACACAGGTTAGATACAACGTTCAATTTGGTACCTCCACAATATAAGATTATTTTATATTTTTCTGTTGGCAAATTGCACAGTTTTCCACAAAGTTTCAAAGGAGTCGACTCTTGTGTCTACTCAATGGAAGAAAAAAGTTACAACTGAACCGCCATTTTATTAGTAGTCTTTGATTTTATTGCATTTTATTCCCACCCAAAATCCCCTTTTACAAAATTATAAATTTCATCTTACAACCACACAGAACAAAAGCAATACAAAAATCAAACTGAAACTGACGCCAAAGTGTGTCTTGCACAGAGCCGTAAAAATCTTTAAATTTACTATTTCTTTCTACTGATTCAACTTTTATATTCAAAGTTCAAAAGTTTTCGGTCGTACTTTTCACACCTCTTCTAGAATCGCAGCCTAACAAAATGCACACAATATTAAAAAAACGACAACATGTTTATATTTTACAATTCATTTTATTACGAATTAATGTCTGTCAGTATTTTTCTCGACTAAAATTTTTTATTTAATTTTTAATCATTTATAATTTTTTAAATTGTTTTCTTATTCCATTTTCACCCAAAACAAGGCTCAGTGCCACCTTTATACTATCGAGAACATAAGTTGCAGGGATACTATGTAGGGAGTTGAGCAGCAAGATGTTTGTTCACATTATGTTAGTACAGTTGAGAAAGCAGAATCCCGGAAAGGAGTTCCAAAGTCTCGCAGATCTGGAACTCGCTTTAAATTTGTAAATCAACTACATTCATTTGAAGGTGACTAAACTGATTCATGGCAAGTTTCATTTTTTGGTTATTTTTTTTTACAGAAGTAAAACAAATTTATATTGCGTTATTATTACTTATAGATTTTAGTGTTTATAGTAGTTTAAAAACAAACAACTATTTATTGTTTTATCATTGTTACCAACAGCATGAAATTAAGTTGAAAAATTAAAACAGTCGTTTTGGAAACAAAAATTAGGTTCAGGATTTTCTCGATTTCGATACCGATTCTGATACCCAAAAGTTCTATAATTTATTACCGATTTCGACTTCGATTAATTGTTCTAACACTAATCGTGAATTCCCATCGAAACTTGGACGGATTCGAACACTACATGATCAGGACTAACAGAAAATAGAACTGGAAAAAAGTTTGTCTGGAGGAAGATTTTAAGTCATCTCTAATACGAACTTTAAATCATTCAACCATAACAATGGAAGACATTTTCATTTTGTTAGAATATTATCTTTAACGTTTAATAATAGAAGATAACGAATCTTAAGGTACACCTACTCACCTTGTTCGTTTAACAATGTAGATGCTATTTCGATGTGAATTCAATTCCGAGCTTAAGCGATTCAATTAACCTGTGACAGACCGACCGACTTACGGACGAAGCTTCGCATAATGAAGTGAGAACACGTCTAACAAAATAAATTTAAATTTAGAGTCACGCACATATGTGCATACAAACACCTACGCACATACTCGTGTATGCGCGCACAAGCCAACAAATAAGCCAACGGGATTTGTCTTTAGGTCGACAACGAGTAGATTCTGACCTGAAATGTTTCGTTTATGTGATTAATGGAGAAACGTTGATTGAAGTGGTTTGCCATAAAAGGGAGATTATGTTGTGGAAGATATTTTTATTGTTTTACTATGGACCGATGGATGCCAAATCATGTCTTAAAGAGAAAGAGAAAGAGAAAGAAAGAGAGAGAGAGAGAGAGAGAGATGGGGGAGGGTCCGTAGAAAAAGAATAGAAAAATTCTAGAAATAAATTTCAAATCTTCTTAGTTATTTCTAACACCATTCATTATATATGGTATTGCTAGACAGAAGCATCCATATTTCATCTCGCAGAGAATCGTCAAACTACTACTACTACTACTACTGATGCTACTACTACTACTACTACTACTACTACTACTACTACTAATAATAATAACAATAATAAGTTTTACTAACGTATTAGAGACTTAAAGTAAATACTAAAAACTATGTGATGTTACCGGCGTCTTCTGTGTAACCAAAGAAATTTTTTTAACAAAAGAGTCACCACATATAAAGGCCGGGAGGCCACTCGAAGATAAGGGTTAATAAGTGTACAGTAGTCAATAGGAAAATGTAGTAATGGATAAAAAAAGTGAAAATTAGGTAAATTGGATTACTTAAGAGAATGGCTCATCAAGAATTTTTTCTCGTTGGACTTGAAAACAACCATGTTGTAGTGAGTTGGAAAGCAGGAAAGCGGAACAGAGTTAAACAGGCGTGCAGTTCTAAGAAAGAAGCTTTGTTCATGGAATCTACGTTTAGGTTTAGGCACAGATAATGAGTGGGGGAAATTATTGATAGTAGTTTCAGTTGGAAGAGTTTTCTCCGTGAAAGGCCAGGAGGGCCATAGATTGGAGCTCAGATGAGAACTTGTCATGAAAATAGCGATAAAACAAAAACAGGCTCGCAACTTCTCTTCTATGGGAAAGAGGTTGTAGGGAAGAGAATTGGTCATTCCCCACTAGGCTACGAAGTGTATTTTGAACTTTGTTAAGGCAGGATAAACTGTTTCTAGCAGCTCCTGCCCAGATGTGGTAGCAGTACTCCATCCTTGGACGTACTTAGCTCTTATACAGGTAGAGATACATAAGCAGTGAAATATCCACTTGAGCGGTAGAACGATTCCACCATTTTCCAAGCAGCCTTGGAAAGGGATTTGTATGTACGTGTTCCATCTCAGATTAGGAATAAAGGTCAAACATATAAGCTTGTCAGAACATGGAGCCTCCCCAAGATGAGAGCCATTCATTTCAATTAATGCCAGACGCGGATCAGAACATTGATGATGGAAAGATGGAAGCTTGGTTTTAGATGGATTAAAATTAACCAGTCACCGCTTTCTCCATTGCACCACGTGATCAAGATCAGAAGAGAGAGAATAAAAAAAAACTTGGTTATTTACGGCCTTTGGTGTGCTGCCATAGACGGTAATGACATTGGCATAAATGTCTTCGAATGATCTTAGGATGTGATTTGGGAAATCATTGATGTAGATTAGGAAGAGAGTTGGGCCACAGATGCACCTCTTAGGGGCTTCAGCTTTAATATTGTGAACTTTTGATTTCTGCCTATCAACCACTACTCTTATGAACCTATCAGAAAGGAAAGCTCCGTCGAGAGATTCGCTAATCCTATGAGATATAACCGTAAGCACATCTGCTGTAGATCTAGCAGAACAGAAACCATATTGCATGTCACTGAGGAGGTTATCTTTGCTGAGGTGGTTGATTACTTCTCTATTTAACACAGATTCCAGCAATTTACTCATGACGCACAGGAGACTGATTGGTCTATACTGAAAAGGAGATGATCGATCACCTGAATTCTTGCATACAGGGCATACTTATGAGATTTTCCAGGGTGATGGGAAGCAATTTTCCTTAAGACAACGATTAAACAACTTTGTATGTATGGGAGCTTATTCTGGTTTAAGATTTTTGAGCCCTGTAAAAGAACATGCACAGATATTTGTATGTCGCAGAGCATGTTTTAAGAAAATGCAGGGAGTTGACCGCCCTGACTGCATAGGGTCGAATTAGCTGCAAAGTTCTTGACAAAGAGTTTGACTTTGTCCTATGCTGACGAAATTACCTCAGGTTTATTTGATTATAGTTGGGATAGAGCACACTTCTATTTAGGACCCTGTGTGTTATTCGCCAAAATTGGTGCGAACTAAGCCGCTGCTCAGCTACTTTAGACTTGACAGAATGAGCATTCAATCATCTCGCTTTCTTTATTACTTTTTTTTACAGTGGTTGTTGGCAGTCCTGAAAACGGCTTTAGTCTTAGTACATCTTTTACATTGAAAGCAATGGAAAAAGTGATTGGCAGTAACACATTCTGGTGAGAACCACGGCTGGCTGTTAGGTTTGTGCTGGAATTTGTTTGAGGGTATGAAGCGGTCTATACATACAATTAACCATTCTATCAAATCTGATAATAAACAGGACAAGTTCATCTTAAACATGGAATGCAGAGATAAATGTACGAAAACTATCCCCGTTAGCGATAGAGCATCGATATACTGTACGATGGAGAGGTATGTCGGAGGACTTATTACATTTCATTTTTTATTTTACTTGAGACAACCTAGTGGTTGAAAGATCCTAGTAGGGACAGAACGAAAGATGGACATAGCTCAGAGCAAGTTGTGAGAAAAAGGTTTAGGAGACTTGCATACTGACCATCAGTGTCGAGCACATGGGTGGGTTCGTGAACAATCTGAGTTGGGTCATAAGCAATGGAGAAATCGTGACAGAGCCTCCGCTAATCAAAAAAACCAATTACTGTGGTGGATACTGGAATCATCAAATATACATTGGAAGAGTTCTGTATCTATGGTGTCAGAGACATGTTTGATTAAAGTGCAGTTCTGGGTCGAGGGAGAACGGTGGAGAAAATATATACAACTAATGATACGTTGCAGATTTTGTCTAAAACACATAAAGACCTGGTCGTCCAATTCTAGTTTGGATTTTCTAGTCAAGGGGAAGGTGCTTCAGATATGAACTCCAAGCCTGTGTGTATGTTTGTCTGAGTTTTTACGGCAAAGTAGGAGATAACTAGATATGTTCAATTGGTTAGAGGGGATGGAGATTAGTTTCATTTAGTGCTACAACATCCAGGGAATTTGCCATGGAAAAATAATTCTGTATCGTATTAGTTAGTTTTAAGTCAATGGATATTTGTGAATGCGAGCATCAAGAGAGGAGGCAAATTGATTTTGTTTGAGTGTGCATCTAGTTTGATCGCATTTTTTGCTTGAGTTGTCATTTTATTTGATAGTTTCAGTTTTATGGTGAGAAGTGTTGGACACAGAGGATGTGCATAATACCAAACAGGCACCACAATTAGACCATCAGCCGATTCTTCATCTACAGGATTATGATTTCGGGAAAGCCCGTCAGAGATGGATGCATGGTCTCCTTCCATGTGTAACATCGTACTACAACCATCATGATCTTATATCACTGATGATAGAGCAGTTACTTTAAGTGTTAGGGTTTCTGTACTGTCAGTCGGAATGCAGCAGACAGAGAAAGTGTCAAACCGATGCCCTCAAACCCGTCAGATTAGAGTGACCTACTCTAATCGCGTGAACATATGTAACTATAAAGAACTCTTAAAATGCCCAGTTTTAGAGGGATGGAATAACGCGGAAGCAGGAGTGTGTTCATTGCCTTAGTCTGGAAATTAGGCCAAGCACTGGGTGTCTCTGTCGATGCCCTGTGATCTGCACCTAGCCAATGATGTCTGATTACTCTGGATGCATGAAAGAACTTTTATAGCCAGTGTATCTTTGTTTGAAAATATTGCATTGTAGAATTTGTTAGTGGCAAGGTACTCTTTTGCTTTAATGTTAGCTAGGTACATAACAGAGATTTCCAGACAGTTCTGTTTGAGAGGAAAATTCGATTTATTAACCTACAAGTGTTTCTTTTATTCTGGTTATATTCTGTTTATTATTAAAAAAACTTTTTCATGTTTTTTTTTAATTCTTTCAAAGATATTACTGCAACTGTAATTTAACAGTGTTTTTATTAAATATTTTAGGATATTGTTGGAGGGGAAGTGTAGCTTAATGAGATTTAAGAATTTTGTCCTAGGTTGGTTTTAACCATTTGATTGAAGGGAGGTATACATTAAATGATTTTCATTTTAGGCTTTTTTAGATGTGGGTGCGGTTAGGGTTAGGGTTTCGCAGGCTCTATATACTCTAATTCTTTTATATACACAATTTACAAGGGCGTTATTGTAAAATATTTTATGTTTATGGAATATTTCCTTGGATGAAAAGTTTGAGCTAATTCTTCTGCTAATGGATTTGCGAGTATGTTTAATGATAGCTTTAGGGTGGTTTGAGACAGGGTAGACATATATATATATAGGGTATTAATCGTTTTTATAGTGTTCATAAGTTTCCATGTTTAGGTTTAGTGCAACATCTAGGAAGTGAACTATATATAGTTACTGGTAACTAGCTGACCGAAACATGCTCAGTACTGTATTACTGCTTATGTAAAAACAAATAAAGAATTCTAGGAAAAGTGGAAAATTAGCCTGCCTTTTCTTAGAATTCCTAGAATCTGACCCTTTCACATTTAGATTATCTCCAAACACAGAATATTTTAGATACATTGACGACATTTTAATTTTTCTTCCTGAAAACACGCACATAGATACCATTAAAGACAAAATAGACTCAGTCGAATTCTCAATAAAGTTTACCTATGAAACAGAGACACTCACTCATTACCTTTTCTAGACATACTTATTATAAAATCCAACAGCAAACTATCCTTCAAAGTTCATCGCAAAACTACACACAAAAATGATTACATACATAATATTACATGCCATAATAACAAAATAAAATCAAGTATGATAATTGGTTTCTTCTTACGCGCATTCAGAATTTGCAATCCAGAATATCTGGACGAAGAATTCAAATACCTCACAAATACTTTGAAAATCTTACAATATCCGACATACAAATATTTCCCAGGGTAAATAATAAAAAATCATATACACCAGACCTTTCTCTCATAAACAGACACCTTTTACCTACACACACCAATAATACAATAATTTGTAACACACTAAACAAACTAGGAATTCCAATTATACAAACCACATCACAAACTATAAGACAAATATTAAAAACTACGAAACATCTCCAAAACAAACCAGTTTCCAATGGAGGTATATACACTATTCCTTGCCAAAATTGCCATCATAAATACGTTGGTGAAACCCAGCGTAAGCTAGAAAAAAGGCTCAGTGCACATAAAAGAGATATAAAATATAGCAATTCTCTAAGTGCATTATTCTCTCATTCATTGCAATATAATCACACCTTTGACTTTAACAAGCAAAAATAGTTAAATATATTTCAAATAAACAGTGCTGGAGACTTCTTGAATCTACGCTTATCGCAAATGCAAGCACAATTAAACAACGTGCAGGTTTCTATAATGTAGCGCTATTAATAAGTAAACTTTTATTAAAAGGACATAATTTAATTGTAGACACCGGTTAACCTTCTCACACCATAGAAACACCCCCTGAAATAATTAATACATATAATCTCAATCAATGATTTACATACACTCATTTCATTTCTGCTACAAAACTATATTTTAATTTTAACAGATATATTCTTTCCAGAAAGAATATTAACTGCGTTCATATCTTTAAAAACATAGTCGTTAGACTATATCACGTAATTAAAATTTCCTTCTCTTTAAAAGCGCAAGCCTCCCCCTCCTTTTTTGAATTTCCAACGTTTTTTTCCGTTTTCTGAAATAGAACAACATCACACTTTGCACATGAAACATTTTCAAATATTTTGTACTGGTGTTTTTGTTCCTTAATCCCATTCACCCAGAAGAAGTCTCGAAATAAAGACTAAACGTTTTGTTCCTTTTTATTTCTCTCTCTATCTCTTTCTCTCTCTCTCTCTCTCTCTCTCTCTCTCTCTCTATCTATCTATATATATATTGATTGTAACGTCTTGTCAGACGAGTGCCACTCCCTCAGACACTTAAAGTCCATGAGCCCAAAAATGACTTCCATCGCCACAGGGCTATTTTAATAGACAAATGCATGAGGGAGTATCTATACACTGATGATGTTACAGAGTCTTAGCTTTGTATGACAGCTAAGTTTCTCCCTCGGTTCAAAATGTTGAAATCCAGCAACAAGCTAGAGCAAGATAGCCAGCAACAAGTTAAACTGCAGACCAGCTTAATGCGGGTACTGGTCTCCCGCTTTCTGTTTTTTAAATCAGAGATTTGCTTCTAGAAAGGTTGCCTTCACCAAAGCTTACGGGAGACCTCTCCACCCCAATGCACACATACATACACACACACGGTGCTAGTTGGCCGTTGACCCCGAAAAAGGGTTCCTTCGCCCTTTGGAAGGTCTTGTTTTTAATCCTTCAAGTGAAAGTGTCTGTGTGTGAATGTATGTGTGTGTGTCTGTCTGTCTGTGTACATTTCCCTACACAATAACTTTGTCAATTTTCAGTCTGCAGACTCGAAATTTGATATTCAGCGTATTGAGATTTGAGAAAATCTTTGTAATCCGTTTTCGGACAGAAATTTGGCTGTTAAGGAGTCAAAGTTCAACGATTTGACCTTTAAGAACTCTACCAAACTGCTCCGCCAACTTGAAATTTTAGATATAGGTTCCTTGGACATGGATCTAACTTTATAACTTGATTTGAGCCCCAAAGAATAAATGTCAAAGAGTCATAATAGGGATCAAAGTTAAAAAAAAAATTGATCTCTGCGGTCCTTACCAAATTACTCAAAGACAATTTCTGGTGTAAACATTTGAAGTTTTACATAAACGGTATTCAGAGATAGGGCAAGATTTTGAATCGGTTTTGGTCGAAAATTTGAGCTACCAATATATAAATCTATGTATGTATGTTTGCATGTTTGCCTAAAACTTTTAACAGAGGCGACGGATTTTCACAAGATTAGTATCGTTTTGAAGCTCGACCCTTCAGACAACAAATACCGAAAAATTGGCTAAAAACATTAATATCTTCACCCTCAACAGGGAGGGGTCGCTGTTGTCACCGATATTTTCGAAAGTCATCCCCTCTTTTCGATTGTCTAGCCTTAATTTAAACCTACGTCACTTCCGCTTTGGCGGTGGTCGTAACAGCAAAGACATCGCGTTTTTTTCCTGTTCTTTCCGTCTTTGTGGTACGGGTTAAAGCCTACCACTTTTTTTTTTGCTCAACACACACCTCCAAACACCCGGGCAACGCCGGGCACCCATGCTAGTATATGAATTTGTTTTCGTTTTTATTCTTTCAACATAAAATTGTCATGCATTCTTTTCTTTTTAAGCAAAGAATTTCAAATTTTTCTTGTGCACGAAAAAAAGCTGATTGTTTCTGCATAATGGAACGTGTTAGATATTGACAAGCAACACTGGGAAGGAAAACATCGAATGGCTTGCACACAGGAAATGCATTCAAAGGGTAAGAATTCGTGATTCTCATTCATTATCTAACGGAATGCATAATTCGATCCAGAAATATTTGAGCAGATATCGGTCAATAGTTGAGACAATAGACAAAAGAAAATATTAGAGATTCCGATAGAAAGGGTGTAATTACAACTGTCATAGAGAAAAAAGAAAGGGTGTAATTACAACTGTCATAGAGAAAAAAGAAAGGGTGTAATTACAAATAAAACTGTCATACAGAAAAAAGTCAGTCAGTCAGAGAAAGAGAGAGAGAGAGAGAGAGAGAGAGAGAGAAAGAGAGAGAGAGAGAGAGCTGTGGCACGTGTCACAATTTCTTCACCACCAGACTACCGTCTAACCCCACGCTTTTCACTAAATGCCAAACAAGAATAACAATTTTTCACAACAAAACGCTGATTGTTGAAGTTAAATAAAAACAAACGAGGGGACCAGGAAACTCCTGCTTAAAGAATAGCGTTGTATTTGCTGTTTATGGATATCTGGTGCGTACGCATACCCCATGATATTATTTGATTAATCTTCATTGCCCGTTTGTCTGCATGCAAGAGTAAAAAACACTTTGGTTAATTTCAATCTGCAGTTTTTTTTCAGCTAATCAAAGATAAGTTCGTAGAATCAGAACCCAAACACACAGTTTTCACTTTTCAATCTAACCGTTTTATGGGGCAAAACGTCTGCATAAACACAACATACAGTATAGCATGCAAAGCCTTTCTTATTTACATACACGTAAACTCATAAAGCGACAGCCGAAATGAACACGTATATTCAATTTCTTTTTATGCAATAAACAGCATTTAAAAGTAAAACATTCCCTGGGCAATCTTTAAACATTAATTATTTGCAATTATTACGGATTCTTTTGCTCTCACATAATGTCGTTGAATAAAATTAATTCACCTGGTATGAATATAGTTTTCAACTTTCAGTGTAGAATGTAAGTAAACAATTGATTAATAATAGAATACTAACAGGCGAAAAATAAGCTTAAAAATGATGTGTTTTATTATTTTAGCAATTGAATGTGTAAGTTTTATTGCCTAGCATAGGTGAAAAAGTTTCAATTTATAAAATTTTCAAGTCAGTTATATTTTAGCGATTAAAAGTAAAAAAATTGCTCTTATATATTATATGTTTGTGGTTAGAACATGAAAACTGGACATGATTTCTTTAAATTACAAATAATTAAAATTACAAATAATTAAAATTACAAATAATTTAAATTACAAATAATTAAAATTACAAATAATTAAAATTACAAATAATTAAAATTACAAATAATTAAAATTGCAAATAATTTAAATTACAAATAATTAAAATTACAAATAATTAAAATTACAAATAATTAAAATTACAAATAATTAAAATTACAAATAATTAAAATTACAAATAATTTAAATTACAAATAATTTAAATTACAAATAATTTAAATTACAAATAATAAAAATTACAAATAATTTAAATTACAAATAATTTAAATTACAAATAATTAAAATTACAAATAATTAAAATTACAAATAATTTACATTACAAATAATTAAAATTACAAATAATTAAAATTACAAATAATTAAAATTACAAATAATTAAAATTACAAATAATTAAAATTACAAATAATTAAAATTACAAATAATTAAAATTACAAATAATATAAATTAAAATAATTAGAATTACAAATAATTTAAATTACACATAATAAAAATTACAAATAATTAAAATTACAAATAATTAAAATTACAGATAATTAAAATTACAAATAATTTAAATTACAAATATTTGTCTAATAAAAAAAGAAATGAAATTTCGACTGTCGGACTTATCTATACGATGTCAGCAGAAACACAATCTTAAATATTCAACAACTCCATGTTTATTGCAATTTTCCTGGGCACTATAAAATGTCACATCCGGAGAGGATGTGCCAGGAGTACTCTTTAATGCTTTGAAAAAACTGAATTCGGAATCTAGTTGGTAATGAGCTTTTCACTGCCCTACTTCCTCTTTCTCACGTTGCGAGCCCATCTCCATGTTATCGTTATTTTCATGGAAAGTGCTTGATAAAAAACCTTTGCAACAAACAACCGTCTAACTACAACTGTCAATATGTATTGTAAGCAAAATAATATATATTTTAAACAAAATAATATATATTGTAAACGAAACAATATGTATTGTAAACGAAACAATATACACTGAAAACAAAAAGTATGTATTGGAAACAAAAAAATATGTGTTGCAAACGAAACAATATGTATTGTAAATAAACAATATTTATTGCAAAACAAGAAACAATATGTATTGTAAACAAAACAATATGTATTTTCTTAATGCCTCGATTATGGCTTCCTTTTCAATTGC
Source organism: Euprymna scolopes (assembly GCF_053919585.1). Taxonomy (NCBI): domain Eukaryota; kingdom Metazoa; phylum Mollusca; class Cephalopoda; order Sepiida; family Sepiolidae; genus Euprymna; species Euprymna scolopes. The sequence goes on from NC_136492.1 coordinate 145,342,739, forward strand.
AGGGTGTCGTCGTTCAGCCCGTGAGAGCGTCCTTGAAAAAAAGGCTACAGGACTTGTCTCAAAGAATCGGCAATATCACAGTCTGACGCATCTGTTTCAACAACCAGAGGAATATTCTGGTCTCTTGTAATTGCTGATTTCACAATATCTTTTTTCAGTCCCTCGAATGCCTGTACGTCTCTACTTGTTTTATCTCATAGTCAATAAATTTTTTATTATTATAAGAAAACTTCGCTTCTCACTATTATGGATTTGCAGTTTTCAGTTAGGCTTTCGAAAAGTGTCGGGTACTGGATTTTTGCTGTTGCCAATCCACAAATTTTTAATGCGGCCATTGAATCGCCAAACGACATTTCAATCTGCGAAAGTTGCTGTCTTTTTTAATCAATTTTCATCCCAAACAAAGCACAGCGCCACTTTGAAGTAGGGGGCTACTATCGGGGACATAAGTTGCAGGGTCATTATGAAGGGAGATGAGTAGCAAGATGTTTTTTCACATTACACTTAAACTTCTGCATATCAGTACAGTTGGGAAAGCAGAATCCTGGAAGGGAGTTCCAAAGTTTTGCAGTTCTGGGGAAGAAAATATTGGAGTAAAAGGCTTTACTTACACCAAGGGATCACTACTGTAAAGGGGTGGGAATAGTTGCTTGCCGGGTTTGTCGTTTTTTTCCTGGTAGTCGCACTTATCAAGGCCCGGAAGCTACTCAGTGATAAAGGTTATTGCGTGTACAGTAATCAATGGGATAATACCATAGTAATCATTAGTAATGGAAACTTGATAAAGTGTCTTACTTAAGGAGGCGGTTCATCAGGAATTTGTTTATGTTGGACTTGAAGACATTCAAGTTGTAGTCAGGTGGGAAGCAGGCAAACGGAAGAGAGTTCCACAGGCGTGCACTTCTAAGAAAGAAGCTTTGTTCATGGAATCTACGGTTTGATTTAAGCACAGATAAAGAATGGGGAAAATTATTGACAGTGGTTTCAGCTAGACGGGTGTTTATCGTAAAATATTGACGAGAGAGGACCAGAGATTGGAACTTAGACGAGCACTTGCCATAGAAATAACGATAAAACAAAGACAGGCGCGCAACGTCTCTTTTGTGGGAGAGAGGTTGCAGGGAAGAGAAAAGGGCATCCCCCACTAAGCCACGAAGTCTATTTTGTACTCTGTCAAGGCTGGATAGGCTGTTTTTAGCAGCTCCTACCCAGATGTGGCAGCAGTACTCCATCCTTGGACGTACTTGGCTTTTATATAGATAGAGAATTGCATCAGTAGTGAGATATCTTCTGGAGCGTAGAAGGATCCTACCATTTTTCCAGCGACCTTGGCAACAGACGATGTACGTGTTCCATTACAAGTCAGGAGTAAAGGCCAATCCCAGAAGCTTATCAAAACATGGAGCCTCCCCTGTACGAAAGCCACCCATTTCAATTGATGCCAGATGGGGATCAGGGCGTTGATGATGTAAAGATAGGAGCTTGGCTTCAAATACATTAAAAGTAACCACCCACCTCTCCCCACCGTACTACGTGCTTAAAATCAAAAGAGAGAATTAGAGAGAACTTTGTCATTTACAGCCTTTGATGTGTTGCCATAGATGGTCGTGTCATCAGCATAGATGTCAACGAATGATTTAAGTATGCGTTTTGGGAGATTATTTATATAGATCAGAAAGAGAGTTGGGCCCAGGATGGACCCCTGAGGGACTCCAGGATTAATACTCTGGGCCTCTGATTTCTGCCCATCAACCACTACTCTTATGAGCCTATCAGAGAGAAATGATTTAATAATTGAGAAAACATTTCCAGTAATACCGAGCTGGAAATCTTGTGAAATATGCCTTTATGTCATACTTTATCGAAGGCCTTTGATATGTCAAGAGCAATTGCTCTAGAAAGGAAGCCTTTGTCAAGAGATTCACTAATTTTGTGAGATATAACCGTTACCACATCTGCTGTAGATCTGGCAGAACGGAAACCATATTGCATGTCATTAAGAAAGTTATTTCTGCTGAGGTGGTTGACTACTTATTTATTTAATATGGATTCCAGCAACTTATTCATGACATACAGGAGACTTATTAGTCTGTACTGAGAAGGATATAACTTATCACCTGAATTCTTAAATACAGGGCATACTGATAAGGTTTTCCAGGGCGTTGGGAAGCACTTCTCCTTAAGGCAACGCTTAAACAGTTTTGTAAGTATGGGGGCAAGTTCTGGTTGAAATTTCTTCAACACTATAATTGGAATGCCGTCAGGGCCAGTTGCTTTACTAGAATCAAGGTTCTTGATTAGCCTGGCGACCTCACGCACATATATTTGTATGTCGTATAGCGTGTTGTCTGTTGTAGGAGGAAATACGAGGACTTGATGGCCTTCGTCGCATAGGGTAGAATTAGTCACGTCGAGTAGGTAAAAGTGCTTGTAGTTCGTCAGAGCATTCACCATTAACGTATTTGTAGAACAGGCAGAGGGATGCAACATTTCGTCGATGGGACAGAGGCTGACGCCTACATGACAGTTCAGGACCTATCAGGCTGGCAACTCTTTTTTGAACCCTGTCCAGGAGTGAGAGATAAGCAGCAGATGTACCAGTCCAAATGTGACAACAGTACTCCATACATAGGCGAATGGTGGCCTTATAGAGGTACAGGATATTTTCAGGCGTAAATAGTTTTCTAGCACGATAGAGAGAGCCCACCTTCTTTGCAGCAGCCTTCGCAATGTTCTCAATGTATATATTCCAGTCTATGTTTCCTGTAAACGTTAGGCCGAAGGGTTTAAAAGATGTACTTTCAGGTAATGTGTTCTTGGCCATTGCTATTGGTGGTAGAGAAGGTTTCTTGTAGTTATTGGAGGAAACAAGCTTGGTCTTGACAGCATTGAATGTGACCATCAATTTTTGTCCCCAATCCACTACAGAGTGTTTCTGCCATTTCCTTAGATATTGTTTTCCTCTCGTGTTTATCATAGAGAGTGGTGTCATCAGCAAATATGCCCATCTCCGAAACTAGGGAGGTCATTTATGAATATCAAGAATAATATAGGTCCAAGGATAGACCCCTGAGGTACTCCCGCATTTATATCATAGTGTTTACATTTACGACCGTCGAGGACAACTTTTTTTTTTTTACTTAAGAAGGATTTAATTACATTATGTATACTTCCAATGGTACCATATGATCTAATTTTCCTTAGAAGACCATCGTGCCATACTGTCAAAAGCCTTAGATATATCGAGGGCTACCGCCGTACCCTTGCTGTTTTGTCCAGTGAAGGGTATATACGAGATTACAGTTAGGATATCTGCTGTGGAAGGGACTTGCCTAAATCCATATTGTTTGTAGGTCAGGAGCTTAGCAGCTGTTAGGTGTTGGACTAGGGCTTGATTAATTAAGGAGTCAAATATTTTGGCGAAAAGCGGGAGGAGGCTAATGGGGTGATAATTTAATGGGTCGGTTCTTTCGCCAGAATTCTTGAAGACTGGAACCACAGAAGTGGTTTTCCAGCAGTTAGGGGAGCAAGATTCATTAACGCATTTATTTTAAAGCTTGGAGAAAACTGGAGCAACCTCAGCAGAGCATTTTTCTTTTAATAGTACATGTTGTTGCATAAAATCGTGCAAAGTATTATTTCGCGACAAAGATTTTTCATTGCGGATAATTTAGTGGTTTTATAGAAGACCTCATTAAATAGTAAGTCCACTAAACAATAACCTCTTACTTGTGCAAACAATGACACGTTTGAGAGTGGGGATGAAATACAATTTGTTGATTTTTACAAAGTTTACTTTAATAAAATTTTCTGAGCTGCCAGTATCGAGAAAATTATTCGCATATCTCCCGTTAAGTTTTACTTTTACAGTAGTTTTTGAAAGGCAGTCTGGAGTGGCGGCTAAAGTTGCAGATGTATTTGACGAGTGACTTTATATCGGATTTTAGACGATTTGCATAACTTTGAAAAATGACCAAATTGTCCACATTTATAACAACGGGTATTTCTGGCAGGGCATGAAACTTGTAGATGTTTAGACAAGCCACAAAAATAACAGGTGTCCTTTTTAAAAGCGGCAGTGACTGACTGTTCTTGAAACTTCGTCGGACTATCGCCATGACAGGAGCAGTAGGAACAGGTGTATTTAGTGCGGCGCCCACTGTGTCTGGCTGTAAGTAAGAACTAGACTGCTGTATAGCACATTCGACCGTATAGACTTGCTCGTAAGCTATTCTACGTGTAAGGGCCTTGCTTTCAAGAAGACGTTGTCTTACTTGAGCATTACGTAAGCCGTTAATGAAGGCGTCCAAAATGTGTTGCTCTTGGACTTAAAATGCCGTCATTGGGCAGAAGTTGACATCTTTGCCCAGTGTCCGAATGCTCTAAAGGAAATGGTCTAACGTTTCGCCTGCTTCTTGTCGGCTAGTTGACAGCCGGTGTCTAGGAAGACCTCATTTTTGGATTTATATATGTAGCGTCCAGTAAATCGATGATTTCTTCGTAGGTAAGGCAATCCGAGATAATTTCATTGACTGCGTGAGACAGGTAGTTGGTTAAAAGCCAATGCTTATTGATGATAAGTAACAGTCTTTCTGAATGTAGAACCGCGATAAAATTTGTAAAGGTCTCCCACAAAAGTTTTCAGCACTTGTCGGCTTAATCGCTTTCTGAATCTGTTATAAATCGCTTCGGTCACATAAAATGTTCCATTCTTTAATTGAATAAATTGTAATGAAAACAGGACGATGAGTTTCTGTCTAGTAATCTTTATTATTCAATTAAAAACTCGACTACTTGTTTACTCGACAAGTGAAAATGCAAAGCTTTCATAGTTTTGAATTATAAATCAAGATAATCCATATTCACAACACTATTCTAAGAAAAACAATATATATTGTAAACAAAACAATATATATAGTATACATACAATATATATCGTGAATCAAAACAATATGTATTGTAAACAAAACAATATGTATTGTTTACAAATAGTATGTATTGTAAAGGAAACAATATTTATTGTAAAAAAAATAATATGTGTTGCTAAAAATATGTATCGTAAGCAAAACAATATGTATTGTAAACAAAACAAAACGTATTGTAAAAACAATATATATCGTAAACGAAACAATATGTATTGTAGAAAGAAAAATATGTATAGTGAATAAAACAATATGTATTGTAAAGAAGCAATTTTTATTGTAATCCAAAAAACACGTGTTGCAAACAAAAATATGTATTGTAAACAAATCTATGGGTATTGTAAAGAAAACAATATTAATCGTAAACAAAACAATATTTATTGTAAGAAAACAATATGTATTGTAAAAAACAATTTATATTGTGAACGAAACAATATTTATTTTAACTGAACAAAGCAATATATATAATAAAAGCAATATGTATCATGAAGTAAACAATCTATATTTGGAAACAAAAAACAGTGTGCACTTGTAAACAATACAACATGCATATAAAAAGAACATGTGTATTGTAAACAGAAATATGTATTGTAAACAAAACAATATATATTGTAAACGGAACAATATTTATTGTAAACAAAACAATATGTATTATAAAAAACAATACGTATTGTAAACAAAACATATGTATTGTAAACACAAAATATGAATTATAAACAAAAATATATACTATAAACAAAACTATATGTATTGCAAACAAAATATGAATTTTTAACAAATATATATATTATAAACAAAACTATTTTATTGTAAACAAAAACTATGTATTTTAAACTAAGCAGTACGTATTGTAAACAAAGCAATATGTATTGTAAACAAATTATATGTATTATAAGTTAAACAATATATATTGTAAACAAAACACAGTTGTACAGCTAACAAAGCAATATCTATTGTAAACGAAACACTACATTGTAAACGAAACAATATGTATTGTTAAGAAAACAATATTTATTATAAACAAAAAATAACATATTGTAAACAAAACAATATGTATTATAAACAAAAACTATGTCTTGTTAACAAAAAATATGTCTTGTAGACAAAACAAGAGTTGGTGCAAACATAACAATTTTTTTAAACATAACTATACAGATTGCAAAAACAATACTAATGTAAACGAAACCATATTTATCGTAGACAAAATAATATGTGCTGTAAACAAAGCTATATGTGTATTTAACAAAGCAATATGTAAACACTAAGCAATATGTTTTGTAAACAAACTATATATATCGTAAACGAATCCATACGTATTGTTAACGAAACAATATGTATTGTAAAAAAATAATATGTATTGTAAACGTAACAGTATGCATTTTAAACAAAAACAGTATGAATTGTAAACAAAACTATATGTATCATAAACAAAACTGTATGTATTGTCAACAAAAGAATATATATTAGAAACGAAACAATATGTATTGCAAACAAAACAATATGTACTGTAAACAAAACAGTACGTATTTTAAACGAAACAATATTTATTGAAAATAAAAAGACTATATTTGTTACAAAAATATATTGTGAAACAAGACATACTGTTTTGTAAACAAAAATATATATTGTAACTAAAACATTAAGTATTGTTAACAAAACTGTGTAATTCAACAAAACAATATGCATTGTGACAAAACAGCGATATATATATTGTAAATAAAACATATATATTATATACAAAACACAGTTATGTAAACGTAGAAATATGTATTCTACACAAAACACTATGTCTTGTAAAAAATATGAATTGTAAAAACAATCATGCATATTGTTTAACAAAACAGTACGTATCTTAAACAATATGTATCGAAGACAAAATAATATGTATTGTAAACAAAAAATATGTATTGTAGACAAAACAAGATGTAGTGAAAACATAACAATGTTATTTTAAACATAACTATAAAGATTGCAAACAACAATACGTATCTTAAACAAAATAATATGTATTGTAGACAAAATAATATGTATTGCAGATACAGAATATGTATTGTAGACAAAGAATATGTATGTTAGACAAAATAATATGTATTGTAAAAAAAGAACTTTTTGTTGTAGACAAAAAATATGTATTAGAGACAAAAAATATGTATTGTAGACGAAAATAATATGTATTGTAAGCAAAAACTTTTTATTGTAGACAAAAATATGTATTGTAGACGAAAAATATGTATTGTAGACAAAATAATATGTATTGTAAACAAAAACTTTGTACTTTAGACAAAAAATATGTATTGTAGACAAGAATATGTATTGTAGACAAAATAATATGTATTGCAGACAAAATCTTTGTATTGTAGACAAAATAATCTGTATTGTAGACAAAAAATATGTATTGTAGACAAAATAATATGTATTGTAAACAAAAACTTTGTATTGTAGACAAAATAATATGTATTGTAGACAAGAAATATGTATTGTAGACAAAATAATATGTATTGTAGACAAAAAATATGCATTTTAGACAAAATAATATGTATTGTAGACAGAAACTTTGTATTGTAGACAAAATTATATGTATTTTAGACAATAAATATGTATTGTAGACAAAACAATATGTATTTTAAACAAAAAATATGTATTGCAGACAAAATAATATGTATTGTAGACATAAATATGTATTGTAGACAAAATAATATATATAGTAAACAAAAACCTTGGATTGTAGACAAAATAATATGTAATGTAGACAAAATAATATGTATTGTAGACAAAATAATATGTATTCTAGACAAAAAATATGTATTGTAGACAAAATAATATGTATTGAAAAAATATGTATTGTAGGCAAAATAATATGTATTACAGACAAAATAATATGTATTGTAAACAAAAACTTTGTATTGTAGACAAAATCATATATATTGTAGACAAAAATATATGTAATGTAAACAAAGTAAAATGTATTTTAGACAAAACAATATGTATTGTAGACAAAAATATGTATTGTAGACAAAATAATATGTATTGTAGACAAAATAATATGTATTGTAAACAACATGATATGTATTGTAGACAAAATAATATGTATTGTAGACAAAATAATATGTATTGAAAAAATATATATTGTAGACAAAACTATGTATTGTAGACAAATCAATATGTATTTTAGACAAAATAATATGTATTGTAAATAAAAACATTGTATTGTAGACAAAATAATATGTATTATAGACAAAACAATATGTATTGTAAACAAAATAATATGTATTTTAGACAAAACAATATGTATTGTAGACAAAATAATATGTATTGTAGACAAAATAATATGTATTGTTAACAAAATAATATGTATTGTAGACAGACTTATATGTATTTTAGACAAAAAAATGTATTGTAGACAAAATAATATGTATTGTAAATAAAAACTTTGTATTGTAGACAAAATAATATGTATTATAAACAAAAACTTTGTATTGCAGACAAAATAATATGTATTGTAGATAAAACAATATGAATTGTTAACAAAACAATACGTATTTTAGACAAAACAATATGTATTGTAGACAAAAATATGTATTGTAGACAAAATAATGTGTATTGTAAATAAAATAATATGGATTGTAGACAAAATAATATGTATTGAAAACAAATATGTATTGTAGACAAAACTATGTATTGTAGAGAAAATAATATGTATTGTAAAGAAAAACATTTTTTTTGTAGACAAAACAATATGTATTATAGACAAAAATATGTATTGTAGACAAAATAATCTGTATTGCCTACAAAATCTTTGTATTGTAGACAAAATGATATATATTGTAGACAAAACAATATGTATTGTTTACAAAATAATATGTATTTTTGACAAAACAATATGTATTGTAGATAAAACTATGTATTGTAGACAAAATTATATGTATTGTAAACAAAATAATATGTATTGTAGATAAAATAATATGTATTGTAGACAAAAAATATGTATTGTAGACAAAATAATATGTATTGTAGACAAAACAATATGAATTGTTAACAAAACAATTTGTATTGTTGACAAAACAATATGAATTGTTAACAAAACAATATGTATTGTAGACAAAACAATATGTATTGTAGACAAAAAATATGTATTGTAGACAAAATAATATTTATTGTAAACAAAATAATATGTATTGTAGACAAAATAATATGTATTGTAGACAAAAAATATGTATTGTAGACAAAACAAGATGCAGTTAAAACATAACAATATCATTTTAAACATAACTATACAGATTGCAAACAACAATACGTATCTTAAACGAAACAATATGTATCGTAGACAAAATAATATGTGTTGTAAACAAAACTATATGCATATTTAAGAGAATTATATGTATTTAAACAAAAGAATATACATCGTAAACTAAACAATATGTAATATAAACAAACAATATGCATCATATCCAAATAATACGTATTTTTAATGAAACAATACGTATTTTAAACGAAGCCATATGTATTATAAACAAAATAACATGTATTGTAAATGAGATAATAAGTATTCTGAACAAAACAATATGTATTGTAAACAAAAGAATATGTATTGTAAGCAAAACAATATGCATTATAAAAAAAACAATATGTTTGTAAACAAAACAATATGTATTGTAAACAAAACAATATGTAATGTAAACAAAAAATATGTATTGTAAACAAAACAATATGTATTGTAAACAAAACAATATGTATTGTAAACAAAACAATATGCATTATAAACAAAACAAAATGTTTGTAAACAACATGTATTTTAAACAAAAGAATGTGTATTCTAAACAAAATAATATGCATTATAAACACAACAATATTTATTGTAAACATATTAATATGTATTGTAAATAAAACAATATATATTGTAAATGACTTAACGTAGACTTAACTTTCCAAAAATGGAATGTAGATTTATTCCTTAATATCGAAGAATATCGTAACCCGCGTGAATGCTTCGAAGAGAATTTAAAGTAAGCATTCTGACTTGTGCGCCATGACATGCAACTCTGCACTACGCATGCGCCATGGCCATTGTGACTGCTTTCCATCCCACCCATCATTTCCCACCTTCTGCTTATCTAAAAGGCAAATTCTCGTTATCGGAGCGATGGACGATGAAAGGATTGTCTACCCCGATGCAACACTAAGGAACGCATATAAATGCTCCCGGCCCAATTCGCTGGACACTTGAAAGGTAAATCTTGGGAGGTCGGTGCTCGTTGACTGGAATTGGTCAGGGAAAGATGACCACAGAGTGGGATTTAGAAAGCTGTGAATTGTCAAGTGATATAACCCCCATTAATATGGCTTATGATCAAGGGGTCATCGAGGCAAAAGAGGCATAAAGAAGGCATTCAATCGGATTGTATTTCAGAAGAAACAGCGGATTTATAATTGAATTCATTTCACTTTCTTCATCAAATTATTAATGGAATTTGTGCTTACTCCACTTTGAGAAATTAACGTACTGGAGATTGTTTCTGGTATATATATATATATATATATATATATATATATATATATATATATATATATATACAGCATTTTTTTCTTTTTAGCATAAATCATTAAATAAAATAGACATTTATATTTGTTAATTTTTTTTTTTTTTATCCTTTCCAAGTTCTGAATAACGCCTTTCACTTCTGGCATTAAACCAATGAAATAAATATACGCGTTAATAAAAACAAAAAAAACAAACAAACAAACAAACAAAAACAATTATATCAATTGTTTAAAATCAGTTAAATTATTCCTGACGATGAATCAGGAATAATTGGAAAGTACTCATAGTTACGAAAAATATGGCGATTACATCAGCCAGTTCCTGCCAGAAGTGAAGATCGTTATTTGGAAGTTGGAAAGGATTAAAAACAGAATGAACAGAATAAAATATATATATATATATATGTATATATATATATGTGTGTGTATTTGTGTGTGTGTTTTGTATGTGTGTGTATGTGCTTGTGTGTGTGTTTTGTATGTGTGTATGTGTTTGTGTGTGTGTTTTGTATGTGTGTATATGTTTGTGCATATGTGTGTGTGTGCGTGTGTGTGAATTTGGTAAAATATTTTTTCTCAATTGTTTCACTGTTTGTGTATACGAATCATTTTTGTTTAGAAGCTCAATGTTAGTTAAATAAAACAACAGAGCACATATAAAAAAAACAACAGTATAGTTACATTCCAAGATCGAAATATTTTTTTTCATGCAAAATAGCTCCTCCAGCATGTTAAAATTTCGGTACATTTATTTCCAGATTCGTTTCGTTATGCAGTAACAACCGGTTATTATGTCAATACCGTTTATTTTCAGTGAATATGATCTTTAAATATTGTATGTATATACTATTTTTCACACACACACACACACACATACACACACACACACACACATATATATATATATAAAATTTATTCATACGGGTGAACGGGTGACTACAGAAACATGTATGCACATATGTAGCCATCAATGTTTGTATAAATAAATGTAATATACCTGCTCTGTTAACTCATTGAACACTTTTTGGTAGACACATGTTGTTTAAGTGGATGTACTTCTTGGAAACTAAGCTACACTGCCATAATATATATATATATATATATATATATATATATATATATATATATATATATATATATATATACAGTGATGATCATATTTATTGGCACGGTAAAATAAAAGTTAAATTTTGTCTAATAAATTCTAAAAAAGGGATTAAATTAAAGAAAATAACAAAGTATATTATGTATTTTTAACTGGCCTTTCCGATGCAGCAATAGGATTTTAGAAAAAATAAATAACAAAGTTAGTTTTATAAAAAATATTTATGAAAAGAGTTAACGTAAATAATATTTGTAAAAGTGCGAAAGGCGACGTTGTACAACCATCACTCCCATGCTTAATTTCTATACTTATAGGTTTTTGGATTTTTTTTTCACTGGATTATTATTGATTGGACACTAATTAAACAGATTATTAAAAAAAATTAAAACGAAATCATTATTTCGACATTTGAAAGTGGTGCTCACATTTTAGTTACAACGTTCTGATAGATCAGTCACCCATTTTGTAACCAATAAAAACGCGGTATATCAAAACCATAGAAAGTAAAAATAATATGAGCCTCTACCGCATTTGTAAGTCAGAAATATATTTGTTTCTCAAAGTAAAAAAAAATAGATTGAACATGACTTTTTTTTTATTGATTTTATGAAAATAAAGTTTCGAGTTTAAAAAAAAAATTTTTTACTTCTCAGTTAAAAGTCAGTTTGTGGGTGTTTTTTTTAAAAATTGTTTTTATGAAAGGTGAGTTTTTTTTTTGTTTTTAAATTTTTTTTTAAAGTATTATAAATTTCACTAACATGCTGGAGAAATGTTTAATAATTTGGTATTTTTTTAGATTAGGTCCACAATTTTCCTTTCAATGACGACATTTATAGGTTTCTGAGTATGCTGAACACGCAAATCGCATTGAAATTTTGAGGAAATAAATAGTTGTATTATGCATTGTATTCCTCGGCGGCCATCTTTTTACGTGCACACGCGCCATAAACAAATACACGCACGTAAAAAAGATGGCCGCCAAAGATTATAATGCATAATACAACTTTTTATATCTTGATAACTACTTATTTCTGCAAAATTTCAATGCGATTTTCGTATTCAGCATAGTCGAAAACCATTTCAAGTCGTCATTTAAAAGAAGATTGAGGTGGACCTAATCTAAAAATTTACCAATAATTTTTCATCCCGTACGCCTCCTGATACATTGCTTCGTCAACATGCGACCATTTTATATCTTCCGAAGGCACTTCCGTATTTAGAAAAAAAAAAAAAATGAGTGACCGATTTACCAGAACGTGGTAACTAAAAAGTGAGTACCCCTTTCAAATATTGAAATTATTTTTTTTATTTCAATTTTTTTTCATAATCTGGTTAGTGTTCAATCAAAAATAATGCAGTGAAAAAATTTCAAAAAACCTCTCAGTATAGAAACTCCACCACGTAAGCAAATAAATAAAAAATGTTACATGAGCATGCGTTAGCCTTGACTGGGGGGGTACTAAGGGAACGACCATTAAATAATTCTGCGGGTCGCCATGGAACTCAACGCCCAAGGAGTACCAAAATAGTTTTCATGATCTGTAGAAATTTTTTTTCGAAAAGTGGGTGATCACTTTTCCATGTAAATTTAACTTAAAATGAGCACCCACTTTCTGGCCACCTGAGGAAGGGGCATTTATTTTCGTGTTTATTGGCTTAAAGGTTTTTTGACAAGGCAATTTGGTACGCGAATGCATATTTAACAGTTTTCGTTTATGCTCACGCATAGCATAAACAAAGGCTACGTCTGTGAAATGGAAAATAGTCCCAGAGTTCAGGGGTTAATACCATGCAAAAGAAATCAAACAAAAAACTTTTCAGCCAAGAAACACACAGAAAAAAGAAAAGAAATAGCGTCCATTTTTTTTCTATCGAATTCATTTGCTGTTTTTATTGAAAACTATTTTACCCTGGATTTTTGATATAATTTTCCATTTAGAGCCGTGCGTCTCACGTTCGTTAAAAACACATTTTTTTTTAGATTTTGATGTGCTAAAAACGAATCTGCAAGCCGTTTCCGTCGCAAAAAAATAGTTTTATGATATGAAGAAATTACTTTTTCGAAAAAGCGGCGATCACTTTTCCATGTAAATTTAACTTAAAATGAGCACCCACTTTCTAGCCACCTGAGAGAGGGGGGATTTTTTCCCATGTTTATTGGCTAAACAGCTTTCGTTTATGCTCACGCATAGCGTAAACGAAAGATACGGCTGTGAAATGGAAAATAGTCCCAGAGTTCAGGGGTATTACCATGCAAAAGAAATCAAACAAAAACTTTTTAGCCAAGAAACACACAAAATGCCCCTCTCTCAGGTGGCCAGAAAGTGGGTGCTCATTCTAAGTTAAATTTACATTGAAAAGTGATCATCCACTTTTCGAAAAAGTAATTTCATGAATATCATGAAAACTTTTTTTTTTGCTACGGAAACGGTTTGCAAATTCGTTTTTAGCACACCGAAATCTACAATAAAATATTTCGTTATATATGATCGTGAAACGGGCCTTAAAGTAAAATAATACCAGATTTTTTGGAGCAGATTTGCCGTATAGTTGTACAAATATTCTCAAACAAGGTAATCACTAAAAGGGACTTTTAAAAGTCGTCACCTGTATCGAGCAAAAGTTTAAAACCACCGATTCTATGCCAGCCTACGCCATGATAACATATATTGAGTGATTTCCTAACAGTATTTTGTATAGTTTTTTAGTTTAAACTCATTTTCCCAAAATTTCCCCAAACTAAACGGTATCGATACAGTCTGCCGCCATTTGTATTTTTCAGATATACCGATAAACATTGAATGTTTTTGAACCGATTATACATTACATAAAAACACTAAAATCTTATCCAGTTAGGTAGAACATTTACTTTTCTTGCCTTTGATAACATTTATTTGTTATATATTTATTTTTTGACAACTTCTTTGTATCTGTCTTTAGTAATACAAACCCTTTTCATTTAATGTAACGTATAGTCGGCTCGAAAAACAGTGTTTATCGGGGTATTTGAAAGCTACAAATGGTAGTGGACACTGTTGATTACTTTAAGTTAGAGTAAGTGAGTTAATACTAAAAAAAACTATACAAAATACTGTTAGAAACCCACCGATTATGCCAGCCTATGTCATGGTAACATATATTCGGTGAGTTTAAGCCACTGTTTTGTATAGTTTTTAGTTTTCAACTTACTTTCCCAAACTTAACGTATTCAACAGAGTCCGCAACCATTTCTGTTTTTTGAGCCGATTAAACATTTTACATTTTACATTAGTGAGGGATTATGAGAAATGTGGGAGGATTAAGGAAGTCATAGCACCAGAGTTGATTTGCCAAATAAAGTATTTCATGGATAAGGACCGTCGTGTGTCTATAGAGACAATAAGTTCACAGTTTGATGTCAGTGTGGGAACTGTACACACAATTATTTGCGAAAAACTGAAGATGAGGAAGATTTACGCCAAGTTTGTCCTAAGGGTGTTCCATCCATGTCACAGACTTTGACCAAGATGAGCATCAAGACTGTTCCCCACCCTTCTTATAGTACGGACCTTGCTCCCTTGGATTTTTGGTTACTCCCTAAGCTCAAGGAAAACCTTAGAGGGTGTCATTATCAGGCGATTGAGGAGACGAAAGAAGCTGTGATAAGGGTCATTGACACGCTCATACAAGATGACTCCCACGGGGTCTTCCATAAGTTGTTGGAAGAGTACAAGTGAATTACAGCTGGAGGAGATTACTACGAAGGGGACTAGAGTTTCATTTGTGTACAATCAATAAATGTGCCCATACGAAAAAACAGTCTGGACGTATTTTCGTGCTGCTTTAAAAAATATGCGTTTTTATTACTAGTTAATGAATGACGGTCAAACCTGAAAATACAACATCGTGATCTTTATAGTCTTCAAACATAAACGATTATTTTATTTGCTTGAAGCAATTATTGCCGTATTGAGATGTTTATTAGTAGAAAAATAAATGAAAAGCAAAAAGCAAACAAACCGAAATCTTCGTGACTACCTTTTAACATCAACAGTTTGGGGTTGTTTATATTAATTAATGCCGCTAATATTGATTTGTTTATTGCTAAAAAAGAAGCATAATAAGCGATCTTTCAGTTTTTTTTTTTTAAGAAAACGGATTATGAAATTTAGCAGATTTGTTTTAATTTTGCAAAAATACTGATCGAATATAAAAAAAAAAAACAGTTACTTTAGAAAATGCTCGACATTAGAATAAGACGACATCGTAAGGTGTTCGTTAATATATTCCTGCATTTTGAAAAAAAAATGAATAAATCTATTATGAATCACCATAAGTCACTGCAGTAATATGATTATTCCAATATTGCATAATTCATTGAATCTAATCAAGACGCCAGGAAGAATAAAAGCAAATTTGATTGTTATCTATTTTACTAATCTAGTGAAGTAGGGAATAGTATGCATTAAAAAGAAATAAACGATGTCGTAAAAGTAAGAATTTTAATGTTAAGCGAATAAACAGAAGATGCGGATGACGATAATTCTCTTGTGTGGAATTAGTTTTGTCGTTTTTTGGAATTGTATTTGAGAGAAGCAGCTCAGCCGAGAATAAAATTGTAAAAAGAAATGAAATATTTTATGGAATACACACAAGGAAAGGCTGTAAGGTGTTACCTATAAAAATTTGAATATGAGATGGGTATTTTCCTATGCGTACGCGAAAACGACACTGTTTTATACACACACATTATATATATATATATATATATATATATATATATATATATATATATATATATATATATATTTATATATTATATATATATATGTAGAGAGAGAGAGAGAGAGAGAGAGAGAGAGAGAGAGAGAGAGAGAGAAAGAGAGAGAGCGAGAGCGAGAGAAGGAATTAGGTCTGGAGTCTAAAATAGCAAGTTTAATTAAATATATGAATGCTTTAAATGAAAATAGTGCTTATAGTAGTGTAGATATATAATAAGCTCAATAGGTATATGCATCCTAGAGTATAAAAATTAATTATTGTAAATTATGAATCATTTTCAAAACGATGAACAAAACAAAATCAAATCAAATTGAGTTATTTTGTTTTGTTTTTCCTTTGGAAGCTGATTCATAATTTACAATTATTAATTTTTATCCTCAAGATATATACATATATATATATATATATATATATTATGTGTATATATATATATATATATATATATATATATATGTCTGTGTGTGTGTGCGTGTGTGTGTGTGCGTGTGTCTGTGTGTAATTATCGATATATATATATATATATATATATATATATATATATATATATATATATATATATATACACACATAATTATCGATGACGTTCTTAACGAAGTGGATAATCGGATTTCGCATCTAACTTGGTTTGTCCGTGACAGCAAGAATGAACAAATCGGGATCTCACTGTCTATTTTAAAATAGATTTCACATGTTTGCTTGCCAGATGTCTGTTATTTGAGGAGAGTAGAATTAAATATAGAAAATTCAGAAACTGAATTGCTAAATGTAGAATCTGTAGCATTTTATCTATAAACAGAAGAGCAGAGCGTTTCCCGTGATTGAATAAGGAAATCTATGCCGTTTCTCGCCAACGCAATAACACTAGATCACATTAGGTATTCTGTTCAACTCATCAGTTTGAAGGGATGGTATAAAAAAGATGTTAATTTAAATAAATTTAGGTAATTCATTGCAAATCTTACATTTTGTTATTAATTAATTCTCTATCGCACTAGTTCAGTCGGATTTATACATTAATAACCATTAAAACAATTACATTTTGTATTTGGATAGGATTTGCTGATAACTAAAAAGATAACTAAAAACGTCCGCTTGTTGGGAGGGGCCACGCCTGTTTATCTGCATGGAATCTAGATACGTAAATCCTAATCACAGGTAGCAGTTGTTTCGGTTGCACTCATCGATAAACTGATGATCTAATTTCGAGAACACTCTAGCTCCACACACAATCATATATATATTTGGCAATAAAACGTCATAACTGACCCAGTCAGTGGAGTTACACGAACTATATACCGGTTTAGCGTACTGCATATGCAATCGACAATTAGATAATAATGTTTATGCTAAAGTTTAATATGATAAATTCATGAATATTTGATCGTTGCCTGAAGAATGAATCAAACTACAAAAAAAAAAAAATGTTTTAAAAGTTTAAAAACAATTTTTTTTATGGAAATGGCTCCAGACAAGGCGTGACGTAATATGATGTAAATATCTCCAAATACAACTTCTATGTCAAAAATTCGCTCATGATAAGTGTTAGATGATTAGATTCTGCAAAATTGACATGTTAGAACTAAAGGAAAAGTGAAGGAGAAAGAGAAAGAGAAAGAAAGAGAGAGATAGAGAAAGAGAGAGAGAGAGAGAGAGAGAGAGAGAGAGAGAGAAAGAGAGAGATGTACGATCGTTACGGATTAGTTCGTCAACCACAACCTCACCTTTCACCACCCTTGCTCGACACGTCCTAATTAATAAATCATAGAATTGGATTATAAGTTAAAGAGTGTTTTACATGAGTTTTAGGTATTTTTTGAAGGGCGAAACTTTGTTTATATCTAAACGAATCTTCTATTCATGTCAATCACTCAAAAAATGCATCAATACTGTTAGATTCGAGTCTTACGATTTAATATAGTGAAGGTATCTGTTCGTTTTCTATAGTGACTCTACGAATTAAAAACAGCTATATAAACGCATGCTTACTCAGCCAAACATTTTCCTGCTTTGAAAGTGGATTGCACTAAACGGTGTAGCCTAATTTGAATATCCTAAGCAAAATGTTGGTCAACACACACGGATAACTGAAAACTTTGAAATATCTTTATTTATAGAAACATTTTCGTTATAAATGTACTATGCTTTAAATAGATTAAATAATTTTATTTACAGAAATTATTTTGTTATAAATATACTCTTTCAAATAAATAAAATTTGTTTATTTACAAAAAATAATTTATACTTAAAAGAAAAATATTTTTCAAATATAATAAAATAAATTAAGAAATGGAAAAGCAAATAACCAAAAATATGAATTTTTCACGTGTGATAAATAAAAGGAAATAAATGTAATGAAAAGAAAATTTGACTACTGACAATTAATCCATGTCTTGCCAACAATTTCAATGTGTTCGTAATGTCACTGGCTTTGGACAATATATAAACCAGAAAACACACGTCAGTTACTGGTATAACTTCTCCAACTATTTTATCCATGATGTAAATTTGATGGAACGTACTGACTGGGCGGAACCTACTATAATGGGGGCTTCAAATTAGGCTACTACGTTTGATACTATCACTTTCAAAGCAGGAAATCGTTTGTCTGGCTAAATAGGCGTTTACACCAAAACAGCAAACAGCATTAAAACAGTAACTTGATACAATTAAGTTTATATAATAGACGAAAAAAAAAAAAAAGAAACCTATTTGACTAATATCTAAACTTTGTCTTACGGTTAATTTCTTTTATATCTTTTTATCATATCAGTGTTGGATAAAGAAAAATAGAGATCGTACACAAACAAATTGCATGTTAACAGAGAACAAAGAAAATGCCAGATCGAACTCTGACACATATTGACCTCCGACAACAAAGAAAATACCATGTTAGACTTTTTTTTTTACACAGTGGTCACCACTTATCAAGGCCTGGAAGCCACTCAGGGATAAGGGTTATGCAAGTACATTACGTTAGTGTGGAGATTTGATGAAGTGTTTACTTAAGGGAGCGGTTCATTAGGAATTTGTTAACGTTGGACTTGAAGACATCCAAGTTGTAGTCAGTGGAGAAGCAGGCAGATGGAACAGAGTTCCACAGGCGTGCAGTTCTAAGAAAGAAGCTTTGTTCATGGAATCCACCTTTTGATTTAGGCACAGATAAAGAGTGGGGGAAATTTTTCACCCATTGTTCACCCATCTGATGGAATAAAGGAGGAAAATTTTCAATAAAATAAGAGGCCCGACAAACAGAGAGAGAGAGAGAGAGAGAGAGAGAGAGAGAGAGAGAGAGAGAGAGAGAGAGAGAGAGAGAGAGAGACACGATCGTTACGTCATTAGTTCGTCAACCCCAACCTCACCTTTCACCACCGTTGCTCGACACGTCCTAATACCACTGACAGGAAAATGATAATTAAATAAAACAGTTTTCTTATGCAGCCGTCTCCGTCTTTGATTGTCAAAATTGTTGGAACAAGCCAGAGTGTATATATTTATTAGCATCTTTGTAAAACTGCGACAAACATGATTATATATACGTGACAGCGATGAACAGATAAATCGTTATAGAGAGAACCGACTAGACATCACAAAGGTTTTAGTTATTGAATAAATAACGGAAGAATTCTTCGCTGTCAACTTTAACTCGGAATTAATCTGTAAAGATTAAATTAACCAAATTACAGGTGTGATTTACGACTTCATTGGTGAAAGTCGTTTGCATAGCTTTGCACATTGCGAAAAACTGATAACAATCTATATGGGAAAGACCAGACAAATATGGCGAGCAAGGTAGGATCTTGCCACAGCAGTTTCCACGGTGCATCTTTGATAAATGCATCTGAATTGCATTAGGAGACAAGAGACGTAGTGATATTGGATACGAAGGTGAACATAGCAACTAAGTGTCTCTAATGATGCTGGCTTAAACAGAGTTAAGCAGGAGAAGATGACTAAATACCAACGCGTTATGTACAATGAAACTGGAATCTTGGGAAGATTTCCATAATTCTAGTAATTTTACGAGTAGTCGGATACATTAAATTTTTCTAAAAAAAAAACTACTTGACGAATGCACTAGGTGAACTAAATGCAATAGATATCCAAACAATTGCATTTAAAGGGGCGGTTAGAATTTTAAAAAAAAATCGCTCGGCTGGAGTGCCTGAAATAGCGATTAAATATCAGGCATCCGGCAGGATGGTGCATTTGCAGTAAAAACAAAATAATAAAAAAAAGAAAAAAAGAAAGCAAACAGGACCACAGAATTAGTGCACTTTTGCAAATCTCGCAAGTTTCTGTAAAATTATTGATAGTAGAGTCTGCAATTTTTTTTTGCGACTTTCACGTCTTTTCCGGAAAAAAATGTACATTATCTTTTCGAAAAACAGCAAAGCTTTTTCTTCTGAACTCAATCGAATCTTTTCACTACAAATGATTTTTTGTTACATAGGAGTCACCACTTAACAAGGCCCGGAAGCTACTCGAGGATAAGGGTTATTGCGTGTACAGTAGTCAATGGGATAATATCGTAGTAATCGTTAATAATGGAAATTTGGTAAATTACATTACATAAGGGGGCGGTTCATCAAGAATTTACTTACGTTGGACTTGAAGACTACCAAATTGTAGTCAGCTGGAAAACTGGCAAATGGAAGAGAATTCTTCTTTAATTCTTTTAATAATTCAGTATTAACCTTTTCGGACATTTTGGAGGTATATGAGAAAACAGTTATGCATTTTATAAATTATTATTATTATTGGCTCACATGGAGCTTTCACACAAGTCAACAAACGATCTGATTGGAAACCTGTGGTGTGGTCTGGAAGCTGAGTGACAAGTCTCCCCAGACGTCCAGCTCTCTTCACTTCCTTCGATAGCATTTGCAAATAAATTTGCGTCATCGCAACAGCCACTTACCATTGATTCCTCGCTGGTAGTGGCCATTGGTTTATACTGGAATTTAAGTGGCACTAAGCCTCCCCAAGGTCCCAGTTCTATCCGCGCTTGTCCAGTCGAGGTCTGGCCAGCACTCTCTCTACGCTCTTTCGATCCTTCTTGACCTTTCTCGGCTCTTTGGTATCACTTTTCTATTGGGTGGGGGGGTGATGAGAATGGGAGGGGATGCGTGATGGGGGTGTAGAACATGTAGATATGCAGCTTCGGTGTTCTTCATTCCCTGTAACGCTTATTCGTTATATTGTATTCTTGTATTATTCTCCGCATTCAAGGTTTTTCCTTAATATTTCAACCGTTTTCATTATCGTTAGTCGTTGTATTTTGGCAGCTATTCCTCTGATTCCAATTTTTGACATTCTTTTTTCAAAGTTTTTCGGAATTGTTCCTAGTGTTCCTACTGTTATCGGTACTATTTTGATTTTCTTCATCATCCAAATCCCTTTTAACTCTCTGGCTAGCTCTGTTTATTTGCTTTGTTTCTCCTTTTCTTTCATACTCACCCTGTGGTCAGCTGGGACAGCAAAGTCTACGATTTGACAGGATTTTTCTTTCTTGTTAATTATTACAACATCTGGTCTACTTGCTTGGATGGGTTTGTCGGTCTATATGTCCATATCCTATAGGATTTTGTGATTCTCGTTTTTGAGTGCTGTTGTGGGCTTATGCTTGTACCATTTGTCTGCATGCTCAAAATGCAGTTGTTTGCACAATTCCCAGTGCACCGCCCTCCCCACTTGGTCATGCCTGTTTTTGTATTCCTTTTCGGCCAGTTTGCTGCATTCACTTGCTATATTGTTTATTGTTTCGTCTCTTTGTCCACAGTGACTGCATTTGCTGTTTTCCTGTGTTTTATCGATCCTTGCTTTGATATGGATGGTTCTTATCGAGTTATCTTGTGCTGCAGTTATTAGAGATCCAGTTTCTCGGTTTATATGTTCTTTTCGAAGCTATGTCAAGGTGTTTTCGTTATTCTCATCTTTTGTCCTTCTTATGAATCTTCTGTAGAGTTATTTTTCTTCTCATTTCTCTTTTCTCGTTTTGTCATTTATTTCTCTGTTTTCTGTTTTGTTGTTTTTTTTTTAGTATCTCTCGCTGACAGATTTATCCTTTCAGTGTTTTGCATTATGTATTTTTCTAGTTCTTTTTTTGTGTCCTTCACACAGACTTCTATACAGATTAATCCTCTCCCGCCGTCTTTCCTTTTCACGTAGAGTCTGTCAATATCGTCCTGTTTTTTTTTTTACATGGAGTTCACCACTTATCAAGGCTCAATGGCCACTCAGGGATAAGGGTTATTGTGTGTACAGTAATCAAAGGGATAGTGTAGCAATAGTATTGGAAAATTGGTAAGGTGTCATTATTTAGGGGGGGCGGTTCATCAGGAATTTATTTGTGTTGGACTTGAAGACATCCAGGTTGAAGTCGGGAGGGAAACAGGCAAGCGGAACAGAGTTCCACAGGCGTGCAGTTCTAAGAAAGAAGCTTTGTTCATGGTATCTACGTTTTGATTTAGGCACAGATAGGGAGTGGGGAAAATTATTGACGGTGGTTTCAGCTAGTCGGGTGTTTTTTGAAAAAGATTGGCGAGGGGGGACCAGAGAATGGAGCTCAGACGAGCACCAGCCATGGAATTAACGATAGAACAAAGAAAGGCTCGCTACGTCTCTTCTGTGGGAAAGAGGTTGCAAGGTAGAGAAAAGGGCATCCTCCACCAAGCCACGGAGTCTATTTTGTACTCTGTCAAGGCAGGATAGGCTGTTTTTAGCAACTACCACCCAGATGTGGCAGCAGTACTCCATCTTTGGACGTACTTGGCTCTATATAGATAGAGAATTGCATCAATAGTGAGATATCTTCTGGAGCGGTAGAAGGATCCCACCATTTTCCCAGCGACCTTGGCCACAGACTTGATGTATGTGGTCCATTTAAGATCAGGTGTAAAGGTCAAACCCAGAAGCTTGTTAAAGCCTGGGGCTCCCTAAGACGAGAGCTATCCATTTCAATTGATGCCAGATGGGGATCAGAGCGTTGATGATGTAAGGATAGGAGCTTGGTATTAGATGCATTAAAGGTAACCAGCCATCTCTTTCCCCACTGTACCACGCGCTCAAGATGAGAGGAGAGAGAATCAGAGAGAACATCATCATTTACAGCCTTTGATGTGTTGCCATAGATGGTCGAGTCATCAACATAGATGTCAACGAAAGATTTTAGTATGTGTTTTGGGAGATCATTGATGTAGATCAGGAAGAGAGTTGGGCCCAGTATGGACCCTTGAGGGACTCCAGCATTAATACGGTGGGCCTCTGATTTCTGCCCATCAACCACTACTCTTATGAGCCTATCTGAGAGAAATGACTTAATGATAGAGAAAACATTTCCAGTTATACCGTAGCTGGAAATCTTGTGTAGTAGGCCTTTATGCCAAACCTTATCGAAGGCCTTTGATATGTCGAGAGCAATTGCCCTAGAAATGAAGCCTTTGTCGAGAGATTCACTAATCCTATGAGATATAACCATTAGCTCATCTGCTGTAGATCTGGCAGAGCGGAAACCATATTGCGTGTCGCTAAGAAGGTTATTTCTGCTGGGGTGGTTGACTACTTATTTATTGTGGATTCCAGCAACTTACTCATGACACACAGAAGACTTATTAGTCTGTACTGAGAGGGGGATGACTTATCACCTGAATTCTTAAATACAGGGCATAATGATGAGGTTTTCCAGGGTGTTGGAAAGCACTTCTCCTTAAGGCAACGCTTAAACAGTTTGGAAAGTATGGGGGCAAGTTCTGGTTGTAATTTTTTTAACACTATAATTGGAATACCGTCGGGACCAGTTGCTTTACTGGAGTCAAGGTTCTTGATTAGCTTGGCGACCTCACGCACAGATATTTGTATGTTGCATAGCGTGGGAATATGGAGAGTTGATGGCCTTAGTCACACAGGGTAGAATTTGCCGCAAAGTTTTTGGCAAATAGTTTGGCCTTGTTGGATGCTGTCAAGATGACCTCTGGTCCATATATAATGGTCGGGATAGAACGCACGTTTCTGTTCAGGATCTTATTTGCTATTTGCTAGGTGTAGTGCATTATGGTTTTTTCGTATCTTTCACACAGTCTTCTATACAGATCAGTCCTCTCCCGTCGTCTTTCCTTTTCACGTAGAGTCTGTCAGTATCGTCCTTTGGGTGTAGTGCATTATGCATGGTCATGAGTGACCTAGTTTTCTGGTCGTGTTGTCTCAGTTCTTCTTTTGTCCACCCTATAAACGGTCCAGAGTATTTTACTAGTGATGCTGCCCATGTATTTATACCTTTTATTAGGTTTCTGCTATATAATTTCGTTTCCAGGAGTTTTCTTGATCTCCTGAGGTATTCCTTTCCAATTTTCTCTTTCATTTCTGTTGCTCTGATGGTGTCCGCTTCCAGTATTCCCAAGTATTTATAGTTGTCTTGTTCCCCTAGTGCCCTCATTTCTGTTTGGTTGGGTAGCTCCATGTCTTCTCTCGTTTCCAGTTTTCCCTTTCTTTGTGTATTTGATTCGTTTATCCTTTTCTTTCATACTTACCCTGTGGTCAGCTGGGACCGCAAAGTCTACGATTTGACAGGATTTTTCTTTAATCATTACGATATCTGGTCTTCTTGCTTGGATGGGTTTGTCCGTCTGTATGCCCATGTCCCATAGGATCTTGTGGTTCTCGTTTTTGAGTGCTGTTGTGGGTTTATGCTTGTATCATTTGTCCGTACGTTCAAATGCAGCCGTTTGTACAATTCTCAGTGCACCGCTCCCCCACTTGATCATGCCTGTTTTTGTATATCATCAGTTAGACATATCTAAACTTGGACTTCTGGTTTGTTAGCTGTCATGACTCTTGTGAACTGCAACGTTGTTTGGCCGTGGAAATACATACCCAGGTGTTTGGATGTGTATGTTGAGCAAAAAAAAAAAAAAAAGAAGTGGTAGTGGGAAGGCAGGCCTGAACCCGTACCGTGAAGGAGGAAAAGAATGGGGAAAAAACTTGACGTCTTTGCTGTTACAACCACCGCCAAACCGGAAGTTACTTTTGTTTAAATTAAGGCTAGACAATCGAAAGGAGAGGATGACTTTCAAAAATATTGGGGGAAAAGCGACCCCCCTGTAGAAAAGTGCCCAGTTGAAGGTGAAGATATTACTGTTTTTAGCCAATTTTTTCGATATGTATCGTCTGAAAGGTCGAACTTCAAGGCAGTACTGATGTTGGTAAAATGCGTCACCTATGTCGAAAGTTTTAGGCAGACATGCAAACATACATACATACATACATTTATATATTGGTAACTAAAAATTTTCTCCCCATACCGATTAAAAAGCTTGCCCTATCTATGAATACTCTTAAAACCTGTAAAATTTCAAATGTTTAGACCAGATATTGTCTGAGTAATTTGGTAGAGACCGCAGAGGTCAAGTTTTAAAAAAAGTTGACCCTTATTATGACCTCTTAACATTCATGGTTTTGGGCTCAAATCAAGTTATAAAGTTAGATCCATGTCCAAAGAACCTATATCTAAAATTTCAAGTGTTTAGACCCAAAATTGTCAGAGAAGTTTGGTAGAGTTCTCAAAGTTCAAAGCGTTGAACTTTGACACCTTAACAGCCAAATATCTGGCTGAAAACCGATCACAAAGAGTTTCCCAAATCTCCGTACCCTGTATTTCAAATTACGAGTCTGTAGACTTAAAATTGACAGTTATTGCGTAGGGAAATGTAAACTGACACACAGACACGTTCACTTTTATAGATATATAGATAGATTAGCATTTCTGTCCGACTTTGCTCGGGCCCTATGTACTGTTCATAAGGTTATGTGCATATGTATATATTAAAAAAATGTGAATATGTAAAGTAATGCCTTTCTGTATAATAGTCTTCCTTAACTACCATAGAGAAAAGACAGACAGACATTTTCACTTTTATAGATATATAGATAGATAGATAGATAGATTGGATGCAATATATAGTAATGATTTGAAAAGCATAAAAAAACTCATGCGCCACCACTGAGAATCGAAACCAAAATGTTCAGCGCACGATTTATTTTGCCTCTGCCATAAATGACTGGACTATGAAAACATGTTTACTGCAAGGCTTAAAATTAAAACATGAACCAATAACTACTATGTTATGCATTCCTTATGCCGGGGTTTGACCTTCACCTGGTAAATTTCATTTTTTTTATTTTCACACTTTTGCACTGATTTTTCCGGGCTAAAACCCAAATATAAAGTTTTGCATGGATTCAAATACCTTATATATGAAGTTTCATGTCTGTAGACCAAAAACTATAGGAGGAGTTTGGTAGGAAAACTTTGTTAAACAAAAATATATATGTATACATAAATATATATGGAAACAATTTTGTGTTTACTATAAACTTTTTACGCAAATATTATGCAGGTATAATTCAAGTAGAATATCTGCATGAATATAATTACACATAATAGTTAACTAAAGATGATTATCTCATTAGAAAACAGAAGCAACTAATAGGGAATTAATTAAAATGAGCGTTAAAAAGAATATGCAAATTAGCTAGATCTTTTGCTAGTGAATGCAATTCCACAACCCATATATAAGAAAAATGAAATTTCTTTTCAAATAAATGGAAAAGAGGCCTTTTTTTCTGTTGTTCTCAGCCTTTTGGCCAAGAACTTTTTTTTTTTTTTTACACAGTGATCACCACTTATCAAGGCCCGGAAGCCACTCAGGGATAAGGGTTATTGCAAGTACATTACGTTAGTGTGGAGATTTGATGAAGTGTTTACTTAAGGGGGCGGTTCATTAGGAATTTGTTAACATTGGACTTGAAGACATCCAAGATGGAAGCAGGCAGACGGAACAGAGTTCCACAGGCGTGCAGTTCTAAGAAAGAAGCTTTGTTCATGTTTGCGTTTTGATTTAGGCACAGATATAGAGTGGGGGAAATTTTTCACAGTGGATTCAGCTAGATGGGTGTTTTTCGTGAAAGATTGGCGAGGGGGGACCAGGGATTGGAGTTCAGACGAGCACCTGCCATGAAAATAACGATAAAACAAGGATAGGCTCGCAACGTCTCTTCTGTGGGAAAGGGGCTGCAGGGTAGAGAAAAGGGCATCCCCCACTAAACCACGAAGTCTATTTTGTACTCTGTCAAGGCATGATAGGCTGTTTTTCTTTCTAGATTAGCTCAGGGACGGACCTTACTAACAATGCACTAGGCAATTTTATTTTTTGCATATTTTTCTAGATTCCCCACTCCCCAAAATTCAAGAACTTTTTATTTTCCAATGAATTGAACTTTTTTCACATGCACACACACATTTTAATTACAAAAAAAAAAAAAAAAATTACACACACACACACACACACACACACACACACACACACACACACACACACACACACAAAGTAATTGTAAATATATTCTTTTTTGCAAAAACGCTCGGGTTTTCATTAGTTAGTTTAGGGTCCACAGAGTGAATGAGGTATTGTGGTAAATGTTGCCAGTCAAGAGTAAAGTCGCCAAAGACTCCATTTTCACTTTAGTAACAAAGACCCTGCAACACTCCCCCACCCAGATCTTAAATGGCCTTGTGCCTAAATTTGTTTTGTAAATTTTGAATTTTGCTTTTAATTTATTTTAATTTTACATTGAATTATTTTGATTGTAATTTTCATTTTTACGAAATAAAGTATATATGAAGATCAAAGTGTAGTATATGTTCCGGCAGATACTGCAAGCAAAGACCATATGTGGGGGTAACCCCACATATAAAACCTTGGTCAATGTAGGGGAAACCCTTCATACCAATTGTCACTATCCAGCTCCAAATAAATACCTTGCCTTTTTTCTGTTGTTCTTGGCCTTCGGGCCGGGATCAAAGTGTCGTATCTGTTTAGCAAATGCTGCACAGAAGTTAATTGAAGTCAATGTAGGGGAAACCATTTATACTGAGATAATTACTATTTTTTGGATACTGCCAGAGTCCCACTTTTTACCCTTGTTTTAGGGGAGCTGGTTTCCCCCCACATAAAAAAAACGGCCTTGTGTCTAATTTGCTTCCGTGGGAAAGCAAATAAATACAATAAATAGAAAAGAGGCTTGCCTTTTTTCTGTTGTTCTTGGCCTTCAGGCCAGGAACAAAGTGTAGTATCTGTTCTGCAGATACTGCACTTAAGGTAATTTTTCCCGATCAATGGAGGGGAAACCCTTTATACTGGGACAATTATTATTTTTGGACCAAACCAGAGTGCCTCTTTTGTCTTTTTTTCGGGGAGCTGGTTTAACCCCACTTTAAAAACGACCTCGTGTCACATTTTGCTTTGGTGGGAAAGAAAATAAATACTAATAGAAAAGAGGGGGTTTAATATGAATATCAATACACGCAAAAGAAAAACGAATTTATAGGAGTATAGATATAGAAATTGTTAATCACTTATATATGTTCTGTTGCTATATTTAACAAACCTGGAGATTCTAACTTAAAAAAAGCATTGATATACACAAGTGAAAAATAATCAGAAAAGCGTTCTTTAAAAATCTCTCTCTCTCTCTCTCGCTTTATATATATATATATATATATATATATATATATATATATATATATGTGTGTGTGTGTGTGTGTGTGTGTGTGTGTGTAAAAGTATTTTCTCTTCTCTCCTCGCATTTTGGTGCCAAATGGATAAGCAATGTTGTTGCCAAAACCCTAACCCGTAGCCAACAATCCACTGGCCAAGTCAGTATTCTCTCCCAGTTTTATTTTTGATCTCGAATCTTTGCACACACTGGAGAAACATTGTCGAAAAATGATCAAATTTTCAGTCCTTCCCGACACAAAAGAAGAGAAGGTTTGTTTTCGTTTTCTTTTTTTCTGAACGTGTTTTTTCACGAACGAATATGATCTGCTTTGAGGATCTATTGAGGAGAAAACACGAAAATTATCTACTGGCATCTTTTTGTGAGCAAATTACCAAGATCGATTTATAACGCTTGGAGAGACATGATCTTAAATAACGGGGAAATAAATCCTGAAGAAAAAAGTATATTTCGGCTGAACATTAATTTTTTAATTCAATTTTCACGCCAAACAAGGCACAGTGCCACTTTCAAGTAGGGGGCTACTATCGGGCACATAAGTTGCAGGGGCATTATGGAGGGTGGATGAGTAGCAAGATGTCTGTTCACATTACACTTGAACTTCTGCACGTAAGTACAGTTGGGAAAACAGAATCCCTAAAGGGAGTTCCAAAGTCTAGTAGTTGTGGGGAAGAAATTATTTGAGTAAAGGGCCTTCTTAAACTTAGAGATCTCTACTGTGAAGAAGAGAGATTTAGTTGCTTGTCGGGTTTGTCGGGGGTATTCATATCGAGGAGGAACAAGTACTTGTAGTTGGTCAGAGCATTCACCATTAAAGTACTTGTAGAACAGGCGGAGGAATGCAACATTTCGTCGATGGGACAGAGGCTGAAGCAAAGATGACAGTTCAGGATCTATCAGGTTGGCGACTCCCTTTTGAACCTTGTCTAGGAGTGAGAGACAAGTAGCAAATGCACCAGCCCAAATGTGGCAACAGTACTCCATACATGGGCGAATGGTGGTCTTATAGAGGTACAGGATACTTTGAGGCGTAAGTAGTTTTCTAGCACAGTATAGAGAGCCCACCTTCTTTGCAGTAGCCTTAGCAATACTCTCAATGTATCTATTCCATTTCATGTTCCCTGTAAACGTTAGGCCGAAGAGTTTAAAAGAAGTACTTTCGGGTAATGTGTACTTGGCCATTGCTATTGGTGGTAGAGAAGGTTTCTTATAATTATTGAAGGAGACAAGCTTGGTCTTGGCAGCATTGAATGTGACCATCCATTTTTGTCCCCATTCCACTACAGAGTTGAGATCATCCTCTAATGTTTCTGGCATTTCCTTAGATATGTGATCATTTGTTTTCCCCTCGTGCTTGTTATAGAGAGTGGTGTCATCAGCAAATATACCCATCTCCGAAACAATTTTATCTCATTTATACTATATTATTTAGATGTACGACCGTCGAGGACAACTTGAATTTTTCTCTTACTATAGAAGGATTTAATTACATTATGTATTCTTCCAGTGATACCATATGATCTAATTTTCCTCAGTAGACCATCGTGCCATACCCTGTCAAAAGTCTTAGATATATCGAGAGCTACCTTTCTACCCTCCCCTGTTTTGTCTCGTGAACGGTATATACGTTCAAAGATTACAGTTAGGATATCTGCTGCGGAACGGGCTAGCCTAAATCCATATTGTCTGTCGGTCAGGAGTTTAGCAGCTGTAAGATGATGGACTAGCGCTTGATTAGTTAAGGAGTCAAATATTTTAGCGAAAAGCGGGAGAAGGTGATAATTTAATGGGTCAGTTCTTTCGCCAGAATTCTTTAAGACTGATACCACAGAAGCGGTTTTCCAACAGTCAGGAAAGCAAAATTCGTTAAGGCATTTTGTTGAAAAGTTTGGCGAGTACTGGAGCAACCTCAGCGGAGCATTTTTTAAATAGCACAGCCGGTTTGAGATCGGGTCCACATTAAGGCAAATGAAAAGTGTTTATGTTAAGTAAGATTTTGCGTTGTCAGTTTTATTTTAATATGAAATTATCTTAAATGAATCAAAGGCATCGTAAATTCCTTACTAGCTGACCTGTGCTCTGGATTGGTTGGGAAAGCATATAAACTCAAAAAAATTCCATATCCCAACAATGTATAATTGAATTATCGTTGTTCAAAGCGGACATAGAACATTTGATGTTTACTTAAAACAGAAAGGTTAAAAAAGTTTGCGCGGTGTGTATATCAAATAGAGGCTTTGTGTGTAATGTACAACGCATATAGGCATTTAATTCATGGAAATTGTAATTTATGAACTCAAAACTGTATAAAATGTAATTGTGAGGGAATATTTTAATCACTGGCGGTTATATCAAGTTAGGCATTAGTAGAAGAATGTGATATAAAAAGCGTAAGAGTACGTCCGTTTTATTTGCGCGTAACAGACGAAATTAAATTGCTTGAGGGTTTAATATTTCAAATATTAAGCCATGTAAAAAGCGTCTAAGTGTGATAGATTGAACGACGTATGATCAACGCTTGGCTATTATTTTAGATAATAACTTTCATCCAAATAACTCACCTTCCCCCCAAAAGATTTTACTTTTTTATTTGATAACGTGTGAATACCCTAAAAAACTTTGGGGCGAAAAAATAGATTGTTTTAGAAATTACTACTACTACTACTACTACTACTTAGTAGTAGTTATAGTAGTAGTAGTAGTAGTAATTTCTAAAACAATACTGCTACAACTCTGTTTAATCGTAAATATTACAGATAGCAACGATTTAAAAAGAAATAGAGTCGTGAAATTATTTTATGAAAATTATAGTCGGGAAATTATTTAAAAGAAATATTCTTGTGAAATTATTTCAAAAGGAATATACCCGTGAAATTATTTCAAAAGTAATGCAATCGTGAAATTATTTTTAAAGAAATATACGCGTGAAATTATTTCAAAAGAAATACAGCCGTGAAATTATTTTAAAAGAAATACAGCCGCGAAATTATTTTAAAAGAAATACAGCCGTGAAATTATTTTAAATGAAATATACCCGTGAAATTATTTCAAAAGAAATATGATGTTGAACTTTTTTAATGAGAAATACAGTTGTGAAATTATTTATAAAGGAAAATAGTCGTGAAATTATTTTAAAAGAAACGCAGTCGTGAATTTATTTCAAGAGAAATTCAGTCGTGAAATTATTTCCAAAGAAATAGAATAGAAATGTTTAAAAAAGAAATCGAGTCGTGAAACTTTTTTTAAAAAGAAGTACAGTGGTGAAATTATATCAAAAGAAATACGGTTGTGAAATTATTTTTAAATAAATACTACGGTGAAATTATTTTTAAATAAATACTACGGTGAAATTATTTTTAAATAAATACTACGGTGAAATTATTTCAAACGTTACACAGACAAAGCTGGTAGTATCTTACATAACTTTTCTATATCACATTTGCTTATACAGAGTAACGACACGGACCCGTCTCTCACATCGTCAGAACAAACAAGCATCACTCCCAGACCTATTTCTGACTACAGTTCTTGAGGATTGTGTAACAAATGCCCACTGCCCTCTCGCGTATTCTGATTATGCTCTGATAATGATAGACATCACCATAAACTCCGGACCCCAAACTAAGAGCCATTGCTTAAACGACAAGGTACTACGATAAGACTGACTGGGAAGTCATCAGGGATCAGATCAGAGATGCTCCACGGTGAAATGTTTTTTCTACCTGCGGAACGGTGTGCAAATATTGAATGGGGTTCAAAGCAGAAATTGAAGCGTATGTCCCCACACAGAAGTTCTATAGGTAACTTCACTCTCCACAATGGTTTATTTCTACCTGCGCTGCTGCCATTGTTTAAAGACATCATGCATACTGTAAATTTGCCTGACATAAATCAGTACAAACAGACAAAAATTAATAGAAGCCAGAAGTAATTTTAAGAAAGAAATAGCGGCAAGCTAAAAGAGAATATACCGAAAGCACCAGCAAAGGCATTAAAGCGCAGAAATTAGGAATTCGTGATTTTTGGAAATCTATAACAATTTAATATATAATGAACAATCAACAATTCTCCCACTATCCGACAATCTTGAAGTTATTTTCACGGCAACCGGGAAGGCTAACCTGCTTACTCATCTGTTTGCTTCCAACTCTACTTTAGACCCAATAAACCACTCCCTCACACATTTCCTTTGCGTACAGAAACCACACTAGATGATCTGAAAATCACCCCCTCTCAAGTACATGATATCATAAAAAAAATTTAGACAACTCAAAAGCATGTGGCTCTGATCTTATGCTGGGTATACTATTAAAAAAACACCCACTGAGGTTGCTCCAGTTCTCTCCAAACTTTTCAACAAATGCCTTAGCGAATATTGCTTTCCTGGCTCCTGGAAAACTGCTTCTGTGGAACTAGTTTATAAGAATTTTGGCGAAAGAATTGACCTATTAAATTATCGCCCCAAATGAGCCTCCTCCCTCTTTTCGTCAACATCGGTCCATAATTAATCAAGCTCTAGTGCATCACTTCACAGCTGATAAACTTCTGACCGGCCAACAGTGTGGATTTAGGTAAGCCCGATCTATATTCTAATTGTAATCTTTGAATGTTTATACTATGCACTGAATAAGGTAGGAAAGGCTAGGACAGTAGCTCTAGATATAGCTAAGGCCTTTGACAGGGTATGGCACGATAGTGTTCTCATGAAAATCAAATCATATGGTATGATTTGGACGATTGCATAACAATTAAATCCTTCTTAAATAAGAGAAGAATCGAGGTCCTCGATGGTACCAATATGATATAAATACTAGTGTACGTAATATTTCCTGTTAAATGTTCCTGATATTCATAAATGACCTACCTGATAAAATTGTATCTGAGATGGGTATATTTGCTGATGATAGCATTTTATAAAAGTCACGAGGGGAATAACGATCAAACACATATCCAAAGCAATGGAAGAAATCATAAAGAAAGGCCAGCAGTCTGTAAATGGAATGGCGACATAAACTGATGGTAACACCCAATGCTGCCAAGCATAAGCTTTTTTCTTTTAATAATTACAAGAAACCTTCTCGATCAGTAATAGCGATGGCTAATGATACATTACCTGAAAGTAACGGCTTTACGTTCACAGGGAACATGAGTTGAAGCAGATACATTGCAGGCATTGCCAAGGCTGCTGCAAAGAAAGTGGGCTTTCTCTATTGTGTTAGAAAGTTAATGACGTCTGAGAGTATCCTGTAAATCTGCAAGGCAACTAAACGCACATGTATGGAGTATTGTTGCCACATTTGGGCTGATACATCTGCTACTAGTCTTAGTCACTCTTAAAATAGGTTCAAAAGAGAGTCGCCAACCTAATCAGCCCCGCACTGTTCGCTAAGCTTCAACCTCTGTCCCATCGACGAAATATTGCGCCCATTTGCTAGTTTTACAAGTATTTTAATATTACGTGCTCTGAAGAACTTTAAGCCTTTATGCTCCCTTGACATAAATGCTCTCGAAAAACCTGATAATCAGCAAAACTCCACCCCCACACAGTAGAGATTCCTAGATGCCAGAAAACCTTCTACTCAGTTTCTGCCCTCGAATTACTAGACTTTTGAATTCCCTTCCAAAACCCCGTTTCCCTATCTGTACTGATACGCAGATGTTAAAGTGTAATGTAAGCAACATCTTGGAATTTGGAATATAGACTTTTAGTCATTTATTTGTAAATGCTCTGTTGTTATGTTTAACACACATCGAGCTTCATGAAATATAATTGAATAAGCATAATTTTCCCTATAAACACCCCATATATATATATATATATATATATATATATATATATATATATATATATATATATATAAATAACTACAGACACTAGTGTTTCATCCTTTCGAGAATCATCAGTGTAGGGTGTCACAATTAAGACCAGTCGATATATTCGAACCCGGCAACGGAAGCCATCTCTGGCTTTATTAGCAAGGACCATTCGGCTACCGCGGAAATACTGTTAAATTTAAATATTTATTTTTTCAATACTTTTTACGTCTGTCAGCGATATATATATATATATATATATATATATATATATATATATATATATATGTATATATATATATATATATCTCGCTGACATATATATATATATATATATATATATATATATATATATATCCCTGGCTTGGGAGAGATGCTAGTCTAGCGGCACTGATGAGTTGTGATACAACGAAACAGGACTGTATGTCGATGATTACAAATATATATATATATATATATATATATATATATATATATATATATATATATATATAAAGTAATAGATGTCACGATATTGTAGAGTTAAATTCACAATATTTTATTCAAACGCAGGGAATACGAGAAAAAGTGAGAAAAATTCCTCATTCCATAGCGTTTTAAAAATAGGCTCTTCTCTCTTTCTCTCTCTTTCTCTCTCTCTCTCTCTCTCTCTCTCTCTCACACACACACACACACTTCTCCTCACCCACACACATACACACACATATATATATATATAATTTTGGATATCATAAAAATGGAAAATCTGCTCACACTTCGAATGACGATAACATGTTTACTGGTGAATATAGAGTGAACTGGAATATCTTCGACTAGAGTAGCTAAATGTAATTGAAGAATTATGTTCGTAAATGTTGCAATTAATTACTATTATTATCCAGACAATGCCAATAACAGTTGAAGTGTGAGGACATGTTTATTTACTCAATCCTTCTCAAAAGTTACCTTTGTCGTACACTTCTCTCCCTCTTAAACGTCGACTGTGTAGGCCCTTTCTTTTATTGATTTTCCATCCCTCTCTAAAGGTCCAATAATAGGAGTCTGTAGCCTTTGAGCAAGTTGATAAGACCCGTTATCTTAGTCAGGAGGAAATTCTTAGAATATTGCCAAATCAAGAACATTAAATACGAGATAAAACCGTTTGAATTGTAAGCACGCAGCTAAAACCTACTCATAAATTGCTGTAAGTTTGTCAGTTAAAGATAATCTCAGGAGGTGATGGAACGTTCAACAAAATTCGATAAACACACATTAACATCATGTTGGGGGGATGTTTGTCATTAAAACATTTCAACTCGAATAAATTAGATCCTCTTGATCAAATAAATTAAAGGAATTACAATATTTATAGCCTTAAATAGAAAGAACCTAACAGTCAAAGAAATCATTAAATCAACATTAAAAAAAATGTTCTTTACATTACACCGACAATGGTTAGCAGTTGTGCCAAAAACTGGTTGGTTCTGCACAAAACCTCCACCACTATAAAACAAATAATCTGTGTGGATTTTCGAACAGCTTAGTTAACTTGTGGCGGAGTTCATACGTTGAAATCGACAGAAGGGTGCATAATATATATATATATATATATATATATATATATATATATATATATATATATATATATATATATATGATTAATAGCTTTTACTAACGCCTCTTTTAATAAGTGCCGGGCCTTCTATATAAATTAATTTAAAGTCCATATGATTTTTATGGTGTGGTAACAGTCAAATGACGTGTACAAAACTTGAGTTTAACCTAATAATCACTTTACAAAAGGCAGTTAAATGAGACTACTATCACAAATTTTTACAGCAATGGAAAACAATGATCTTTTTTTGTTGCTAAATCATCGCTTTCTACAAAATATTCTTCTATAAAAACAACCGATTGACACAATATTATTTGGATTCTGCAAAGACAATGGTTACTAAACGTTATGCTGATTTTACGCGTGCTACAGATTCGAAATGTTCAGGATTCAGAAGTTGTTTCGAAAAGCATAAAATCTCCACAATCGTAAGTAAGAGTTGCATAATAGCATAGGAGTTAAACATATCAGAAGGCAGTATATTCAAAGTGGGTGTGATATTCGCTCACAGTCAATCAAACAAAACGAAAGAAAAACCAGTCGAAGATTCAGTGCGTTACTTGTAACTGTTTCAACAAAAATAATTTTGCATAAATTTATGATAATGTATGAAAGATGGGTCTAATACTTCACAGCGGAGTCAAATTAGCAATCAGCTGTGTGAAAACGGCAAGTGGAAGGCGCAAACATCAGCAAGCAAGGTTTGGACATCCGTATTTTGGGATGGGCAATGTATTTTGTTCATTGATTACGTTGAAAAAACAACGACCATCAATAACGAATATCATATAGCATATTTTGAAGGGGAATATCTCTAGAAGACAGCCACACGAGGAAACTTCACTATATACACAACTCATCATATACACAACGCACATTATATACACGTATACATATATAGACTTTATAAACCCCATAACGTAACAATTCAACTAATTAATATTCAATCTCACTAATCCTTATCCTTGAGTATAAATGGTAAGGCATCAATAAAAACTAATTTTATAAAAGCTGGCTACACTTTTTATAAAATGTTTTCTTAATTGAAGTGTGACAGACAAACGCTAACGCACACAAAACTAAATCGAGGACGCATCTAATATGGGCCGTACTATCAACTAAACCCTTACTTCTGTCCCATCGCTGCAATGTTACATCCCTGTGCCTGTTTTATAAGTATTTTAATGGGACTTACTCTGACGAACTCATGGCACTTGTGCCCCCCATCGATTTACATATCCCCCTACTACCCCAATAAGCAATAAAATCCCACCACTAAACTACAGAGATCCCTAAATGCTGGAAAGTCTTCTACTCTAATAGTTTATTCTATCGAACTACTAGACATTGGAATCGTCTCCCGGGTTTCGTGTTTACCTGACTGTATTGACAGGCAAAATTCCAAGTGTAATGCGCACATCCATCTCGCTGCTCATCTTTCTGTAGGCACAATTCTAAATAGTAGCCTTTACGTTTCAAATAGTAATATGCATTGTTTGGGGTTAATTAGTGTGAAAAGCCAATTGATGCAATTAATAACACTTAATTCATTCCATTAATCATCATCAATCATATAATGAGATCCGCCATCATTTAACCGGTTATACGTTCGTATGTAGTAACCTATTCGTAAACAGAATAATTTTAAAAGGATGACTACAGTGACTTAGATTATTTCAAGTATGCCTTACATTTTATTAATAACTGAATTATCTACCTCGTCTGCATAGAATAAGAAATGAGCTCTATTTTATTTTCTGATTTTTGAACATTTTATGATAAAAAAAAATAATATAATTTTTATCCACCATCAGTTATTTGTTTTTATTCTTTTTTTTTCTTTTTTATTTCTTTTCTTATTCTGTTAAGTCTTAACGTCCTTTTCCCCCTTCCACTTTCTATGTCTGAAGTCTAAAACTGTCACTTTTATATTTATTTTTATTAAAATATATGCATTTCTTCAATTCTCCCATTTGAGAAGCAGACGCGTTCAGTGGTACACAATTTTTATTACGTTGCCTTACGAGGACTTTTGGTCCTTACCGACCAATTGTCTGAAACATTATCAGTGTAGCGACTATGTAATATCTGTCTACATAAATAAAAATATTATATTTTACTCTTTTTATTGAGCACTCTTAATAACTTCGGTTTAATTTATGAGTTTTCCCTCTTGAATACCTTTAACTCATATATATATATATATATATATATATATATATATATATATATATATATATATATATATATATTACGAGGTTGTCTGTCAAGGCCAAAAGGTTACTCGAGGATAAGCGGAAATTGTGTAGAATTAGATTATTTAAGGAGGCGTTTCAACGAGAACTTGTTGTAGTTAGCTAGAAATTAGACCAGCAGAACAGAATTCCACGGGCGAGCAGTTCTAGAAAAGAAGCTTTTATCATGGGATTTGCGTTTAGATTTAGGCACAGATACAGTGTGTTGATGGTCATTATCGCTAGATGAATGCTTTTCGTGAAACTTTAGCAGGTACGAACCATAGAATGACGTTTGACAAGCACTTGCCATGAAAATAACGATAGAGCAGAGAGAAGCTTACAACGTCTCTTCTGTGGGAAAGAAGTTGCAGAGCAAAAAAGTGTCATGATCTACTAGATTTTGAAGCCGGTTTTGAACTCTGTTAAGGCAGGAGAGAGCGCTTCGAGCAGCTCCTATTTTGCATGTCTATAAGAGAAGGTGAGAATGAATAGATGTACAGTTACTACAGTTTAGTAATTTCCAGTAGAACAAAAGTATCTTATGAAATACAAAAAAAAAAAAAAAAAATTCATTTAAATTTCGTTTTCTCGAAGAAACAAAACTTATCAAAAGTATATAAATATATCTATACTCTTATAATTTTTTTTGTGCGTATTGATATTTATATTAAAAAACGTTTTTTTCTATTCATTTAGTTATTTATTTGCTTTCCCACTGAGCAAATTAGGCACAAGGCCATTTTTTTAATGTGGAGAGTGAGGGGAGGGTGACTAGCTCCCCCGAGAGGGGACTGGATAGTGACAAATGGTATGAAGGGTTTCCCCTACATTGGCCAAAACTAATCGCTCAAGAGCAATGGTCTGATATGTGGGGTTGCCCCCACGTATGACTTTGATTGCAGTATCTGCCGGAACAGATACTACACTTTGAAAGAAGTTCTTAGCCCGAAGGCCAAGAAGAAAAAAGCGAACCTTTTTTCTGTTTATAAAAAAAAAATACAACTTTGTTATATATGGGTCGTGGAATTGCATTCATCTGCAAAAGATCTAGCTAATTTGCATATTCTTTTAAACATTAATTTTAATTAATTTCTTTTTAGTTTTTCCGGTTTTCTTATGGAATGTCCATCTTTAACTATTACGTGTAATTATATTCATGCAGATATCCTACATGATTTATGATATTAATATTTGCGTAAAAAGTTTAAAGTAACCACAAACCTCTTTCTTTATATATATATATATATATATATATATATATATATATATATATATATATATATATATATATTTATGCATTCGTATATATATTTGTTTTAAAAAAATTGCCTACCAAACTCCTCTGTCAGTTTTTGGTCTACAGACATGAAACTTAATATATAGGGTATTCTAACTCGCGCGAATTTTTTTTTTAGCTGGAGAAAATAGATCAAAAGTGTAAAAATGAAAGAAATGGAATATACCAGGTGAAAGTCTAATGATGGTATTACGAATATGCATGCGAAACGTAGTATCTATTGGTTAACGTTTTAATTTTTAGCCTTGCAGCAAACATGTCTTCATAGCTCAGGCATTAACGTCAAAGGGAAAAGTAAATCGTAAACTA
The DNA here is from genome assembly GCF_053919585.1 of Euprymna scolopes. Taxonomy (NCBI): domain Eukaryota; kingdom Metazoa; phylum Mollusca; class Cephalopoda; order Sepiida; family Sepiolidae; genus Euprymna; species Euprymna scolopes. The sequence continues at coordinate 145,382,886 of NC_136492.1, forward strand.
GGCGTTTTTGTTTCGATTCTTGATGGTGGCGCACAAGTCATTTTTTAAAAAGCTTTTTAAATTATTACTATATATTGGTTTCAATATAACAATAATAAATACGAAATCTGCACTAATCAAAATATCATATTTAAGCGTATTTTTTTTTACAAAGGGGTCATCACTTATCAAGGCCACTCGAGGAAAAGGGTTACTGAGTGTACAGTAATCAATTATTTAATGGGACGGTTCATCAAGAATTTGTTTACGTTGGACTTGAAGACACCCAAATTGTAGTCACTTAGAAAACAGACCAACGGAAGAGAGTTCGACAGGCACGCAGTTCTGAGGAAGAAGTTTTTTTTTATGGAACCTACGTTTCGGTTTAGGCACAGATGAAGAGTTGTGAAGGCCTGCTAGTCTATCAAAAAAAGCTTTGGTTTCAATTATTAATTTGTAAAGTTTATGTATAGAATTTAATTTTATATAATTTCAGATGGAAAAAAAAGCAAGATTACAGAGATATATAGAAAGAAAGAACGAGAGGGAGAGAGGGAGAGAGGAAGAGAGGGAGAGGAATATATATCTATAGCCCATAAACAAAAAGAAAGACATCTAATATACTATTCTATACTTCCTGTTTGATTTTCCCAGAATTCCTTATCTGAGCGAAGGTCAGAAGATGATTGATGGTGATTGGTTGGATTAGCACAACTATTTTTTGTCCGAGAAGACCAATCCGGATAGCCAACAGCGAATGAAAACATGCAAAAAAAAAAAAAAAAAAAAAAAAAAGAACAAAATATGACTTTTGCTATTCAACAAACAGGATGTTACAGACAGGCAAATGCCTTTCTTGTCTTTGATGTCGAGATACGCCCTCAATCAAGTTATTTTTTACGCATTATTGTCGGTCTGTCACAGTTCGATTAAAAATGTCTTTCTCTTTTTACTAAACCTGCAAAAAACTAAAATTGTAGTCAGATTTTTTTGCAATTATTTTTTTCTGAATAGGTTGTATTTATCAGCAGATAACACGTTGAATGATGTCAAATCTCGTTATATGATTGATGAAATTAAATGTGGAAACGTTATAAGACAGGAATCAATTAGGTTTTACGCACTCATTCACCCCAAACAAGACATGTTACTATTTGGAACGTAAGGGCTACGATTTTAAATCATGCGTGTATAGAAAGATAGGCAGCAGGATTTCTGCATTGCACTTGGACTTCTGCATGTCAATACAGTCAAGGCATCACAGAAACCTAAAGAATATTAAAAAAAATAACTACAACTCACCTGAATCGACACTGTTGCATAGTATGAGGATTTTTTGAAGCATGAAAACGATTTTACTTTTTGTATTTAATATTTTTATTGTTATTTTTTATATTTCAAGCGGACCTCAGCTCTTGGTCACAAAAAAGTATCGAAAAATCACACACACACACACACACACACACACACACACACACACACACACACACACACATATATATATATATATATATATATATACGAGGAAACAGTTTATAAAACATGTTGAAAAACACTTTGAAATGAGTTAAAAACATATTTAATCTTTAAAGGAAACACTAGATAAGTGGATAGTCCTTAATCCGCGGAGTTTCGAAGAAATACTTCCCTTCTCATTAGAGGGTAGGAATTAGCAAAATGCGGGATCGGATTTTGCATGCAAAAGTATTTGATGAAACAACAAGTAAGTCAAAGATCTTACTTGATAACAAAAAAAGTTAAGCAGAGGGAATATGGTTAAGAAAAAGGTGATTACACACGAATGGGTAGTCTGGTTGAAGATAAATAATCCAGTGACGGTAAAATCTAAATATATAACTTCAAGAAAGTTAATTGCATTTCTATTTGCACAAGTAAAATCCAAGGAAATCCCGTAATTGGAAGAAGATGGTCCATAATAATACAAAGAAATTATAATCTCTATCTCCTATTTTGTTTTATCGAGCTTTTACATCTGGCTGAGATAACTTTATAAATATTAATTCTTTAATATTTATAATATACTTTAATTTTACCATCTTGGATCATTTTGGTAAATTTAATTGTAATTTTTTATATATATATATATATATAGGCAGCATTTTTTCTCTGAACTATGTTTTCCTTTTAGCAGGCGATTGTTTGAACGTTCTCTGTGTAAAAAGAAATTTGCCATAGTCAGGAACGTTTTCGACTTCGCTGAGTCGTCTTCAGGCAAGTGATGAATAAAAAAATTGCGTTTAGTGTATTTATGGAAAAAGTCAATTAAAATCGTTTAAAATCATTAAAATGACTTAAGCGTGCCTTCCCCCTCATATTAAGACTGACTGACGTCTCACATTGTGATCTGTGCCTCCCAATCATCGAAACTTTACTCATTCGCCTGAACAAATCGACCAGAAAATATCAGAGGGCAGCCACGCTTAAGTGTTTTTAATAATTTAAAACAATTTTAATCGACTTTTCATGAAATTATTCAAACGCAATTTTTAATTCACCACTCGCCTGAAGACGACTCATGGAAGTCAAACACATTTGAGACTATGGCTAATTTCTATATACACCCGAACAGAACGAATATTAGCCCACGAAAAGGAAGAAATTATTTGCAAGAAAAACAAACAGGAATTGTCCCTGCTGTTCCACGAGACATGCACATTATATATATATATATATATATATATATATATATATATATATATATATATATAATAAAAGTAAGATCTCTGACTTATTTGCAGTTGTATTAAATACTTTTGCATGCAAAATCTGATCCCGCATTTTGCTAATTCCTACCCTCTAATGAGAAGGAAAGTATTTCTTCGAAACTCCGCGGATAAAGGACTATCCACTTATTTAGTGTTTCCTTTTCAAATTAAATATGTTTTTAACTCTTTTTCAAAGTATTTTAACATGTTTTATTAACTATTTGCTCTTATATATATATATATATATATATATATATATATATATATTTGTCTATTGATTTTGATAAATACCACGAAACATCGCCGATAATGCTGTAACTTGCACGTAAATATTTGCGGCACGTTTGCGTAATTTCCAGCCACACCTCTCCTGAGTTGGCACTGTTAAATGCCCGTGGCAATTATATATATATATATATATATATATATATATATATATATATATATATATATATATAGGGAGAGAGAGAGTGTGAGAGAGAGAGAGAAATAGAGAGAAAGAGAGAGAGAGTGAGAGAGGGAGAGATGATCATCTATGTATCTCTTTTGTAGTACAGCTTCATAGGGCTGAGTAGCTGCGACTTAAATAACATCCTGTATGAAACTGTTTTTGTTTGCATTATTCTCTCATTCATTGCAGTACAATCATGCCTTTGATTTCAAACAAGCAAAAAAAGTTAAATTTATTTCAATTAAATCGCGCCAGACACTTCTTGAATCAGTGCTTATGGCTAATTCAAGCGCAATTTAGCAACGTAGAGATTTCCATATTGTAGCGCCATTAATAAGTAAACTTTTATTCAAAGAACATACTTTAATTGTAGACACAGTATACCCTCTCACACCATAGAAACACCGCCTCTAATAATTAATACATAAAATCTCAATCAATAAATTACATTACAAAACACTCATTTCATTTCAGTTACACACTTATACGTGAATTTTAACAGACATATTTTTTCCAGAAAGAATTTTAACTCATATCATATTTTTTAAAAATGCATCAACGCCTATCTGACGTTATTACAAATATTCCTCTTTAACAACGCACTCTTTTTGAATTTTCAACGTCTTTTTCCGTTTCTGAAATAGAACAGCGTCACGCTTTTCACAAGAAAATTTTCAAATATTTGTACTGGTGTTTTTGTTTTCTTAATTTCATTCATCCAGAGGAAGTCTCGAAATAAAGACGAAACGTTGATGAACACATAACTCGATTCGTTCCTTTTTATTTCTCTATTTCGTCGGGATACTATATATATATAGTAAGTTATAAAATATATATGGCGATTAGCCTGAAGAGTCCTAGAGTGAATAGAACGCGGAATATTCAGTGTAGCTTAATCTGCATATATATTTTATAACTTATTAAATAGCTCTACCTACGTATTGAGCACTGTTGAAGTAAATACTTAAAGTTTACGCATAAATTTATACTTTCGTATATTAATTTATGTGAGTAAATGAAGTAGTTATATATATGCATGTATGTAATGTATGTAATGTATGTAATGTCCTAAATTCATGAAAGGATCATCATAAATTTTGTAAACCAGCAAGTAACATGCTCACATATTTTGTGAAGATTAAGTGGAGCATATATACGAAGTTTTATTTTATTTACGAACCAATCATTATGGGTTTTAGGATATATGTTTTCGGCAACCAGTGTGTAACATATGTACATTATTTATTTATACCCAGTTTGAGCGGCAAAAAATACAGCATTTCATTTATTGTCGTGTACTTTAAGTTCTAATTCTTCACTACTTAGTCGGCCTGATCCCCCGACACCCACACGACCTAAACGTTCAAAATAAATTGAATACAATACATTTTGAGTAAAGAATTGCTGTACATCGGATGATGAGTTACATTAAATCATACATTTTTAATGAAATCGATGCGCACGCATGAACGTCAATAATATACACGTGCTTGATAGTATCATAAACTAATGTAAATGTTATGAATTATGGAATATAATCTTTGGAAGCAGGGTGCGTAACGTGGACACATTATTGATTTTTATGATTCAGAAGAGCGTCACCAAAAATGTAGCATACACTCCAAAAAAAAAAAAAGAAGAAAAACATTAAAATTTAATACTTATGCTATGCGAGAAGGACATTCTACTCTTGAGTTGGCCATATTGAGAAGTGATGCACGAATTACCATTAGCGTATAAAGCAATGCTCTTTGTGTAAACAAATAGAGCTTAGGTATTTCGGACGATGTCAAAACATCGTCAAAACTCACGACTCGGTCAGCAGCCGCCGATAAGATAATAGTTAGGAGCCTTGACTGTCGTACAGCGGTCGGGTTTCAATCCTGGCTTGAGGTAGTTGCCTGTCTAGCCGCACTGATGAGCTGTGAAACAGCGAAACAGTACGGTATGTAAATGACTAGTACTGATTCGCTGCATCACAGCTCGTCTAATAAATATGAATAAGCAATCATCATCTCGAAAATTCAGAAACGTAGTTGTCATATTATTTATGGTTTTCATGTTGCTCCCCTCTACTCATTTGGATCATTCCACTTCTCTCACCACTTTGTTTATCATTCGATCTTTATTAACGTGATTGATCCTTCCGCTCGTCGTCTCAAATGTTTATATACAGAGGATGTGTGCTCGGTGAAAAGCAAACAGCATAACAACACATTATCAGAGATGTCGCATACTAAAAGGTTCCTCTAGCAGACGTTTCGTAATCCTTTAGGTTCTATTTTAGTCCCCCTTTCTAATATGATTACATCGTCGGAAAACTTCATCAATTTCCATCATAAACGATTTTTCGATGTTTTCCACCCATTTTAATAGGTAACACCATCTGTTTGTGACGTCATTCCTCTGTGACGTCATTCTCAGCATTTGGATCATATAATAGTGTTCGTTTAGCAGACATGGTGTAACCTTTATAGGCACAGCTCGTCTGTTCTCAATAGATGACGTCATCATTTTGTTACATTATTATTTTGTTACGTCATCATTTACTTGTTTGTTTGCATATAATGATCTGAAATATTTCAAATGTTTTTTGTACGCCACTCCCTAAAGCTGCTGAAATAGAAATAAATACGTTGGAGTGTGTAAACGTATATATGTATGCGTGTGCGTTTATATGTGCGTGCGTGTAAACGGAATATTTTATTGTCTTCTCATGTCACTTGTGCATTTCACGTTAAGTGCGTGAAATGCACAAGTGAGTGCAGTTGCAACTTTGATTTCGACAACAGCTTCAATTACCTTCCAATTCTTTGATCTGAACGAAAATAAATCAATTCCGATCAAAACGAATCGATTCTTTTTCAACTCATCGATCTTCGACATGTTTATGAATTTTACCTCGAGCGTTTCATCAATTCATAGACTCACATTTTTCTCTTCTCTTTCTTGCATTTCAGGGTCTTCCTGTCTTCTATGACAAAGGTCACCAAAAACTTTACTACTAATACTACTGCCGCTGCTGCTGCTGCTAATAATAATAATAATAATAATAATAATAAAGATAAAAACTGCTAAATGGTAGGTTTCACCGCCTAAGCATATCACACCATAAAAAAAGGAAAAGTAAACAAATTTACGAAACCTGCCTGAGAATAGAACTGAATATAAGCTATGACAGAAATCACCTTCTATATTTTTATAAAGTAATAGGGTTCGTGTGTTTCTGTCTGTGTGTACAGCTCTCCATCATCAACGAAATATAAAGGAGGTAAGAGGGTAGATCTCTCCTGGTAGAAAAACATTAGAACCCATTTTAGGATGTTTCTGTTATAGGAGACATAAGAATCTATGCCTAATTTCTTTATATACTAGTCTACAAACCACCCCCATATCGAATGACTTATGCTCATTTGCATATCACATTATATTAAATCTCTTTAACTAATTACCTCGACCTTATTACATATTGGAAATATTCTAATCATTTCAACTGTACTATTTACAAAATCTATTTAACATTTAATTATTTAATATATTTTCATTTAATTTTATATTCGATTTATTTCACTTTACGTATATTATCAAAACAATTCATTGGCGAGCAAAGCTTTATGTTTTGGGATTGTATTGAAAATGTAATGGAAATTTCAATTTCGTTCCGTTTTAATCTTTTATATTTTACTTGCCAATATTATTGAAAGAATACAATTCAACTATCGTAATTTTATATAAATAAACAAAAACAAATATTTTAAAATAAAACTTTATTAAAAAAGAAATAATTTTATTTTTAAATGAAAAAAATCAATTTAGTAAAATAATTGTATTAAACACCCCCAGCCTTGTCAGCAAACCTGTAAACCTATAAAAGTTAACATTTCGAATGTAAACAGTGATTTTTCGATTTTCTTAGCGCTTGCCACAATTAAAGACAATTAAAACGGAACTAACTTTATTTCCATTCTATTTTTTAAACAACCCCCAAAACATAACGCTCTCTTCCAGTTATAGCCAATTTTTTTTTAATTAAATAAAACAGGTCAAAATAAACAGATAAGCGCATTTTCTTTTACATTTTTCTTACAACCAACGTTGTCATTTTAACCAACTGCAGGAATACCGTTACTTTTGTGGGGTTGTTTTGAAAATGGCACGGAGATTATAATTTCGTTCCAATTTAATCTTTCTGGTCGAGCCTATTTCGAAAGCCTGTCTTATCATAGATTTGAACTACAAATAATTTATTACATTTTGATTATTACTATCTTAAGACTTAAAGCTTATATTTATTTCATTTTTCTATTTATATATTGAATTAGTTATTTCCAGTCTTATTTAAACTTAGTGCTTTCTTTAAACCGGATGAACCTTTTATAAAAATATGAGTTTAACGTAAAGAACACGAACAAGGTTTTATTCAACTGAATTTCTTCCAGTTTACTAACAAAATATATAAATTTAAAAGAGATATAAATAATAAAATAAAAAGGTTATGTAATTTAAAAGAAATACACGTACTCACAAAAGCAGAACTTTTTTTTACACATTTTTTTCTTTAAAACCATAACAATGAGACTAACAATTACCTAGATCTTAGTAATTATTTGTTTTAATAGAACTGTTTTAATTGTACTGTTTACTTAGTTAACCTAAGTTGGTATTACATTTATTTTACATTTACTTTTTTTTTTTTAATTATTACTTTTAGACTGTGACGTTTACACCCGGAAGTAATGAGTCACACGTAGGTCGCTTTTATTCATTCCTTTTGGTCAAGATCAAAGTGTAGTATCTGTTCTTCAGATGCTGCACTTCATTTTCTTGTTCTCTTTCGGTGGAGGAGAAATCCTTCACGACTGAGACAATTTTTATTTTTGTACCTTTTCTCCACGTTAAAAAACGACCCTGGTGTCTAACTCTGTCCCGTGGGGAGGCATAGTAAATAGGTACAATATAATTGTTTATAATTGTACTATTCAGAAATATTATTTATAGTTCGTCCATTTCAGTTAGTATACATTTCCTTTACGCTTAATTAATTTACAATCATTAATATCGTTAAACAATTCCGTTTAAAACCGAAATTATGCCACCCAAACGAAGTAGAAACGAAAGTGAGGAAGAAAGAATGGAAAGATTGGAAGCTAATAGACTAAGAGTTGCTGCAGTTCGCTCCAATGAAAACAATTCAGATAGAGAAAGACGCCTAGAACTTAACAGGATACGTCAAAGAGAAAGGAGAGCAAGACTGTCAGATTTGGAAAGAGAAACCCAACGTGAAGCTGACAGAACTAGACATGCTGTAAGGCGGTTAAATTCATCACAAGATGAAATTCAAGAAAGGCAAAGATATGCACTGGAAAGAGAAGCAATATTACGATCGAATGAATTATATGAGGTAAGTAGACGTACACAAGGTCAGTTGAGAGTGGCTCAACGACATCAGAATGAATCGGAAACCCAACGAAGCTTTCGCCTATACCAAGGGCAACAACGAGAGGCTGCATGGAGAGAGAGTATGACTTTGCCCCAGCAATTGACAGAAAACGAGGCAGCTAGACAACGAATGACTGCTTTGAGACACCATGAAATAGAACACTGCAATAGAAAAGGATTGCTCTACAACAAAAATGACTCTCTCACTACAGCTGATATAGGAAAAATGGACAAAGTATGTCAACATTGCTCAGCTGTAAAATTTAAAGGAGAAACCCCTGGTTGTTGTTGTTCTTCTGGCAAAGTTGTGCTTGATAGCTTTCCACCACTGCCTCAGTTGCTTCAAGATTTGCTCTCCGGCAATGGTCCCATCTCTAAAGATTTTCTGCAAAATCTACGCAGTTATAACAATTGTTTTGCAATGACATCATTTGGTCACAAAATTGTGGCAGTACATGGGTGGAATCCTTCTTTTAGAATTCGAGGCCAGGTTTGCCACCAGATTGGGAGTCTTTTACCACCTGAAGATGAAACAGCAAAGTTTATTCAAGTCTACTTCTTGGATAGTCTGGAAGAGGAACTACATAATCGGGGACGTGACAGTAGACTCAATAGAGACATTCTCCAAAGTCTGACTGAATTTTTACATGAGAACAACAGCTTCATTTGTCAGCTGAAAACAACAAAGGAGAGGATTGAAGAAGAACACTTGGTAGAACATAAAGTTGTCATAAGGGAAGACCGAAGGCCGCAAGAAGAGCATCCACGGCGATTCAATGCTCCAACAACAACGTATGAGATTGGAATATTAATGGAGAATGAACCAACAGCTAACCGGGATATTGTCTTGCGTTTTAGAAATGATACATTAAAATGGATCTCCGAACTACATCCCCTCTACGATACTTTAATGTACCCGTTAATGTACCCCTATGGTTCTCCATCTTACAACATCTACATGAAGGCATCCAATGGGCGAAAAGTTACCCAACAGCAATTTTATTCGTACCATTTAATGACTCGGCCTGTAAACTATTTTCTCTGGTACCGAAGGCTATTTCAACAATGGCTGGTGGATGTGTACTGCAAGATTGAAACAGAACGTTTACAGTTCCTGAGGCGTGAGCAACAGACCCTGAGAGCTGACAATTATAGCAACTTGAGAGATTCAATTCTTAGGGAGGATGGGAATCCAGAACAGTTTGGTCAACGAGTTGTTCTTCCGGCAACTTATACAGGAGGCCCTCGATACATGTTTGAGCGTCAAAGTGATGCCATGGCATATGTTCGGCGAATGGGCCGAGCCGACCTCTTCATCACGTTCACAACAAATCCAAAGTGGACAGAAATTACAGAAAATTGTCTTCAAGGGCAAGACCCTCAGGATCGTCCAGATATTGTTGCCAGGGTTTTCAGGCAGAAGCTAAAAAGGTTACTTGAATTTATTAAAAAGGGAGGATTTGGCAGGTTGAGGGCTTTCCTGTACAGTATTGAATATCAAAAAAGAGGACTGCCGCATGCACACATCCTCACCTGGCAGGCCCCAGAGGACAAACTTCTACCAGAAAAAATGGATCTCTGCATATCTGCAGAGATCCCTGACAAAGAGGAAGATCCTGATCTTCATGCTAAAGTGATGGCACATATGGTGCATGGACTTTGTGGACCATTTAATCCAAATTGTCCATGTACGATTGACAACAAATGTTCCAAAAAATACCCAAAAGAATTTCTTCAGTGTACCGAGCAAGGCCAAGACTCTTACCCCAAGTACAGGCGAAGAAAACCAGAAGATGGAAGCCAGACTGGTACAATAAGGATGAAGAGAAATGGTCGGTATGTTAATCAAGAAATAACAAACCAGTGGATTGTTCCGTACAACAAGGTCCTCCTTCAGCAGTTCAACGCTCACATTAACGTAGAAATTTGCAGCTCGATCCAAAGCATCAAATATGTCCTCAAATACGTGAATAAAGGATGTGATCAAGCAGTGTTTGAACTACAAAGAACTGATGGAGCAGCTAACCAACAAGGCCAAGTACAAAGTCACATTGTGGATGAGATCCAGCAGTTCCAGAATGCAAGGTATGTCGGCAGTTCAGAGGTGGCCTGGAGGATATTGGAACATCCCATCCATGAACATTTCCCCCCAATTGTACAACTTTCTGTTCATCTTGAAAATGGGCAGAATGTCATGTTCTCAGCTGATACTGCTCTGGAACGAGCCTAAGGTCCACCGCCTGCCACAACTTTGACACCATTTTTTCAACTCTGCCATGAGGATGACTTTGCAAGGGGTCTCAAATACGTAGAAGTCCCTGAGTTTTACACTTGGAACAAATCGACAAAGAAATGGATGAGAAAAATGCGTGGGGTACAAGTTGAAGGTGCTGAAAATGATGATGTATGGAAGGCACCATGCATTGGGAGAATCTACACGATTAGTCAAAAAGCAGGGGAGTGTTATTTCTTACGCCTGTTGCTCAATGAGGTTGCTGGTCCAACTTCATTTCAAAATTTGCGAGCATACAATGGTCAGGTGTTTGAAACATACAGAGCAGCGTGCCTTGCTCGAGGCCTTCTAGAAAATGACCATCACTTGCATCAAGCAGTAGGAGAGGCAAGTGCAACTCAATCACCTTCAAATTTGCGAAGCCTATTTGTGATAATTTTAACAGCCTGTGAGCCAAGAAATCCTCTTGAGATCTGGATGGCTTTTCGTGATGTAATATCTGAAGACATTCTTCACAGATACAGGCAAGAAGTTAACAATCCAGAAGCAGATTTTAATGAGGACATCTACAATAAAACTCTTTGTCTAATTGAAGAAAAAGTTCTCCTTATGTGCGGTCAACCATTGGCAAGCTATGGATTACCTGCACCAACGCAAGGGAGAGATGAAAGACTCGCGAGAGAGTATCAGCGTGAAGTTACTTATAATCTTGAAGAACTTTCCCTACAAGCAAAAAATATGCAAGAAAAACTGACCGATTCTCAAAGAGAAGTTTACAATTCATTCATGGCAATGTTGGAAGCACAAGGTGAAATGAACAAAAACATGATGTTTCTTGATGCTCCAGGTGGTACGGGCAAGACTTTTGTAATCAATTTGATCCTTGCAAAGATTAGATCCATGAGAAAGATTGTGCTTGCAACAGCATCCAGTGGCTTGCTGCTACTCTACTACAAGGTGGCCGCACTCTTCACAGCACTTTTAAAGTACCCTTGGATACTCATTGAATGGATCAGCCAGTTTGCAAAATTACTGGTAACTCAGCCTTGGCAAATGTAATTAGAGACACCTCTGCAATCATTGTAGATGAAGCTCCAATGACGCACAAGAGTGCTTATGAAGCAATTGACCGAACACTGCAAGACATCACAGGAAACAAGAATCCCATGGGTGGCATTCCAACCTTATTTTGCGGTGATTTCCGTCAAATCCTCCCAGTGGTTAAAAATCGCACAAGGGCTAACATTGTCAATGCAAGTTTGAAACAATCCTATCTCTGGAGGCACGTTATAGTGAAGAGACTGACTACTAATATGAGAGCCTATATCTCTGATAACACAGCTACAGCAGACTTCTCAAAATTGCTTCTCCAAATCGGTAATGGTCAGTTTCCTATCACTTCTTCACCTGACACAATTAAGATTCCAACTGCGCTTGGTAAATGTGTCGGTAATCAGAAGCAACTGAAAGACAAAGTGTACCCAGACCTGCAAAACAATGGAAAATCACCGGATTGGCTTGCTGAGAGGGCTATTATTTCGCCATTAAACAGCAATGTGAATCATTTGAACAATTCAATAATGAATGAATTTCCAGGAGACACAAAGCAATACAAGTCAGTTGATTCGGCTACTAATGAATATGAAGCTGTTCACTACCCTGTGGAGTTTTTAAACTCTTTGGAGATATCTGGAATGCCTCCACACATTTTAAATCTCAAAATTGGATCGCCAATCATGATTCTTCGATCCTTGGAACCGCCAAAAACAACAAACGGAACCAGATGTGTTATCACCAGATTGCACACCAATGTACTTGAGGCCACCATTTCCTGTGGTCCCTACAAAGGTGAAACTGTTCTACTGCCAAGGATCCCCTTAGTTCCATCGGACTCAGAACTTCCATTTAAATTCCGGAGACTCCAATTTCCTGTGAAGGTGTGTTTTGCAATGAGCATAAACAAAAGTCAAGGTCAGACATTTAACACCATTGGCGTAGACTTGACATCAGACTGCTTCAGTCACGGTATGTTCTACGTCTCCATCAGCCGGACAGGAAGTTCAGAAAAACTCTACATTCTGGCTCCAAATCAAAGCAGCAGAAATGTAGTTTACCCTGAGGCTCTTCAGTGAAAAGTTCGAGAAATGGATATGAGGAAAAACTGACATGATCTGATTGTGGTAAGTTTTTAGTATTGAATGTGCAAGATAAAATTTAAGCAAGAGTTGAAAATGACTTCAATGAAAAATTTACTATGTAACATCAAGTAACCTTCCTTTTTGATGAAAATGTTTTGTGAAGTTCCTGATTGAATTTCAGTCACTACAAGAGGTAGTTAAAATGTTAATCACCTTATGCAATCGTTGCTCTTACAACATCAACTTACTGGAAAGGTGCCCACAGATTTTGGTACCCGAGTGCGCAACAAAGCTCCGTGCGAAGCACGGGTATCTTTGCTAGTAATCCAAATAATTGTAAGAGCAGTATAAGCAAGTACACCGGGGAAACAACTTGAATAAATTGAAATAAAAAGAAAGTGTAATGTAAATGTAATACGATTGTTTGCCAGAGAGAGTAACCTGCTTCGTCCGCGCAAAAAGGATGCTTCTGGAGGAGGCTGTTACGTCTTGACACAACACTACCAACTCCTCGAGGTGGTATTGGAAAGTATAATAGGCACACAATCTCCCTATTTAAAAGTCATACCCGGTTAAGCCTTTCGCATATTTCGGCAGTATCTTAGTTCCCACAAACTTGTAGCAAACGCTATATAAGGCCAGAACAAATCTTCGGCAGAGACATTTTCGTAGCAATCACCGTTTCAGCGTCCACGAGTATCACAACGAGTAAAGACACACCGCTGTGATTTCGCCACCCGTATGCATATTAATTAAGGAACTACATTGCGTTTCATGCTTAGTGATACGGCAAACTGGCTGGAACATTCCAAAACGTCTCTATATAAAAAATTAGCCGCGAAAAATTAAATCTGAAAACCGATTTGATTTTTCATGGCTAATCTTTATATAGGGACGGTCTGGAATATTGCAGCTAATTTGCGGTATCACTACGCACGGAACGCGACATATTTCCTTTATTAATATGTGTGTGGGTGGCCAAATCACGACGTTGTTTCTTTATGTGTTCTGATACGTGTGGGCGTTGAAACGATGATTGCTACGGCAATGTCTCTGCCGAAGATTTGCTCCAATCGCATATAGCTGTCGCTACACCTTCGATTTTATAAACATCTGTCAAACTCAGCCAAAATCAAAGTGGGGCGCGGGTCGCATTCTTCGTCATGTTTTAATGCTACATTTTTTATCTTGATGAATCCTCATGAGAACAATAACAGTCATGCACATGCCCTCCCCATTTTGTGGAACTGCAGCTTCCACAAAAACGGTTCTTATGATTGTACCATAAACGAACGGCAATAATGAAAACAGCCAAAATCTTAAGGAAAATACTTGAATCTGAAAACTAACCAACAAAAATTTAAAATAGAAGAAATAACAAAACACATAGAAATCACAAAACAAAACAAATCTCATAGAAAAAAACTAATCACATAGAAATACCGAAACACATAGAAACAACAAAACACATGGACATAACACAACACATAGAAATAACAAAACACATAAAAAGAGCAAAACACATAGAAATAACAAATCACATAGAAATAACAAAACACATAGAAATAACAAAACACATAGAAACAACAAACCACATAGAAATAACGAAACACATAGAAATAACAAAACACAAAGAAATTACAAAACACATAGAAATAACAAAACATATCGAAATAAAAAAACATATAGAAATAACAAAACACATTGAAATAACTAAACATATAGAAATAACAAATCACATAGAAATAACAAAACACATAGAAACAACAAACCCCATAGAAATAACAAAACACATAGAAATAACAAATCACATAGAAATAACAAAACACATAGAAATAACGAAACATATAGAAATAACAAAACATATGGAAATAACACAACACATAGAAAAAACAAAACACATAGACATAACATAACATATAGAAATAACAAAACACATAGAAATAACAAATCACACAGAAATAAAAAAACACATAGAAATAACAAAACACATAGAAACAACAAACAACATAGAAATAACAAAACAAATAGAAATAACAAAACACAAAGAAATAACAAAACACATAGAAATAACAAAAAATATAGAAATAACAAAACTCATAGAAATAACAAAACATATAGAAATAACAAAACACATACAAATAACAAATCACATAGAAATAACAAAACATATAGAAACAACAAAACATATAGAAATAACAAAATATGTAGAAATAACAAAACATATAGAAAAAACAAAACATAAAGAAATAACAAAACATATAGAAATAACAAAACGTATAGAAACAAAAAACACATAGAAACAACAAAATATATATAGAAATAACAAAACACAAAGAAATAACAAAAAACATAGAAATAACAAAACATATAGAAATAACAAAACACATAGAAATAACAAAACACATAGAAATAACAAATCACATAGAAAAAACAAAACACATAGGAATAACAAAACTCATAAAAACAACAAAACACATAGAAAAAACAAAACGCATAGAAAAAACAAAACACAAAGAAAACCCAAAACACATAGAAATAACAAAACACATAGAAAAAACCAAAAACATAGAAATAAAAAAACACAAAGAAACAACAAACCACATAGAAACAACAAAACATATATAAATAAGAAAACACATAGAAATAACAAAACACATAGAAATACCAAAAACACATAGAAATAACAAATCACATAGAAATAACAAATCACATAGAAATAACAAAACACATAGACATAACAAAACACATAGAAATAACAATACTTATATTAACAAAAAAACACATAGAAATAACAAAACACATAGACATAACAAAACACATAGAAACAAAAAAACGTATAGTAACAACAAATCAAATAGAAATAACAAATCACATAGAAACAACAAATCGCATAGAAAGAAAAAAACATATAGAAATAACAAAACTCATAGAAATAATAAAACACGTAGAAATAAAATTTTTTTTTGAAAAAACAAAACACAAAGAAAAAACAAAACATATATAAACAACACAACATATAGAAACAACAAAACACATAGAAACAAGAAAACATATAGAAACAACAAAACATATACAAACAACAAAACATATAGAAACAACAAAACATATACAAACAACAAAAAATATACATACAAAAAACATATAGAAACAACAAAACATATAGAAACCACAAAACATATACAAACAACAAAACACATAGACACAACAAAACATATACAAACAACAAAACATATAGAAACAACAAAACATATCGCAACAAGAAAACATATAGAAATAACAAAACACATAGAAAAAACAAAACATATAGAAACAAAAAAACATATAGAAATAACAAAACACATAGAAAAAACAAAACATATAGAAACAAAAAAACACATGGAAACAACAAAACATATAGAAACAACAAAAAATTTAGAAACAACAAAACATATAGAAATTACAAAACATATAGAAAAAACAAAACATATAGAAACAACAAAACATATAGAAATAACAAAACATATAGAAACAACAAAACATATAGAAATAACAAAACACATAGAAACAAAAAACATGTAGAAATAAAAAAACATATAGAAACAAGAAAACATATAGAAACAACAAAACATATAGAAACAACAAAACGTATAGAAATAAGAAAACACATAGAAATAACAAAACATAAAGAAATAACAAAACCCATAGAAATAACAAAACACATAGAAATAACAAAACATAGAAATAACAAAACATATAGAAATAACAAAACACATAGAAATAACTAAATATATAGAAATAAGAAAACACATAGAAACAACCAAACATATAGAAATAACAAATCACATAGAAATAAAAAACATATAGAAATAACAAAACATATAGAAATAACAAACAACATAGAAATAACAAAACAAATAGAAATAACAAAACACAAAGAAATAACAAAACACATAGAAATAACAAAACACAAAGAAATAACAAAACACATAGAAATAACAAAAAATATAGAAATAACAAAACTCATAGAAATAACAAAACATATAGAAATAACAAAACACATACAAATAACAAATCACATAGAAATAACAAAACATATAGAAACAACAAAACATATAGAAATAACAAAATATGTAGAAATAACAAAACATATAGAAAAAACAAAACATATAGAAATAACAAAACATATAGAAATAACAAAACGTATAGAAACAAAAAACACATAGAAACAACAAAATATATATAGAAATAACAAAACACAAAGAAATAACAAAACACATAGAAATAACAAAACATATAGAAATAACAAAACACATAGAAATAACAAAACACATAGAAATAACAAATCACATAGAAAAAACAAAACACATAGGAATAACAAAACTCATAAAAACAACAAAACACATAGAAAAAACAAAACGCATAGAAAAAACAAAACACAAAGAAAACCCAAAACACATAGAAATAACAAAACACATAGAAAAAACCAAAAACATGGAAATAAAAAACACAAAGAAACAACAAACCACATAGAAACAACAAAACATATATAAATAAGAAAACACATAGAAATAACAAAACACATAGAAATACCAAAAACACATAGAAATAACAAATCACATAGAAATAACAAATCACATAGAAATAACAAAACACATAGACATAACAAAACACATAGAAATAACAATACTTATATTAACAAAAAAACACATAGAAATAACAAAACACATAGACATAACAAAACACATAGAAACAAAAAAACGTATAGTAACAACAAATCAAATAGAAATAACAAATCACATAGAAACAACAAATCGCATAGAAAGAAAAAAACATATAGAAATAACAAAACTCATAGAAATAATAAAACACGTAGAAATAAAATTTTTTTTTGAAAAAACAAAACACAAAGAAAAAACAAAACATATATAAACAACACAACATATAGAAACAACAAAACACATAGAAACAAGAAAACATATAGAAACAACAAAACATATACAAACAACAAAACATATAGAAACAACAAAACATATACAAACAACAAAAAATATACATACAAAAAACATATAGAAACAACAAAACATATAGAAACCACAAAACATATACAAACAACAAAACACATAGACACAACAAAACATATACAAACAACAAAACATATAGAAACAACAAAACATATCGCAACAAGAAAACACATAGAAATAACAAAACACATAGAAAAAACAAAACATATAGAAACAAAAAAACACATGGAAACAACAAAACATATAGAAACAACAAAAAATTTAGAAACAACAAAACATATAGAAATTACAAAACATATAGAAAAAACAAAACATATAGAAACAACAAAACATATAGAAATAACAAAACATATAGAAACAACAAAACATATAGAAATAACAAAACACATAGAAACAAAAAACATGTAGAAATAAAAAAACATATAGAAACAAGAAAACATATAGAAACAACAAAACATATAGAAACAACAAAACGTATAGAAATAAGAAAACACATAGAAATAACAAAACATAAAGAAATAACAAAACCCATAGAAATAACAAAACACATAGAAATAACAAAACATAGAAATAACAAAACATATAGAAATAACAAAACACATAGAAATAAAAAAACATATAGAAATAACAAAACATATAGAAATAACAAAACGCATAGAAATAACGACACACATAGAAATAACACAACACATAAAAAGAACAAAACACATAGAAATAACAAAACACACAGAAATAACAAAAGACATTAAAATAACAAAACACATAAAAACAACAAAATATATAGAAATAAGAAAACATATAGAAGTAACAAAACACATAGAAATAACAAAACACATAGAAATAACATAACATATAGAAATAACAAAACACAAAGAAATAACAAAACACATAGAAATAACAAAACACATAGAAATAACAAAACACATAGAAATAACAAAACACATAAAAACAACAAAACATATAGAAATAACAAATCACAGAAAAACAACCAAACACATAGACATTACCAAACACATAGAAATAACAAAACACATAGAAATAACAAAAGACATAGAAATAACAAAACACATATAAACAACAAAACATATAAAAATAACAAATCACAGACAAACAACAAAACACATAGACATAACAAAACACATAGAAATAACAAAAGACATAGAAATAACAAAACACATAAAAACGACAAAACATATAGAAATAACAAACCACATAGAAATAAAAACACACATAGAAATAACAAAAGACATAGAAATAACAAAACAGATAGAAATAACAAAACATATAGAAACAACTAAATACATAGAAATAACAAAACATATAGAAATAACAAAACACATAAAAACAACAAACACCATAGAACTAACAAAACACATAAAAACAACAAAAACTATAGAAATAACAAAACACATAAAAAGAACAAAAACATAAAAATTACAAAACACATAGAAATAACAAAACATAGAAATAACAAAACACGTAGAAAAAACAAAACACATCAAAACAACAAACACAAAGAAATAAAAAACACATAGAAACAACAAAACACATAGAAATAAAAAACACATAGAAACAACAAAACATATAAAAATAACAAAACACATAGAAATAACAAAACACATAGAAATAAAAAAAACCTAAAAGTAACAAAACATATAGAAGTACAAAACCACATTGAAATAAAAAAAAATAGAAATTACAAAACACGAAGAAAAAAAAATCACAAAGTAACAACAAAACATATAGAAAAAACAAAACACACAGAAATAACAAAACCCATAGAAATAAAAAAACACATAGAAATAACAAAACATAGAAATAACAAAACACATAGAAATAAAAAAATCTATAGAAAAAACAAAACATATAGAAATAACAAAACACATAGAAATAAGAAAACATAGAAGTAACAAAACATAGAAATAACAACACACATAGAAATAACAAAACACCTAAACATAACAAAACATATAGAAGTACCACAACACATTGAAATAACAAAAAACATAGAAATTACAAAACACAAAGAAATAAAAATCACATAGAAACAACAAAACATGTAGAAATAACAAAACATATAGAAATAACACACAAATAGAAATAACAAAATATATAGAACTAAGAAAACACATAGAAACAACCAAACATATAGAAATAACACATCACATAGAAATAACAAAACATATAGAAATAACAAAACATATAGAAACAACAAAACATATAGAAATAACAAAACACATAGAAATAAAAAACATGTAGAAATAACAAAACATATAGAAACAACAAAACATATAGAAAAAACAAAACATATAGAAGCAACAAAATATATAGAATGAACAAAACACATACAAATAACAAAACATGCAGAAATAATAAAACATATAGAAATAACATAACACATAGAAATAACAAAATATATAGAAATAAGAAAACACATAGAAACAACCAAACATATAAAAATAACAAATCACATAGAAATAACAAAACATATAGAACTAACAAAACACATAGAAATAACAAAACACATAGAAATAGCAACACACGTAGAAATAACACAACACATGAAAACAAAACAACACATAGAAATAACAAAACACATAGAAATAACAAAAGACATTAAAATAACAAAACACAAAAAAACAACAAAACATATAGAAATAACAAAACATATAGAAATAAAAAAACATAGAAACAACAAAACATAGAAATAATAAAACACATAAAAATATCAAAACAAATAGAAATACAATAACATATAGAAATAACAAAACAGAGAAACAAAAAAACATATAGAAACAACAAAACATAGAAATAACAAAACACATAGAAATAACAAAACATATAGAAGTACAAAAACAAATTGAAATAACAAAAAACATAGAAATTACAACACACAAAGAAATAAAAATCACAAAGAAACATCAAACCACATAGAAAAAACAAAACACATAGAAATAACAAAACACATAGAAATAACAAAACACATCGATATAACAAAACATGTAGAAATAACAAAACACATAGAAATAACAAAACACATAGAAATAGCAAAACACATAGAAATAACAAAACACATAGAAATAACAAAACATATAGAAGTACAAAAACACATTGAAATAACAAAAAACATAGAAATTACAAAACACAAAGAAATGAAAATCACAAAGAAACAACAAACCACATAGAAAAAATAAAACACATGGAAATAACAAAACACATAGAAATAACAAAACACATAGATATAATAAAACATATAGAAATAACACAACACATAGAAATAACAACACACATAGAAACAACAAAACACATAGAAACAACAAAACACATAGAAATAACAAAACACATGAAAATAACAAAACATATAGAAGTACAAAAACACATTGAAATAACAAAAAACATAGAAATTACTAAACACAAAGAAAAAAATCACAAAGAAACACCAAAACACATAGAAAAAACAAAACACACAGAAATAATACAACACATAGAAATAACAAAACACATAGATATAACAAAAGATAGAAATAACCAAACACATAAAAATAAAAAAACACATAGAAACAACAAAACATATAGAAATAACAAAACACCTAGAAATAAGAAAACATAGAAGTAACAAAACAAAGAGATAACAAAACACCTAGAAATAACAAATCACATAAAACATAACATAACATATAGAAGTACAAACACACATTGACATTAAGAAAAACATAGAAATAACAAAACACAAAGAAATAAAAATCACATAGAAACAACAAAACACATAGAAACAACAACACACAGAATTAACAAAACACATAGAAATAAAAAAAACACATAGAAATAACAAAACATATAGGAGCAACAAAACATATAGAAATAACAAAACCTAGACATAACAAAACACATAGAAATAACAAAACACATAGAAAAAACAAAACATCTAGAAATAACTAAACATAGAAAACAACAAAACATTTAGGAAGAACAAAACATATAGAAATAACAAACCACATTGAAATAACAAAACACATAAAAATAACAAATCACAAAGAAATAACAAAACATAAAAAAACAAAACATATGGAAACTACAAAACACATAGAAATAAAAAAAAAACATGAATAACAAAACACATAGAAATAACAAAACATATAGAAACAACAAAACATAAAGAAATAACAAAACATAGAAATGACGAAACACATAGAAATAACAAAACATATAGAAAAAACAAATCATATAGAAATAACAAAACATAGAAAAAACAAAACATATAGAACTAACTAAACACATAGAAATAACAAAACACATAGAAATTACAAAACACATAGAAATAACCAAACATAGAAAAAACAAAACATATAGAAATAACAAATAGCATAGAAAGAACAAAACACATAGAAACAACAACACATATAGAAATAACATAACATCGAAAAAACAAAACACATAGAAATAACAAAACACATAGAAAAAAACATATAGAAAGACCAAAACATAGAAACAACAAAACATATAGAAATAACAAAACGTATAGACATAACAAGCCACATAGAAATACCAAAACAAACAAAAATAACAAATACCACAGAAATAACAAAACATAGAAATAACAAAACACATAGACATAACAAAACATGTAGAAACAACAAAACATATAGAAATAACAAAACATAGAAAGAACAAAACACATAAAAACAACAAAACACATAGAAAAAACAAAACACATAAAAACAACAAAAACATAGAAATAACAACACACTTAGAAATAACAAAACGTAGGAAACACAAAACACATAGAAATAACAAAACACATAGAAACAAAAAACACAAAGACATAACAAAACAAATAGTAACAACAAAACACATAGAAATAACAAAAAAAACATAGAAACAACAAAACATTTACAAATAACAAAACATACAGAAATAACAAAACACATAAAAATAACAAAACATATAGAAGTACCAAAACACATTGAAATAACAAAAAACATAGAAATTACACTACACAAACAAATAAAAATCACATACAAACAACAAAACACATAGAAAAAACAAAACACACAGAAAAAACCAAACTCATAGAAATAACAAAACACATAAAATAACAAAACATATGGAAACAACAAAACATAGAAATAAAAAAACATAGATATAAAAAAACATATAGAAATAACAAAACACAAAGAAATAACAAAACATATAGAAATAAAAAAACATAGAAACAACAAAACATAGAAATAATAAAATACATAGAAATATCAAAACACATAGAAATAACATAACATATAGAAATAACAAAACATAGAACAAACAAAACATATAGAAATAACAAAACAACCAGAAATAACAAAACACATATAAATAACAAAACACATAGAAACAACAAAACATATAGAAATAACAAAACATAGAAATAACAAAACCCATAGAAATAACAAACTACATAGAAATAACAAAATATATAGAAATAACAAAAAATATTGAAATAACAAAACACATAGAAATAAGAAACCACATAGAAACAACAAAACATATAGAAATAACAAACCACAGAGTCATAACAAAACAAATAGAAATAACAAATCACATCGAAATAAGAAAACGGAGAAATAACAAAACACATAGAAACAACAAAACATATAGAAATAACAAACTACATAGAAATAACAAAACACATAGCAAAAACAAAAAACATCGAAATAACAAAACACATACAATTTACAAAACATAGAAATAACAAAACATAGAAATAACAAATCACATAGAAATAACAGAACATAAACATAACAAAAACCACAAAAATAACAAAACACATAGAAACACAAAAACATAGAAATAACAAAACACATAGAAAAAACAAAACACATAGAAATTACAATTCACATAGAAATAACAAAACATACAGAAATAGCAAAACACATAGAAATTACATAAAACATAAAAATAACAAAACACATAGAGATAACAAAACACATAGAAATAACAAAACATACAAATAACAAAACACATACAAATAACAACACATAGAAACACAAAAACACATAGACATAACAAAACACATAGAAATACCAAAACACATAGGGATAACAAAACACATTGTAATAACAAAACATACAGAAATAACAAAACATAGAAACAAAAAAACATAGAAATAACAAAACAAATAGAAATAACAAAACACATAGAAATAACATAACATATATAAATAACAAAACATAGAAAAAAAAACACATAGAAATAACAAACCACATAAAAATAAAAAAACACAAAGAAACAACATAACATATAGAAACAACTAAACATAAAAATAACAAACACCTAGGAATAACAAATCACATAGAAATCACAAAACATAGAGAAATAACAAAACATATAGAAATAACTAAACACATAGTAAAAACAAATCACATAGAACAAACAAAACATATAGAAATAACAAAACATAGAAACAACAAAACATATAGAAATAACAAAACATATGGATATAAAAAAACACATAAAAATAACAAAACATATAGAAGTACCAAAACACATTGAAATAACAAAAAAAAAGAAATTACACAACACCAACAAATAAAAATCACATAGAAACAACAAAACACATAGAAAAGACAAAACACACAAAAAAACTAAACACATAGAAATAACAAAACACATAGAAATAGCAAAACACATAGAAACAACAAAACATACAGAAATAACAAAACATAGATATAACAAAACATATAGAAATAACAAACACAAAGAAATAACAAAACATATAGAAATAACAAAACATAGAAACAACAAAACATAGAAATAATAAAACACATAAAAATATCAAAACAAATAGAAATACAATAACATATAGAAATCACAAAACAGAGAAACAAAAAAACATATAGAAACAACAAAACATAGAAATAACAAAACACATAGAAATAACAAAACATATAGAAGTACAAAACACATTGAAATAACAAAAAACATAGAAATTACAACACACAAAGAAATAAAAATCACAAATAAACATCAAACCACATAGAAAAAACAAAACACATAGAAATAACAAATCACATAGAAATAACAAAACACATCGATATAACAAAACATGTAGAAATAACAAAACACATAGAAATAACAAAACACATAGAAATAGCAAAACACATAGAAATAACAAAACACATAGAAATACCAAATCATATAGAAGTACAAAAACACATTGAAATAACAAAAAACATATAAATTACAAAACACAAAGAAATAAAAATCACAAAGAAACAACAAACCACATAGAAAAAACAAAACACATGGAAATAACAAAACACATAGAAAAAACAAAGCACATAGATATAATAAAACATATAGAAATAACACAACACATAGAAATAACAACACACATAGAAACAACAAAACACATAGAAACAACAAAACACATAGAAATAACAAAACACATGAAAATAACAAAACATATAGAAGTACAAAAACACATTGAAATAACAAAAAACATAGAAATTACTAAACACAAAGAAATAAAAATCACAAAGAAACACCAAAACACATAGAAAAAACAAAACACATAGAAATAAAAAAACACATAGAAATAACAAAACACATAGGTATAACAAAAGATAGAAATCAGAAAACACATAAAAATAACAAAACACATAGAAACAACAAAACATATAGAAATTACACAACACCTAGAAATAAGAAAACATAGAAGTAACAAAACAAAGAAATAACAAAAAACCTAGAAATAACAAAACCCATAAAACATAACATAACATATAGAAGTACAAACAAAAAACACAAAGAAACAACATAACATAAAGAAACAACTAAACATAAAAATAACAAACACCTACGAATAACAAATCACATAGAAATCACAAAACATAGAGAAATAACAAAACATATAGAAATAACAAAACACATAGTACAAACAAATCACATAGAACAAACAAAACATATAGAAATAACAAAACATAGAAACAACAAAACATAAAGAAATAACATAACATATAGAAATTACAAACCACATAGAAATAACAAAACACATAAAAATAACAAATCACACAGAAATAACAAAACATATAAATAACACAACACATAGAAATATCAAACACATAGAAATAACAAAACATATAGAAACAACAAAACACATAGACATAAAAAACACAGAAATAACAAAACACATAGAAATAACAAAACATATAGGAACAAAAAACATATAGACATACCAAAACATAGAAATGACAAAACACATAGAAAAAACAAATCATATAGAAATAACAAAACATAGCAACAACAAAACACATAGAAATAACAAACCATATAGAAATAACAAACAAAATAGAAATAACAAACACACAGAAATAACAAATCACATGGAAATAACAAAACATAGCAATTACAAAACACATAGAAATAACAAAACACAAAGAAACAAAAAAACACAAAGAAATAACAAAACACATAGTAACAACAAAACACATAGAAATAACAAAAAACCCATAGAACCAACGAAACATATAAAAATAACAAAACATATACAAATAACAAAACACATAAAAATAAAAAAAATATTCAAGTACCAAAACACATTGAAATCACAAAAAACATCGAAATTACACAACACACACAAATAAAAATCACATATGAAACAACAAAACACATAGAAAAAACAAAACACACAGAAAAAACAAAACACATAGAAATAACAAAACACATAGAAATAACAAAACATATAGAAATAACAAAACATATAGAAATAACAAAACATAGATATAACAAAACATATAGAAATAACAAAACACAAAGAAATAACAAAACATATAGAAATAACAAAACATAGAAACAACAAAACATAGAAATAACAAAACACATAGAAATATCAAAACACATAGAAATAACATAACATATAGAAATAACAAAACATATAGAAATAACAAAACACATAGACATAACAAAACACATAGAAATAACAAAACACATAGAAACAACAAAACACATAGAAAAAACAAAACACATAGAAATAATAAAACATATAGAAGTACAAAATCACATTGAAATAACAAAAAACATAGAAATTACAAACCACAAAGAAATAAAAATCACAAATAAACAACAAAACACATAGAAATAACAAAACACATAGAAATAAGAACACACATAGATATAACAAAACATAGAAATAACAAAACACATAGAACTAAAAACACACAGAGAAACAACAAAACATATAGAAAAAACAAAACACCTAGAAATAAGAAAACATAGAAGTAACAAAACATAGAAACACCAAAACAGATAGAAAAAACAAAATACATAAACATAAGAAAACATATAGAAGTACCAAAACACATTGAAATACCAAAAACATAGAAAAAACAAAACACAAAGAAATAAAAATCACATAGAAACAAACAAACACATAGAAAAAACACAACACATAGAAATAACAAAACACATAGAAATAACAAAACACATAGTAATAACAAAACATAGAAATAACAAAACACATAGAAATAACAAAACACATAGGAAAAACAAAACATATTGAAATAACAAAACATAGAAACAAAAAACACATAGACATAACAAAACACATAGAAATACCAAAACATATAGAAACAAAAAAACACATAGAAATAAAAAAAAAAACAGAAATAAACCAACAACAAAACATATAAAAATAACAAAACATATAGAAACACCAAAACACATAAAAATAACAAAACATATAGAAGTACCAAAACACATTGACAACACAAAAAACATAGAAATTACACAACACAAACAAATAAAAATCACATAGAAACAACAAAACACATAGAAAAAACAAAACACACAGAAAAAACAAAACACATACAAATAAAAAACACATAGAAATAACAAAACATATAGGAGCAAAAAAACATATAGAAATAACAAAACATAGAAACAACAAAACATAGAAATAATAAAACACATAGAAATATAAAACACATAGAAACAACATAACATATAGAAATAACAATAAACATAGAAGTAACAAAACATATAGAAATATCAAAACATAGAAACAACAAAACATATAGAAATAACAAAACACATAGAAATAACAAAACATATAGAAACACCACAACATAGAAATAACAAAACCCATAGAAATAACACACTACATAGAAATAACAAAGCATATAGAAATAACAAAAAATATTTAAATAACAAAACACATTGAAATAACAAATCCCATAGAAACAACATAACATATAGAAATAACAATAAACATAGAAGTAACTAAACATATAGAAATATCAAAACATAGAAACAACAAAACATATAGAAATAACAAAACACATAGAAATAACAAAACATATAGAAATAACAAAACATAGAAATAACAAAACCCATAGAAATAACACACTACATAGAAATAACAAAGCATATAGAAATAACAAAAAATATTTAAATAACAAAACACATAGAAATAACAAATCACATAGAAATAATACAACACATAGAAATAACCAAACACATGGAAATTACAAAACATAAAGAAATAACAAAAACATAGAAACAACAAAACATATAGAAATAACAAAACACATAGAAATAACAAAACACATAGAAATACCAAAACACATAGAAACAACAAAACACATAGAAATAACAAAACACATAGAAAAACCAAAACATACAGAAAGAACAAAACGTAGAAACAAAAAAAACATAGAAATAACAAAACACATAGAAATAACAAAACAGATAGAAATAACAAAACACATAGAAATAACATAACATATAGAAATAAGAAACATAGAAACAACAAAACATATAGAAATAACAACAAACATAAAAATAAAAAAACACAAAGAAACAACGAAACATATAGAAATAACTAAACATAAAAATAACAAACACCTAGAAATAACAAATCACATAGAAATCACAAAACATTTAGAAATAACAAAACATATATAGAAATAACAAAACACATAGAAATAACCAATTACATAAAAACAACAAAACATATAGAAATAACAAACCACATAGAAATAACAAAACACATAGAAAGAACACATTACATAGAAATAACAAAACATAGAAATTACAAAACACATAGAAATAACAAAACATATAGAAATCACAAACCACATAGAAATAACAAACACATAGAAATAACATATCACATAGAAATAACAAAAAATAAAAATAAAAAAACACATATAAATAACAAAACACATCGAAAAAAATAGAAATAAAATAACAAAGAAATAACAAAACACATAGAAATAACAAAACACATAGAAATAACAAAGCATAGCAATAACAAAACACATAGACATAACAAAACACATAGAAAAAACAAAACATATAGAAATTACAAAATATAGAAATAACAAAACATATAGAAATAACAAACCACATAGCAAGAACAAAACACATAGAAATAACAAATCACATAGAAATAACAAAACATAGAACTAACAAAACACATAGAAATAACAAAAAATATAGAAACAACAAAACATATAGAAAGAACAAAACATAGAAATGACAAAACACAAAAAAACAACAAAACACATACAGATAACAAAACATAAAAACAACAAAAACGTGGAAATAACAAAACACACAGAAATAACTAAACATAGGAATAACAAAACACAGAAATAACAAAACACATAGAAACAACAAACCACATAGAAATTACAAAACACATAGTAACAACAACACACATAGAAATAACAGAACATCGAAACAACAAAACACATAGAAATAACAAAACACATAGAAAGAACAAAACACATAGAAAGAACAAAACACAAAGAAATAAAAAAACATATAAAAATAACAAAACATATAGAAAGAACAAAACACATAAAAATAACACAACATATGGAAGTATCAAAACACATTGAAATAACAAAACATAGAAAGACCAAAATACACAGAAATAACAAAACATAGGAAAAACAAAAAACATAGAAATAACAAAACACATAGAAACAAAAAACACAAAGAAATAACAAAACACGTAGTAACAACAAATCCCATAGAAATAACAAAAAACCCATAGAAACAACAAAACATATAAAAATAACAAAACATATAGAAATAACAAAACACATAAAAATAACAAAACATATAGACGTACCAAAACACATGGAAATAACAAAAAAACATAGAAATTACACAAAACAAACCAATAAAAATCACAAAGAAACAACAAAACACATAGAAAAAACAAATATAACAAAACATATAGAAATAAACAAATACAAAGAAATAACAAAACATATAGAAATAACAAAACATTGAAACAACAAAACAGAAATAATAAAACACAAAGAAATATCAAAACACATAGAAACAACATAACATATAGAAATAACAATACACATGGAAATAACAAAACATATAGAAATAACAAAACATAGAAGCAACAAAACATATAGAAATAACAAAACACATAGAAATAACAAAACACATAGAAATAACAACACACATAGAAACAACAAAACATACAGAAATAACAAAACATAGAAATAACAAAACCCATAGAAATAACAATCTACATAGAAATAACAAAGCATATAGAAATAACAAAAAAATATTTAACTAACAAAACACATTGAAATAACAAATCACATAGAAACAAGAAAACATATAGAAATAACAAACTACAAAGCCATAACAAAACACATAGAAATTACAAGTCACATAGAAATAACAGAACATAAAAATAACAAAACACATAGAAATTACAAAACATATAGATATAAAAAACATAGAAACAATAAAACATATAGAAATAACAAAACACATAGACATAACAAAACACATAGAAATAACAAAACACATAGAAACAACAAAACATATAGAAATAACAAAACATAGAAATAACAAAACCCATAGAAATAACAAACTACATAGAAATAAAAAAACACATAGAAAAAACAAAACACATAGAAATTATAAAACACATAGAAAAAACAAAACATTAAGAAATAACAAAACATAGAAATAACAAAACACATAGAAATTACAAAAAACATAGAAATAACCAAACATATAGAAATAACAAAACACATAAAAATAACAAAACATAAAGAAATAACATAAAACATAGAAATAACAAAACACATAGAAATAAAAAAACATAGAAACAACAAAACACATAGAAATAACAAAACATATAGAAAGAACAAAACATATAGAAAGAACAAAACATAGAAACAAAAAAAAAACATAGAAATAACAAAACACATAGAAATAACAAAACACATAGAAATAACAAACACCTAGAAATAACAAATCACATAGAAATCACAAAACATATAGAAATAACAAAACATATAGAAATAACAAAACACATAAAACAACCTAACATATAGAAATAACAAACCACATATAAATAACAAAACACATAGAAAGAACACATCACATAGAAACAACAAAACCTAGAAATTACAAAACACATAGAAATAACCAAACATATAGAAATAACAAACCACAGTGAAATAACAAAACACATAGAAATAACAACACACATAGAAATAACAAAACACATTGAAATAACAAAACATATAGAAATAACTAAACAATGAAACAACAAAACACATAGAAATAACTAAACCCATAGAAATAACAAACTACATAGAAACAACAAAGCATATAGAAATAACAAAAAATATTTAAATAACAAAACACATTGAAATAACAAATCAAATAGAAACAACAAAACATATGGAAATAACAAACCACAAAGTTATAACAAAAACACATTGAAATAACAAATCACATAGAAACAACAAAACATATAGAAATAACAAACCACAAAGTCATAACAAAACACATAAAAATAACAAATCACATAGAAATAACAGAACATAAAAATAACCAAACACGTAGAAATCACAAAACATATAGAAATAACAAAACATAGAAACAACAAAACATATAGAAATACCAAAACACATAGAAATAACAAAATACATAGAAATAACAAAACACATAGAAACAACAAAACACATAGAAACAACAAAACATATAGAAATAACAAAACATAGAAATAACAAAACCCATAGAAATAACAAACTACATAGAAATAACAAAACACATAGAAAAAACAAAACACATAGAAATTATACAACACATAGAACTAACAAAACATAAAGAAATAACAAAACATAGAAATAAAAAACACATAGAAATTACAAAAAACATAGAAATAAGCAAACATATAGAAATAACAAAACACATAGAAATAACAAAACATAAAGAAATAAGAAAACACATAGAAATAACAAAACACATAGACATAACAAAACACATAGAAATAACAAAACACATAGAAATAACAAAACACATAGAAATAACAAAACACAATGAAATAACATAACATATTGAAATAACAAAACACAGAAACAACAAAACATATAGAAATAACAATCCACATAAAAATTAAAAAAACACAAAGACACAACGAAACATATAGAAATAACTACACATAAAAATAACAAACACCTAGAAATAACAAATCACATAGAAATCACAAAACATATAGAAATAACAAAACATATAGAAATAACAAAACACATAGAAACAACCTTACATATAGTAATAACAAACCACATAGAAATAACAAAACACATCGAAAGAACACATCACATAGACACAACAAAACATAGAAATTACAAAACACATAGAAATAACAAACCATATAGAAATAACAAACCACATTGAAATAACAAAACACATAGAAATAACAACACACATAGAAATAACAAAACAGATAGAAATAACAAAACATATAGAAATAACTAAACAGTGAAACAACAAAACACATAGAAATAATTAAACCCATAGAAATAACAAACTACATAGAAATAAAAAAGCATATAGAAATAACAAAAAATATTTAAATAACAAACACATTGAAATAACAAATCACATAGAAACAAGAAAACATATAGAAATAACAAACCACAAAGTCATAACAAAACACATTGAAATAACAAATCCCATAGAAACAACAAAACATATAGAAATAACAAACCACAAAGCCATAACAAAACACATAGGAACAACAAATCACATAGAAACAACAAAACATATAGAAATAACAAACCACAAAGTCATAACAAAACACATAGAAATAACAAATCACATAGAAATAACAGAACATAAAAATAACAAAACACATAGAAATAACAAAACATATAGAAATAACAAAACATAGAAACAAAAAAACACATAGAAATAACAAAACACATAGAAATAACAAAACACATAGAAATCATAAAACACATAGAAATAACAAAACATACAGAAATAACAAAACACAGAAATAACAAAACACATAGAAACAAAGAAACACATAGAAATAACAAAACACATAGTAACAACAAAACACATAGAAATAACAAAACATAGAAACAACAAAACACATAGAAATAAAAAAACACATAGAAATAACAAAACACATAGAAATAACAAAACACATAGAAATAAAAAAGAACATATAAAAATAACAAAACATATAGAAAGAACAAAACACATAAAAATAACACAACATATAGAAGTATCAAAACACATTGAAATAACAAAAACATAGAAATTACAAAACAAAAACAAATAAAAATCACAAAGAAACAACAAAACACATAGAAATAAGAAAACACACAGAATAAATAAACACATAGAAAATAAAATCACATAGAAATAACAAACATATAGAAACAACAAAACATAAAGAAATTACAAAACACACAGAAACAACAAAACACATAGAAATAACAAAAAACAGAAATAATATAACACATAAAAATAACTAAACACAGAAATAACAAAAGAGATAGAAATAACAAAACACATAGAAACAACCAAACACATAGAAATAATATAACACATAGAAACAACAAAACACATAGAAATAACAAAACACATAGAAACAACAAAACACATAGAAATAACAAAACACATAGAAATAATCAAACACATAGAAATAACAAAACATATAGAAATAACAAAACATATAGAAATAACAAAACACATAGAAATAACAAAACACATAGAAATATCAAAACATACAGAAACAACAACACATATAGAAACAACAAAACACATAGAAATAACAAAACATATAGAAATAACAAAACATATTGAAATAACAAAACACATAGAAACTACAAAACATAGGAACAACGAAACACATATGAACAACAAAGCACAAAACATTACAAAACATAGAAATAACAAAACACATAGAAATAACAAAACACATAGAGATAACAAAACACATAGAAACAACAAAACATAAAGAAATAACAAAACACATAGAAACAACAAAACACATAGAAATAACAAAACACATAGAAATTACAAAACAGATAGAAATAACAAAACACATAGTATAAACAAAACACATAGAAATAACAAAACATAAAGCAATAACAAAACACATAAAAACAACAAAACACATAGAAACAACAAAACATATAGAAATAACAAAACATATAGAAATAACAAAACACAGAAATAACAAAACACATAGAAATAACAAAACATAAAGAAATAACAAAACACATAGAAACAACAAACCAGATAGAAATAACAAAACACATAGAAATAACAAAACAGATAGAAATAACAAAACATATAGAAACAACAACACACATAGAAACAACAAAACACATAGAAATAACAAAACATAAAGAAATAACAAAACACATAGAAACAACAAACCACATAGAAATAACAAAACACATAGAAATAACAAAACAGATAGAAATAACAAAACATATAGAAACAACAAAACACACAGAAACAACAAAACACATAGAAATAACAAAACATATAGAAATAACAAAACATATAGAAACAACAAAACACATAGAAACAACAAAACACATAGGAACAACGAAGCACAAAAAATAACAAAACACATAGAAATAATATAACATATAGAAATAACAAAACACATAGAGATGACAAAACACATAGAAACAACAAAACATAAAGAAATAACAAAACACATAGAAACACCAAAACATAGAAATAACAAAACACATAGAAAAAACAAAACACATAGAAATTACAATTCACAAAGAAATAACATAACATACAGAAATAGCAAAACACATAGAAATTACATAAACCATAAAAATAACAAAACATATAGAGATAACAAAACACATAGAAAAAACTAAACATAAAAATAACAAAACACATACAAATAACAACACATAGAAAAACCAAAACACATAGAAATAACAAAACACATAGAAATAACAAAACACATAGGAATAACAAAACACATTGAAATAACATAACATATAGAAATACCAAAACATGGAAACAAAAAAACATAGAAATAACAAAACAAATAGAAATAACAAAACACATAGAAATAACATAACATATAGAAATAACAAAACATAGAAACAACAAACCATATAGAAATACCAAAACACATAAACATAAAAAAACACAAAGAAACAACAAAACATATAGAAACAACTAAACATAAAAATAACAAACACCTAGGAATAACAAATCACATAGAAATCACAAAACATAGAGAAATAACAAAACATATAGAAATAACAAAACACATCGTAAAAAAAATCACATAGAAAAAACAAAACATATAGAAATAACAAAACATAGAAACACTAAAACATATAGAAACACCATAACATATAGAAATTACAAACCACATAGAAATAACAAAACACATAAAAATAACAAATCACACAGAAATAACAAAACATATAAATAACAAAACACATAGAAATATCAAACACATAGAAATAACCAAAACTTATAGAAACAACAAAACACTTAGAAATAAAAAGCACAGAAATAACAAAACACATAGAAATAACAAATCACATAGAAATAACAGAACATAAAAATAACCAAACACATGGAAATTACAAAACATATAGAAATAACAAAACATAGAAACAACAAAACATATAGAAATAACAAAACACATAGAAATAACAAAACACATAGAAATACCAAAACACATAGAAACAACAAAACACATAGAAATAACAAAACACATAGAAAAACCAAAACATACAGAAAGAACAAAACGTAGAAACAAAAAAAACATAGAAATAACAAAACACATAGAAATAACAAAACAGATAGAAATAACAAAACACATAGAAATAACATAACATATAGAAATAAGAAACATAGAAACAACAAAACATATAGAAATAACAATAAACATAAAAATAAAAAAACACAAAGAAACAACGAAACATATAGAAATAACTACACATAAAAATAACAAACACCTAGAAATAACAAATCACATAGAAATCACAAAACATTTAGAAATAACAAAACATATATAGAAATAACAAAACACATAGAAATAACCAATTACATAAAAACAACAAAACATATAGAAATAACAAACCACATAGAAATAACAAAACACATAGAAAGAACACATTACATTGAAATAACAAAACATAGAAATTACAAAACACATAGAAATAACAAAACATATAGAAATCACAAACCACATAGAAATAACAAACACATAGAAATAACAAATCACATAGAAATAACAAAAAATAAAAATAAAAAAACACATATAAATAACAAAACACATCGAAAAAAATAGAAATAAAATAACAAAGAAATAACAAAACACATAGAAATAACAAAACACATAGAAAAAAACAAAGCATAGCAATAACAAAACACATAGACATAACAAAACACATAGAAAAAACAAAACATATAGAAATAACAAAATATAGAAATAACAAAACATATAGAAATAACAAACCACATAGCAAGAACAAAACACATAGAAATAACAAATCACATAGAAATAACAAAACATAGAACTAACAAAACACATAGAAATAACAAAAAATATAGAAACAACAACACACATAGAAACAACAAAACACATAGAAATAACAAAACATAAAGAAATAACAAAACACATAGAAACAACAAACCACATAGAAATAACAAAACACATAGAAATAACAAAACAGATAGAAATAACAAAACATATAGAAACAACAAAACACACAGAAACAACAAAACACATAGAAATAACAAAACATATAGAAATAACAAAACATATAGAAACAACAAAACACATAGAAACAACAAAACACATAGGAACAACGAAGCACAAAAAATAACAAAACACATAGAAATAATATAACATATAGAAATAACAAAACACATAGAGATGACAAAACACATAGAAACAACAAAACATAAAGAAATAACAAAACACATAGAAACACCAAAACATAGAAATAACAAAACACATAGAAAAAACAAAACACATAGAAATTACAATTCACAAAGAAATAACATAACATACAGAAATAGCAAAACACATAGAAATTACATAAACCATAAAAATAACAAAACATATAGAGATAACAAAACACATAGAAAAAACTAAACATAAAAATAACAAAACACATACAAATAACAACACATAGAAAAACCAAAACACATAGAAATAACAAAACACATAGAAATAACAAAACACATAGGAATAACAAAACACATTGAAATAACATAACATATAGAAATACCAAAACATGGAAACAAAAAAACATAGAAATAACAAAACAACTAGAAATAACAAAACACATAGAAATAACATAACATATAGAAATAACAAAACATAGAAACAACAAACCATATAGAAATACCAAAACACATAAACATAAAAAAACACAAAGAAACAACAAAACATATAGAAACAACTAAACATAAAAATAACAAACACCTAGGAATAACAAATCACATAGAAATCACAAAACATAGAGAAATAACAAAACATATAGAAATAACAAAACACATCGTAAAAAAAATCACATAGAAAAAACAAAACATATAGAAATAACAAAACATAGAAACACTAAAACATATAGAAACACCATAACATATAGAAATTACAAACCACATAGAAATAACAAAACACATAAAAATAACAAATCACACAGAAATAACAAAACATATAAATAACAAAACACATAGAAATATCAAACACATAGAAATAACAAAAACTTATAGAAACAACAAAACACTTAGAAATAAAAAGCACAGAAATAACAAAACACATAGAAATAACAAATCACATAGAAATAACAGAACATAAAAATAACCAAACACATGGAAATTACAAAACATATAGAAATAACAAAACATAGAAACAACAAAACATATAGAAATAACAAAACACATAGAAATAACAAAACACATAGAAATACCAAAACACATAGAAACAACAAAACACATAGAAATAACAAAACACATAGAAAAACCAAAACATACAGAAAGAACAAAACGTAGAAACAAAAAAAACATAGAAATAACAAAACACATAGAAATAACAAAACAGATAGAAATAACAAAACACATAGAAATAACATAACATATAGAAATAAGAAACATAGAAACAACAAAACATATAGAAATAACAACAAACATAAAAATAAAAAAACACAAAGAAACAACGAAACATATAGAAATAACTAAACATAAAAATAACAAACACCTAGAAATAACAAATCACATAGAAATCACAAAACATTTAGAAATAACAAAACATATATAGAAAAAACAAAACACATAGAAATAACCAATTACATAAAAACAACAAAACATATAGAAATAACAAACCACATAGAAATAACAAAACACATAGAAAGAACACATTACATTGAAATAACAAAACATAGAAATTACAAAACACATAGAAATAACAAAACATATAGAAATCACAAACCACATAGAAATAACAAACACATAGAAATAACAAATCACATAGAAATAACAAAAAATAAAAATAAAAAAACACATATAAATAACAAAACACATCGAAAAAAATAGAAATAAAATAACAAAGAAATAACAAAACACATAGAAATAACAAAACACATAGAAATAACAAAGCATAGCAATAACAAAACACATAGACATAACAAAACACATAGAAAAAACAAAACATATAGAAATAACAAAATATAGAAATAACAAAACATATAGAAATAACAAACCACATAGCAAGAACAAAACACATAGAAATAACAAATCACATAGAAATAACAAAACATAGAACTAACAAAACACATAGAAATAACAAAAAATATAGAAACAACAAAACATATAGAAAGAACAAAACATAGAAATAACAAAACACAAAAAAACAACAAAACACATACACATAACAAAACATAAAAACAACAAAAACGTGGAAATAACAAAACACACAGAAATAACTAAACATAGGAATAACAAAACACAGAAATAACAAAACACATAGAAACAACAAACCACATAGAAATTACAAAACACATAGTAACAACAACACACATAGAAATAACAAAACATCGAAACAACAAAACACATAGAAATAACAAAACACATAGAAAGAACAAAACATATAGAAAGAACAAAACACAAAGAAATAAAAAACATATAAAAATAACAAAACATATAGAAAGAACAAAACACATAAAAATAACACAACATATAGAAGTATCAAAACACATTGAAATAACAAAACATAGAAATAACAAAATACACAGAAATAACAAAACATAGGAAAAACAAAAAACATAGAAATAACAAAACACATAGAAACAAGAAACACAAAGAAATAACAAAACACGTAGTAACAACAAATCACATAGAAATAACAAAAAACCCATAGAAACAACAAAACACATAAAAATAACAAAACATATAGACGTACCAAAACACATGGAAATAACAAAAAACATAGAAATTACACAAAACAAACCAATAAAAATCACAAAGATACAACAAAACACATAGAAAAAACAAATATAACAAAACATATAGAAATAAACAAATACAAAGAAATAACAAAACATATAGAAATAACAAAACATTGAAACAACAAAACAGAAATAATAAAACACAAAGAAATATCAAAACACATAGAAACAACATAACATATAGAAATAACAATACACATGGAAATAACAAAACATATAGAAATAACAAAACATAGAAGCAACAAAACATATAGAAATAACAAAACACATAGAAATAACAAAACACATAGAAATAACAACACACATAGAAACAACAAAACATACAGAAATAACAAAACATAGAAATAGCAAAACCCATAGAAATAACAATCTACATAGAAATAACAAAGCATATAGAAATAACAAAAAAATATTTAAATAACAAAACACATTGAAATAACAAATCACATAGAAACAAGAAAACATATAGAAATAACAAACTACAAAGCCATAACAAAACACATAGAAATTACAAGTCACATAGAAATAACAGAACATAAAAATAACAAAACACATAGAAATTACAAAACATATAGATATAAAAAACATAGAAACAACAAAACACATAGAAATAACAAAACACATAGAAATAACAAAACACATAGAAACAACAAAACATATAGAAATAACAAAACATAGAAATAACAAAACCCATAGAAATAACAAACTACATAGAAATAAAAAAACACATAGAAAAAACAAAACACATAGAAATTATAAAACACATAGAAAAAACAAAACATTAAGAAATAACAAAACATAGAAATAACAAAACACATAGAAATTACAAAAAACATAGAAATAACCAAACATATAGAAATAACAAAACACATAAAAATAACAAAACATAAAGAAATAACATAAAACATAGAAATAACAAAACACATAGAAAAAACAAAACATAGAAACAACAAAACACATAGAAATAACAAAACATATAGAAAGAACAAAACATATAGAAAGAACAAAACATAGAAACAAAAAAAAAACATAGAAATAACAAAACACATAGAAATAACAAAACACATAGAAATAACTAACACCTAGAAATAACAAATCACATAGAAATCACAAAACATATAGAAATAACAAAACATATAGAAATAACAAAACACATAGAAACAACCTAACATATAGAAATAACAAACCACATAGAAATAACAAAACACATAGAAAGAACACATCACATAGAAACAACAAAACCTAGAAATTACAAAACACATAGAAATAACAAAACATATAGAAATAACAAACCACATTGAAATAACAAAACACATAGAAATAACAACACACATAAAAATAACAAAACACATTGAAATAACAAAACATATAGAAAAAACTAAACAATGAAACAACAAAACACATAGAAATAACTAAACCCATAGAAATAACAAACTACATAGAAATAACAAAGCATATAGAAATAACAAAAAATATTTAAATAACAAAACACATTGAAATAACAAATCAAATAGAAACAACAAAACATATAGAAATAACAAACCACAAAGTTATAACAAAAACACATTGAAATAACAAATCACATAGAAACAACAAAACATATAGAAATAACAAACCACAAAGTCATAACAAAACACATAGAAATAACAAATCACATAGAAATAACAGAACATAAAAATAACCAAACACGTAGAAATCACAAAACATATAGAAATAACAAAACATAGAAACAACAAAACATATAGAAATACCAAAACACATAGAAATAACAAAATACATAGAAATAACAAAACACATAGAAACAACAAAACACATAGAAACAACAAAACATATAGAAATAACAAAACAAAGAAATAACAAAACCCATAGAAATAACAAACTACAT
The DNA here is from genome assembly GCF_053919585.1 of Euprymna scolopes. NCBI lineage: Eukaryota > Metazoa > Mollusca > Cephalopoda > Sepiida > Sepiolidae > Euprymna > Euprymna scolopes. Next base: position 145,424,510 of record NC_136492.1, read on the forward strand.
AGAAATAACAAAACACATAGAAAAAACAAAACACATAGAAATTATACAACACATAGAACTAACAAAACATAAAGAAATAACAAAACATAGAAATAAAAAACACATAGAAATCACAAAAAACATAGAAATAAGCAAACATATAGAAATAACAAAACACATAGAAATAACAAAACATAAAGAAATGAGAAAACACATAGAAATAACAAAACACATAGACATAACAAAACACATAGAAATAACAAAACACATAGAAATAACAAAACACATAGAAATAACAAAACACAATGAAATAACATAACATATTGAAATAACAAAACACAGAAACAACAAAACATATAGAAATAACAATCCACATAAAAATTAAAAAAACACAAAGACACAACGAAACATATAGAAATAACTACACATAAAAATAACAAACACCTAGAAATAACAAATCACATAGAAATCACAAAACATATAGAAATAACAAAACATATAGAAATAACAAAACACATAGAAACAACCTTACATATAGAAATAACAAACCACATAGAAATAACAAAACACATCGAAAGAACACATCACATAGACACAACAAAACATAGAAATTACAAAACACATAGAAATAACAAAACATATAGAAATAACAAACCACATTGAAATAACAAAACACATAGAAACAACAACACACATAGAAATAAAAAAACAGATAGAAATAACAAAACATATATAAATAACTAAACAGTGAAACAACAAAACACATAGAAATAATTAAACCCATAGAAATAACAAACTACATAGAAATAAAAAAGCATATAGAAATAACAAAAAATATTTAAATAACAAACACATTGAAATAACAAATCACATAGAAACAAGAAAACATATAGAAATAACAAACCACAAAGTCATAACAAAACACATTGAAATAACAAATCCCATAGAAACAACAAAACATATAGAAATAACAAACCACAAAGCCATAACAAAACACATAGGAACAACAAATCACATAGAAACAACAAAACATATAGAAATAACAAACCACAAAGTCATAACAAAACACATAGAAATAACAAATCACATAGAAATAACAGAACATAAAAATAACAAAACACACAGAAATAACAAAACATATAGAAATAACAAAACATAGAAACAAAAAAACACATAGAAATAACAAAACACATAGAAATAACAAAACACATAGAAATCATAAAACACATAGAAATAACAAAACATACAGAAATAACAAAACACAGAAATAACAAAACACATAGAAACTAAGAAACACATAGAAATAACAAAACACATAGTAACAACAAAACACATAGAAATAACAAAACATAGAAACAACAAAACACATAGAAATAAAAAAACACATAGAAATAACAAAATACATAGAAATAACAAAACACATAGAAATAAAAAAAAACATATAAAAATAACAAAACATATAGAAAGAACAAAACACATAAAAATAACACAACATATAGAAGTATCAAAACACATTGAAATAACAAAAACATAGAAATTACAAAACACAAACAAATAAAAATCACATAGAAACAACAAAACACATAGAAATAAGAAAACACACAGAATAAATAAACACATAGAAAAAACAAATCACATAGAAATAACAAACATATAGAAACAACAAAACATAAAGAAATTACAAAACACACAGAAACAACAAAACACATAGAAATAACAAAAAACAGAAATAATATAACACATAAAAATAACTAAACACAGAAATAACAAAAGAGATAGAAATAACAAAACACATAGAAACAACCAAACACATAGAAATAATATAACACATAGAAACAACAAAACACATAGAAATAACAAAACACATAGAAACAACAAAACACATAGAAATAACAAAACACATAGAAATAATCTAACACATAGAAATAACAAAACATATAGAAATAACAAAACATATAGAAATAACAAAACACATAGAAATAACAAAACACATAGAAATATCAAAACATACAGAAACAACAACACATATAGAAACAACAAAACACATAGAAATAACAAACCATATAGAAATAACAAAACATATTGAAATAACAAAACACATAGAAACTACAAAACATAGGAACAACAAAACACATATGAACAACAAAGCACAAAACATTACAAAACATAGAAATAACAAAACACATAGAAATAACAAAACACATAGAGATAACAAAACACATAGAAACAACAAAACATAAAGAAATAACAAAACACATAGAAACAACAAAACACATAGAAATAACAAAACACATAGAAATTACAAAACAGATAGAAATAACAAAACACATAGAATAAACAAAACACATAGAAATAACAAAACATAAAGCAATAACAAAACACATAAAAACAACAAAACACATAGAAACAACAAAACATATAGAAATAACAAAACATATAGAAATAACAAAACACAGAAATAACAAAACACATAGAAATAACAAAACATAAAGAAATAACAAAACACATAGATACAACAAACCAGATAGAAATAACAAAACACATAGAAATAACAAAACAGATAGAAATAACAAAACATATAGAAACAACAACACACATAGAAACAACAAAACACATAGAAATAACAAAACATAAAGAAATAATAAAACACATAGAAACAACAAACCACATAGAAATAACAAAACACATGGAAATAACAAAACCGATAGAAATAACAAAACATATAGAAACAACAAAACACACAGAAACAACAAAACACATAGAAATAACAAAACATATAGAAATAACAAAACATATAGAAACAACAAAACACATAGAAACAACAAAACACATAGGAACAACGAAGCACAAAAAAATAACAAAACACATAGAAATAATATAACATATAGAAATAACAAAACACATAGAGATGACAAAACACATAGAAACAACAAAACATAAAGAAATAACAAAACACAAAGAAACACCAAAACATAGAAATAACAAAACACATAGAAAAAACAAAACACATAGAAATTACAATTCACAAAGAAATAACATAACATACAGAAATAGCAAAACACATAGAAATTACATAAACCATAAAAATAACAAAACATATAGAGATAACAAAACACATAGAAAAAACTAAACATAAAAATAACAAAACACATACAAATAACAACACATAGAAAAACCAAAACACATAGAAATAACAAAACACATAGAAATAACAAAACACATAGGAATAACAAAACACATTGAAATAACATAACATATAGAAATACCAAAACATGGAAACAAAAAAACATAGAAATAACAAAACAAATAGAAATAACAAAACACATAGAAATAACATAACATATAGAAATAACAAAACATAGAAACAACAAACCATATAGAAATACCAAAACACATAAACATAAAAAAACACAAAGAAACAACAAAACATATAGAAACAACTAAACATAAAAATAACAAACACCTAGGAATAACAAATCACATAGAAATCACAAAACATAGAGAAATAACAAAACATATAGAAATAACAAAACACATCGTAAAAAAAATCACATAGAAAAAACAAAACATATAGAAATAACAAAACATAGAAACACTAAAACATATAGAAACACCATAACATATAGAAATTACAAACCACATAGAAATAACAAAACACATAAAAATAACAAATCACACAGAAATAACAAAACATATAAATAACAAAACACATAGAAATATCAAACACATAGAAATAACCAAAACTTATAGAAACAACAAAACACTTAGAAATAAAAAGCACAGAAATAACAAAACACATAGAAATAACAAAACATATAGAAACAAAAAACCTATAGAAATACCAAAATATAGAAATGACAAAACACATTGAAAAAACAAATCAAATAGAAATAACAAAACATAGCAACAACAAAACATATAGAAATAACAAAACATATAGAAATAACAAACAACATAGAAATAACAAACACATAGAAATAACAAATCACATAGAAATAACAAAACATAGAAATTACAACACACATAGAAATAACAAAACATAGGAACAACAAAACACATAGAAATAACAAAACAGATAAAAACAAAAAACACAAAGAAATAACAAAACACATAGTAACAACAAAACACATAGAAATAACAAAAAAACCATAGAAACAACGAAACATATACAAATAACAAAACATATAGAAATAACAAAATACATAAAAATAAAAAAAAATATTCAAGTACCAAAACACATTGAAATCACAAAAAACATCGAAATTACACAACACAAACAAATAAAAATCACATATGAAACAACAACAACACACACAGAAAAAAACACACAGAAAAAACAAAACACATAGAAATAACAAAACACATAGAAATACCAAAACACATAGAAACAACAAAACATATAGAAATAACAAAACATAGATATAACAAAACATATAGAAATAGCAAAACACAAAGAAATAACAAAACATATAGAAATAACAAAACATAGAAACAACAAAACATAGAAATAGTAAAACACATAGAAATATCAAAACACATAGAAATAACATAACATATAGAAATAACAAAACATAGAAAAAACAAAACATATAGAAATAACAAAACACATAGAAATAACAAAACACATAGAAACAACAAAACACATAGAAATAACAAAACACATAGAAATATTAAAACATATAGAAGTACAAAATCACATTGAAATAACAAAAAACATAGAAATTACAAAACACAAAGAAATAAAAATCACAAAGAAACAACAAAACACATAGAAAAAACAAAACACATAGAAATAACAAAACACATAGAAATAAGAAAACACATAGATATAACAAAACATAGAAATAACAAAACACATAGAACTAACAACACACAGAGAAACAACACAACATATAGAACAAACAAAACACCTAGAAATAAGAAAACATAGAAGTAACAAAACATAGAAATAACAAAACAGATAGAAATAACAAAACACATAAACAAAAGAAAACATATAGAAGTACCAAAACACATTGAAATACCAAAAAACATAGAAAAAACAAAACACAAAGAAATAAAAATAACATAGAAACAAACAAACACATAGAAAAAACACAACACATACAAATAACAAAACACATAAAAATAACAAAACACATAGTAATAACAAGACATAGAAACAACAAAACATAGAAATAACAAAACACATAGAAATAACAAAACACATAAAAACAACAAAACATATAGAAATAACAAATAACATAGAAATAACAAAACACATAGAAACAACAACACATATAGAAATAACAAAACATAGAAATAACAAAACACATAGAAATAAGAAAACACATAGGAAAAACAAAACATATTGAAATAACAAAACATAGAAACAAAAAAACACATAGAAATTACAAAACACATAGAAATAACAAAAAATATAGAAACTAAAAACACACATAGAAATAAAAAAACACAGAAATAACAAAACAACAAAACATATAAAAATAACAAAACATATAGAAATAACACAACACATAAAAATAACAAAACATATAGAAGAACCAAAACACATTGAAAAAACAAAAAACATAGAAATTACACAACACAAACAAATAAAAATCACATAGAAACAACAAAACACATAGAAAAAACAAAACACACAGAAATAACAAAACACATAGAAATAAAAAAACACATAGAAATAACAAAACATATAGGAGCAACAAAACATATAGAAATAACAAAACATAGAAACAACAAAACATAGAAATAATAAAACACATAGAAATATCAAAACACATAGAAACAACATAACATATAGAAATAACAATAAACATAGAAATAACAAAACATATAGAAATAACAAAACATAGAAACAACAAAACCTTTAGAAATAACAAAACACATCGAAATAACAAAACACATAGAAATGACAAAACACATAGTAACAAAAAACATATAGAAATAACAAAACATAAAAATAACAAAACCCATAGAAATAACAAACTACATAGAAATAACAAAGCATATAGAAATAACAAAAATATTTAAATAACAAAACACATTGAAATAACAAATCACATAGAAAAAAGAAAACATATAGAAATAACAAAACACATAAAAATAAAAAAAAATATTCAAGTACCAAAACACATTGAAATCACAAAAAACATCGAAATTACACAACACAAACAAATAAAAATAACATATGAAACAACAACAACACACATTGAAAAAAAACACACACAGAAAAAACAAAACACATAGAAATAACAAAACACATAGAAATAACAAAACACATAGAAACAACAAAACATATAGAAATAACAAAACATAGATATAACAAAACATATAGAAATAACAAAACACAAAGAAATAACAAAACATATAGAAATAACAAAACATAGAAACAACAAAACATAGAAATAGTAAAACACATAGAAATATCAAAACACATAGAAATAACAAAACACATAGAAACAACAAAACATATAGAAATAACAAAACATAGATATAACAAAACATATAGAAATAACAAAACACAAAGAAATAACATAACATATAGAAATAACAAAACATAGAAAAAAACACAACATATAGAACAAACAAAACACATAGAAATAACAAAACACATAGAAATAACAAAACACATAGAAACAACAAAACACATAGAAATAACAAAACACATAGAAATAATAAAACATATAGAAGTGCAAAATCACATTGAAATAACAAAAAACATAGAAATTACAAAACACAAAGAAATAAAAATCACAAAGAAACAACAAAACACATAGAAAAAACAAAACACATAGAAATAACAAAACACATAGAAATAAGAAAACACATAGATATAACAAAGCATAGAAAGAACAAAACACATAGAACTAACAACACACAGAGAAACAACACAACATATAGAACAAACAAAACACCTAGGAAAAAGAAAACATAGAAGTAACAAAACATAGAAATAACAAAACAGATAGAAATAACAAAACACATAAACAAAAGAAAACATATAGAAGTACCAAAACACATTGAAATACCAAAAAACATAGAAAAAACAAAACACAAAGAAATAAAAATAACATAGAAACAAACAAACACATAGAAAAAACACAACACATACAAATAACAAAACACATAAAAATAACAAAACACATAGTAATAACAAGACATAGAAACAACAAAACATAGAAATAACAAAACACATAGAAATAACAAAACACATAAAAACAACAAAACATATAGAAATAACAAATAACATAGAAATAACAAAACACATAGAAACAACAACACATATAGAAATAACAAAACATAGAAATAACAAAACACATAGAAATAAGAAAACACATAGGAAAAACAAAACATATTGAAATAACAAAACATAGAAACAAAAAAACACATAGAAATTACAAAACACATAGAAATAACAAAAAATATAGAAACTAAAAACACACATAGAAATAAAAAAAACACAGAAATAACAAAACAACAAAACATATAAAAATAACAAAACATATAGAAATAACACAACACATAAAAATAACAAAACATATAGAAGAACCAAAACACATTGAAAAAACAAAAAACATAGAAATTACACAACACAAACAAATAAAAATCACATAGAAACAACAAAACACATAGAAAAAACAAAACACACAGAAATAACAAAACACATAGAAATAAAAAAACACATAGAAATAACAAAACATATAGGAGCAACAAAACATATAGAAATAACAAAACATAGAAACAACAAAACATAGAAATAATAAAACACATAGAAATATCAAAACACACAGAAACAACATAACATATAGAAATAACAATAAACATAGAAATAACAAAACATATAGAAATAACAAAACATAGAAACAACAAAACATATAGAAATAACAAAACACATAGAAATAACGAAACACATAGAAATGACAAAACACATAGAAACAAAAAACATATAGAAATAACAAAACATAAAAATAACAAAACCCATAGAAATAACAAACTACATAGAAATAACAAAGCATATAGAAATAACAAAAAATATTTAAATAACAAAACACATTGAAATAACAAATCACATAGAAACAAGAAAACATATAGAAATAACAAACCACAAAGTCATAACAAAACACATAGAAATAACAAATCACATAGAAATAACAGAACATAGTCACATAGAAATAACAGAACATAAAACTAACAAAACACATAGAAATTACAAAACATATAGAAATAACAAAACATAGAAACAACAAAACATATAGAAATAACAAAACACATAGAAATAACAAAACACATAGAAATAACAAAACACATAGAAACAACAAAACATATAGAAATAACAAAACATAGAAATAACAAAACCCATAGAAATAACAAACTACATAGAAATAACAAAACACATAGAAATTATAAAACACATAGAAATAATATAGCATATAGAAATAACAAAACACATAGAAACAACAAAACACATTGAAATAATATAACACATAGAAACAACAAAACACATAGAAATAACAAAATCCCATAGAAACAACAAAACACATAGAAATAACAAAACACATAGAAATAATCTAACACATAGAAATAACAAAACATATAGAAAGAACAAAACATATAGAAATAACAAAACACATAGAAATAACAAAACACATAGAAATAACAAAACATATAGAAACAACAACTCATATAGAAACAACAAAACACATAGAAATAACAAAACATATAGAAATAACAAAGCATATAGAAATAACAAAACACATAGAAACTACAAAACATAGGAACAACAAAACACATATGAACAACAAAGCACAAAAAATAACAAAACATAGAAATAACAAAACACATTGAAATAACAAAACACATAGAGATAACAAAACACATAGAAACAACAAAACATAAAGAAATAACAAAACACATAGAAACAACAAAACACATAGAAATAACAAAACACATAGAAATTACAAAACAGATAGAAATAACAAAACACATAGAATCAACAAAACACATAGAAATAACAAAACATAAAGAAATAACAAAACACATAAAAACAACAAAACACATAGAAACAACAAAACATATAGAAATAACAAAACATATAGAAATAACAAAACACAGAAATAACAAAACACATAGAAATAACAAAACATAAAGAAATAACAAAACACATAGAAACAACAAACCACATAGAAATAACAAAACACATAGAAATAACAAAACACATAGAAATAACAAAACCCATAGAAATAACAAAACACATAGAAATAACAAAACATATAGAAATAACAAAACATATAGAAACAACAAAACACATAGAAACAACAAAACATATAGAAATAACAAAACATATAGAAATAACAAAACATATAGAAACAACAAAACACATAGAAACAACAAAACACATAGGAACAACGAAGCACAAAAAATAACAAAACACATAGAAATAATATAACATATAGAAATAACAAAACACATAGAGATGACAAAACACATAGAAACAACAAAACATAAAGAAATAACAAAACACATAGAAACAACAAAACACATAGAAATAACAAAACACATAGAAATAACAAAACACATAGAAATAACAAAAACGCAAAGAAATAAACAAAACGCATACAAATAACAAAACGCCCAAGAGAAATCCACTAATGAAAATAATTCAATCATATACATGTCATATGATAACATCAGTTTCAGCTGATAGAATACAAATGATTGTGAAAGGTTAAGGATGATGTGTTACGGTTAGGGTTGGGGGTTAAGCTTAGGGTTAGGATAAGGATGATGAAAAAACTGACGAGCGAGGACACTAGCTAAATATTTGAAAGGTGCGGATAGTATTAGGAACAGTAGAGGCATATTTTCACCCAAATTTTAGATGATCAATGGCCATCGCTTGCGATAAATCAATGATAGTCAACTGCTGTGATAACGCGAAATCCTTTGCTATGGTTTTCTAACGACATGAGTACTGAAAATCTGAGGAGATCTATTTTCACTTTAACTCCAAAGAATAGTAAAGATTCATAAGAACAATCACTGATGACGACGTCTCTCAGAACTCCTAGCGGATATTTTCAGATGATAATAATAATAATAATAATAATAATAATAATAATAATAATAATAATAATAATAATAATAATAAATAATAAAACGTGGTTCCTTCAATAAGTTTTCAAACTTTTGTACAGCCATTTCGAATTGCCGTAGACTCTTAAAAAATTCAGAATGTTATCGCTATACATGTTATGAGATGACTGACCAATTTTTATGATTTCAGGTTTAAATGAACAGCTACAGCAGGAATTGGAATACACCCTACTAAAGCCTGATTGTCACAGCTGGTGAATTTCAAAAATGCAATCTTGACGTGAGGACATTTTAGAAGAACGATATGCAATAAAATTCTGATTGATACTTGGAGAAATGCCACAGAAACGCATGGAATCCTTCGGATTGCTTTCGGGCCATCTTGTATGAATCGATTTTTTGAGTGGCATAAAGATTCAAGGAAAGCAGGAAGTTTGTGAGGGATGATGAGAGGTGTGACAAGAGTAAGGAAGTGAGAAAACCAGATATGATTAGCCAAATAAAGAATTTCACTGATAAGGATCATCATGTGTCTATAGAGTCAATAAGTTCATAGTTTGATATCAGTGTGGGAACTGTACATACAATTATTCGTGAGGAACTGAAGATGCAGAAGATTTGCGCAAAGTTTGTCCCAAAGGTACTCAGAGAAAATCAGACTATTTGAGCAAGATAAGCATGAAGACACCCTCCCTATAGTCTAGATCTTGCTCCCTGTGAGATTTGGTTATTTCCTAAGCTCAATGAAAAACCCTAGAGGCTGTCGTTATGAGACAATTGAGGAGATGAAAGAGGCTGTGACTTGGGTCATTGACATGCTAACACTAGAGGACTTTCATGGCGCTTTCTGTAAGGTCGTGTAATGGTACGAGTGTATTGCAGCCGGAGGAGATTACTTCGAAGGGAATAAGAGTTTCATGTGTGTACTTTCAATAAAAGCACCCATACGAAAAAAGTATCGAAACTTATTTAAGGCACCTCGTAATAATAATAATAATAATAATAATAATAATAATAATAATAATAAGAAGAAGAAGAAGAAGAAGAAGAAGAAGAACTTGAACTGACAGCTGATGGACAACACATAACAGAAATAGAAAGAACCATTTTCCAAGGAGATTCACTATCACCATTACCGTTCATCATAGCCATGATGCCCCTGAACGATATACTGAAAAAGTGCCAAGTCGGATACAAGTTCTCTAATACAGCGGAAAAAATAAACCACCCGACGTACATGGACGATCTGAAACTTTTTTGCAAGGACCGAAAAAGAATTAGAGACACTAATAAACACTCTTCATCAAGCTCTTCAGCCAGGTTATCCAAGTGGAGTTTGGTGTGGAAAAGTGCGCACTACTTGTTATAAGAAAGGGAAAACTGGAAACGACAGAAGGCATGGGACTAGTTAACCAGATGGAGATGAGAGCACTAGGGGAACAGGACGCCTATAAATACTTGGGAGTTCTGAAAGCAGTCGCCATCAAAGCCACAGAAATGAAAGAAGAACAAGAAAACTCCTGGAAACTAAATTATATAGCAGAAAGCTAATAAAAGGTATAAATACATGGGAAGTATCACTAATAAGATACTCTAGACCATCCATAGGGTGGGCCAAAGAATAACTGAGACAGCTCGACCAGGAGACCAGGAAACTCATGACCATACACAATGCACTACACCCAAAGGACGATGTTGGCCGACTGTACGTGAAAGAAAAGACAGCGGGAGATGACTGGTTTGTATAGAGAACTGTGTGAATGACACAAAAAAAAAAACCTAAAAAAATACATAATGCCGAACAAACACTAAAAGGTTAATTATGGCAGCGAGATACACTGAAAAAATCAGCAAAACAGAGACAAAGGATAAGATGAGAAAAATGGAAAGAGAAACAACTACACGGAAGATTCATAAAGATGACAAACGATGAGAATAACGAAAACACTACGACATGGATGCGAAAAGGACACGTAAACCGAGACACTGAATCTCTAATAACTGCAGCAACAGATAACTCAATAAGAACCAAAGCAAAAATTTACAAAACACAAGTAAACAGAAAATGCAGACTCTGTGGACAAAAAGACGAAAAAGTAAACTATATAGTAAGCGAATGCAGCAAACTAGTCCAAAAGGAATACAAGAACAGACATGATAAAGTGGGGAGGGCAATACACTGGGAATTATGCAAACAACTGCATCTCGAACGCACAGACAAATGATACAAGCATAAGCCGGCAACAGTACATGAAAGCACAAATGGATAAACCCATCCAAATGAGATCTGATGTCGTCATAATTAACAAGAAAGAAAAGTCCTACCCAATCGTAGACTTTGCTGTTCCAGTTGACCACAGGATAAATATGAAAAAAAAGGGAGAAACGGAGTAAATACACCAAGCTTGTAAGAGAGCTGAAAGGGATATGTATGAAAAAAAATCAAGATAGTACCTATAATAGTAGGAACACTTGTTTCGTCTGCTATTTTTTTATAAACTATGTCGCTGATGTTGCTGTTGGCCAGAAAAAAATGTACACGAAAACAGAAACATAAAAAATCCGAACATATGCAAGACAATTCCTAATAATAATAATAATAATAATAATAATAATAATAATAATAATAATAATGATGATGATGATGATGAATATACGTCCATCTGCTATAAAAATACAATCGTTTTACAATAACTTATTTCCTCGGCAATTGATTTGAATATTTACTTATTAATATATGTAAATCCCTAATAATGTTTTTTGTGTGCGGCTTACTTCCATCCATCTACAGCCTTGAGCCCTGAATGAACACAGGCCATCTACAAATTTTGTAGATGTTTTTTGTAGCAACTGAGTTCTTTTCTTTTTACAGAGTGAGGGTGCTGCCCCCACGCCCAACCTTCCCAGAAGGTACATATAGCGCCTAGCATTCCCAAATGGTCACCCGTCTAGTACTGGCCAGGCTCAACGTTGCTTAACTTCGGTGATCTGGTGAGAAACGGTGTGTCAACGTGATTGTGCCGTATGTGTGGCTTACTTAGCAAATATATATGTTCATACTACTATTATGCTCGTATCCACGTATAAAACATTGGTGAAGTAATAACTGTAACAAATCAAATCAAACAGCTATTAAAAAAAAAGTTTCTCTATCAGCACCGTAAGAAATCAGTCATCTCTAAAGACGACGTTATAAGACGACAATTTTCAGTTCAGTCTCTAGAGGACCATGATGCCAAAATCTGATAATCTCCTCGAATGTTACTTTGATGTCTGTCTATCTGCGTCACTCATTTTGTTGAGTTTGAATGTTAAGTTTAGGAATGAAATAATTATTATTACGTCAAGGATGAGAGTTCATATAGGAACATTGTTTTAATTTGAATAAAATAAAATACGCATCAAGTGCGCTTGAAAGCCAAATAAAACATAATATTAGGAAAATAAAAAAATATTTTACTTGTTTGAAATTTATCACAAATATATTTCAGAGGTATACTCCATCTTCAGTGTGTTGTTTCGTTTCTTTTTTTCTTCCGTGCCATGTTGTAAATTTGGAGAAAGAAGTCTGTTTCTAAAGAGCCGAGAGTTGTTTCTAGCGGCTGTATTTTAAATGTTTGAACTGTGCGTAGGCAACGCGAGAATAACGTCAAGAATGAGAGTTCAATAGAAACGTTGTTTTAATTTGAATAAAATAAAATACGCATCAAGTGCGCTTGAAAGCCAAATCACAACGTATTATTACGTTGTATTTGTCCTTCAAACGCACTTGATGCCTAGTTTATTTCATTCAATTATTATAGCATTTGCCTCTCTCCAGAAGTACATTCTAACCAAATAAAATCTTTAAGAAAACTCATTGATTGTTTCCCTTGTGTCTCCTCTGCATAGAGGGTTTACTCGTCTAGCAACTCTGATAAAGAATCACTATCACGTCTCTCCAAAGCAAATTGAGATCATCCAATGAAACAAATTGTCTACATATATAACTGATATTATTTTGATGGCCGTATATTTTTAGACGAGAACTGATAATTACTTTTGTATTATTTTAAATGTTTGGACTATTTTTATCAATTAGCAATATAAACTCCTGTAGTCTTCAAGCGCATTCACACTGGATATCATTAGTATTTTGGTTGTTTTCTTTCCTAACGAAAATGGCCGTTAGAAATTCAAAACACAAATAGCACCGTCTATTTTTTTAATAAATGTGAGTCCATTTTGTGTTTTTTGATGTGATGTTTGTATATTTTTTAGATGAAGGTTGATAAATATTTTTTGTATTATTTGGACGATTGTTCTCATTTTGGATATTTTCTTCACAACGTTTCGGCCGATGTAACCTCCAACCGTCTTCAGGTGCATTCACACTGGATATTATTAGTGGATGGTGAAAATGTTCGTTATTTTACTTCCTCAACGAACACACTTCTTAGAAATTCGAAACGCAAAATAGTGCCAAGTCAATTTCTTTCTTTTTTTTATTTTTAATAAATCTGGGTTCATTCCATATTTTTTGATGTAATGTTTGTATATTTTTAAGATGAGAATCGATACTTATTTTTGTATTATGTTTTTTTTTACTATTGTTCTCATCCGACTTGTTTTTTCGACAACGTTTCGGCCGGTGTAACCTCCGGTCGTTTTCAGGTGCATTCACATTGGATTTTATGTATGAATGGTCAAAAATGTGTTTTACGCTACTTTTTTTTTATTTAATTCTGCTTTCTGCAAAATGTCGATATTGGCAGGTCCCATAAATTAAATTCATGCATCCAGTCCGACTCTAAGACATTAGTGGTATTCCTTAATACATAAGCTTTTATTTTTTCGTCTTTACCAATAATGTGACGTTTGCTAAGGATTCACCGTCGAAGTTAATTCGCGTACCGTTAATGGTTGTTGCTTTTTTGTGTGTTCTCAGCATTGTAAAGTTATTCTGTTGCTTCCAGGTATTTAAATTTAGTATCGAAAGGTCTGAACCCGAATCGAGTTGTTTTTTTTGTTTCTTTATCATGAATTTTTATAGTTACATATTTTCGCAGCCCTTTTCAGTCTCTGCCAAACACACTCGGGTTTTGTATTTAATTTTATTTCTATAATGAGTACATTTGTGTCCTATATATATATATTTTTATTGCATATTAAACATTTTCTTGATAAATATGGAATTAAAATTTCTACATCGATTACCCGGAAACAGGATTTTTATTCTTCAAATTCTTTCTTAGCTATATGTCTGTATGTGTTTTTCCCTAACTTAATGTTACGTGTTTTTTTTTAATTGCTGTCTGCTGTCTACACGACCCAGCTTCGATATCTATCGAATCTCTTTAATATTTTTTATTTTCTGTCTGTCTTTTGTATACTTTTGTAGGGTTAGGTTTGATCCATTTTGTAATTTTGTTAGGACACGCTACCTAATTTCCGCATCTCGACCAGAAGTCAGTCCTTGTGCAAATACTAAACATTTAAAATTGTATGCACTGAGTTCTGCAAGTTTGAATGCGTCGCACTGTTTATTTATCATGGCTGCGTACGTTGCGAAATCATTTTTGTCATTCTTCTGCAAATTCAGACATGACCAACGATTATGAAATAAAGAGACTTTCGGGCTGAATAGTTTTGTAAGAAATATCACTGTTTCAACGAAAGATAATTCCGACGTTTTATGTGGTAAAATAAAATTTAAAAACTTGTTATGCTCGACCGTCTCCAATTTCCCTAATATTAAATTAACCTTTTTCTAGTCGGACCATTGTTTGCAGTCGATACTAAAACAATTTTCATACCGACGAAAATAAACTTCAAATGATTAACCTCCTTCAGGCTCGTAGCAGAAATTTTTAAACGCATTTCGTATTGAGTCTTGTGAAAATGCCGTATTATTATCGGTGGACGCATTACTTTTATGACTTATATAAACATCTCTCTCCGGTGTTCAAATGATTGTTGTTAATGTTGTTGTTCAATATGCAGTTTTAATAATTGTTCCAATGTATTTTGTAAGGCGTCCATTTTTGTATGATGGTAAAATACTGAATTTACGGAAATTAACCGTGTTCAGAATAACCAGCTTTTAGTTTTTTTTAGAACAACTGGGGGAAAGGGAACAGTAATTTGTTTCCTTCAATAACTTTGCAAATGAACGTTGAGCATTTAGTTTTTTAGTTTTTAATTTCCCATAGAAGATACAAATATATGTCGCGAGAAATATTCAACATTTCTTCAAACTGGAAAACTGCTTCTGTAGTACCAGTATTCAAGAATTCTGGCGAAAGAATTGACCCATTAAATTATCGCCCTATTAGCCTCCTCCCACTTTTTGCCAAAATATTTGAGACCTTAATTAACCATGCTCTAGTCCAGCACCTTACAGATGCTAAACTTCTGACCGACCATCAATATGGATTTAGACAAGCCCGTTCCACGGCAGACATCCTCACTGTAATCTCTGAACGCATATACCATTCACTGGACAATGCGGGAGAGGGCAGTGCGGTAGCTCTAGATATATCTAAGGCTTTTGACAGGGTATGGCATGAGGGTCTCCTCAGGAAGATTAGATCTTACGGTATCACTGGTAGAATACTTAACATAATTAAATCCTTCTTAGATAAGAGAAAAATCCAGGTTGTCCTCGACGGTCATACATCTAAACAATATGATATAAATGCGGGAGTGGCCCAAGGATCTATCCTTGGACCTCTGCTGTTCCTGATATTCATAAATGACCTCCCCGACAAGATTGCCTCTGAGATGGGTATATATGCTGATGACACCACACTCTATAGCATGCACGACAGGAAAACAAACGAACATGTATCTAAAGTAATGGCAGAAACACTAGAGGATGACCTCCAATCAGTAGTGGAATGGGGACAAAAATGGATGGTAACGTTCAATGCCACCAAGACAAAACTGGTTTCATTCAATAATTACAAGAAACCTTCTCTACCACCTATAGCAATGGCCAACGACTCTTTATCTGAGAGTACGTCTCTCAAGCTCCTTGGCCTAACGTTCACAGGAAACATGAGTTGGAACAATTACATTGAGGGCATTGCCAGGGCCGCTGCAAGGAAGGTGGGCTCTCTCTACCGTGCTAGAAAACTTCTAACACCCGAAAGTATCCTGTACCTCTATAAGGCCACTATTCGCCCATGTATGGAGTATTGCTGTCATATTTGGGCCGGTGCATCGGTGCTCCTTGACAGGGTTCAAAAGAGAGTCGCAAATCTGATTGGCCCTAAACTGGCATCTAAACTTCAGCCTCTGTCCCATCGTCGAAACGTTGCATCCCTCTGCCTGTTCTACAAGTATTATAATGGTGAATGCTCTGAAGAACTGCAAGCACTTGTGCCCCCACGACGTGAACACCCTCGACAGACCCGACAAGCTGCAAAATCCCACCCCCACACTGTAGAGATCCCTAGATGTAAAAGATATTTCTACTCCAGTAGTTTCTTCCCCAGAACTGCTAGACTTTGGAATTCCATTCCAGGTCACTGCTTCCCCAACTGTACTGACATGCATAAGTTCAAGTGCAACGTGAACCAACATCTCGCTGCCCTAATCCCTACATAGTACCCCAGTAGATGTTTCCCCTGATGGTAGCCCCCTACACCAAAGTGGCAATATGCCTTGTTTGGGGTGAAAATGTAATAAAAAAAAGCAAATGTCTTTTCATAGCACAAAAATATTGACCAAAGGGAAAAACACAAAAAAACACTATGTACTTTTCTTTTTATAAGCCTTCCAAAAGTTCGCTAAAATACTTATTAAATGGCGCTATTTAATGAGAAAAACACTAATAATTCGTATGTATTTTTCTTTTGTATTTATGGTGCGCCAAAATGTCGTGACAGTACCAAGCAAAGAGAAGAAAAATATGAAAATATTCTTATTTTCCACGAGTTTGCAATTCAAACTTTTATGTCCACGCACTTATTTTATTTTCGTGAGTTCCTGTTTTTATCCTTTCATCAGCGTTTATCTAACATTTGCTTTCTGACATGAGTTCTTTTGAATGCTAGGAGTATTTTAAATTCGAGCGACATCTGTGAGCTTGAAACCCAACCGCCACTGTTATAACCCTGTTAAGGGTTGCAAAGAAAAACATAACGTCAGAATAAAGTAACATCATGTATTGCAAAGCATACAATAAGTGGGTTGTTCGTCGTAGCTGATAAACGATCTAGGTTGGTTTACTGGATATCGACTGACACTTTACGGCTTAGTCTTTCGGTATTTATTGAGATTGGGATAGTTTATTAGAAGGTACCATAGGTTAGTTTCGCCACAACAGTAACCCATTATTTTTTGGAATGGGAAGGTGGCTTAAAAAAATATGTTCCGCTACAACAAAATGTAATGCCTCCTACTGTTTTATTCCAATCGAATGAAAGAGAGGCGATTGCAAATTGAATTATTATGTATTCATTACTTTACAGTTCCATCTCTCCATTTTATATATTAGCGGTGTTAGACGGCAACACCTATCATTGACGTGAGTCAGAAGCAGATATGAATCATTAAATTAATAGCAAAAGTGCATTGAGAAAGGTAGTGACTATGTAGAAAATGAAAATCTAAGCACAAAAGGTCACTCGTTTAATTGTATCACTTCTGTCCTCGTAGGTTTTCAGCTTTTTCAGTTAAAAAATAGGAGACTACTCTTGGAGAGATCCTTGTATATTTAAAACAAGCTAATCAAAATGATAATAATGATTTAGTAAATGTGACAGACTAATGACAACTTAGTTCAAATGATTGGGCCAACGGACAGAGCCTCTAAGAGACATGCTTAAATGTTTGTATTCGAATCTGCAGCGTTAACGATGGTAATTATATTGGAAGCTGAAGTATGAGAGACATACGTATGGACCTATCATTTCTAAGAGATTGTAAGACACACGGGTTAATCATAATCCAATTAGATTGCAAAAGTACATTACACACCATGTGGCACCACCTTTACACCAAAGTAATCTAATACGAGCCTCCCTCTACCCTCACTGCGCCCTTCTTTGTGTGCTGTTGTGCTGCTGCCAATCATATTATAATATCGACGCATTGATTCGTGCATATCGATGTCAAAACTGAATAATACGAATCCATTTTGACCTTTTTCAATCAATAGAGAAACAAATATTTAATTCCGTGTTGCAAAAAGAAAAAAAAACAAAGAAGAAAAAGAATAAGAAAACATAAGACGTGAAGATATATATAAAAACAAGAAAATAGAACAAAAATGAACAATAGACAATTGAAATGATTGTCCCAGCTTTTCGTCTTACACTCTACTTTTGACTTTAAACCACCTTCCGCGAATTTTTCTTCTGCGGATTGGAACATCACTCAATGATATAATCAACACATTTTTCCAAGTCTAGGCATATAAAAAAAGCATAACGATATCACAAAGTCTAGATCTAATCTTATCCCTGCAATGAAAACAAAGAAAAAGAAGAACAAAGAAAAAAGAAAAAGAAGAAAATAGAAGACATGGAATTAGGAAAAACAGAAAAACGATGAAATTAGGAAAAACAGACAAACGATTAAATTAGGAAAAAAAAACCGATGAAATTAGGAAAAAAGAATAACGATGAAATTAGGGAAAACAGAAAAACGATGAAATTAGGGAAAAAAGAAAAACGATGAAATTAGGAAAAACAGACAAACGATGAAATTAGGGAAAACAGATAAACGATGAAATTAGAGAAAAAAAGAAAAACGAAGAAATTAAGAAAACAGAAAAACGATGAAATTAGGGAAAACAGAAAACGATGAAATTAGGGAAATCAGAAAAACGAAGAAATTAGGAAAACAGAAAAACGATGAAATTAGGGAAAACAGAAAACGATGAAATTAGGGAAATCAGAAAAACGATGACATCAGAGAAAAAAGAAAAACGATGAAATTAGGAAAAACAGAAAAACGATGAAATTAGGGAAAACAGAAAAACGATGAAATTAGGGAAAACAGAAAAACGATGAAATTCGGAAAAACAAAAAAACGATGAAATTAGGGAAAACAGAAAAACGATGAAATTAGGAAAAACAGATAAACGATGAAATTCGGAAAAACAGATAAACGATGAAATTAGGGAAAACAGAAAAACGATGAAATTAGGAAAAACAGAAAAACGATTAAATTAGGAAAACAGAAAAAACGATGAAATTAGGAAAAAACGATGAAATTAGGGAAAACAGAAAAACGATGAAATTAGGAAAAACAGAAAAACGATGAAATTACGAAAAAAAGAAAAACGATGAAATTAGGGAAAAGGAAAAACGATGAAATTAGGAAAAACAGAAAAACAAACAAATTAGGAAAAAAGAAAAACGATGAAATTAGGGAAAACGGAAAAACGATGAAATTAGGGAAATCAGAAAAACGATGACATTAGAGAAAAAAGAAAAACGATGAAATAAGGAAAAACAGAAAAACGATGGAATTAGGGAAAACAGAAAAACGATGCAATTAGGAAAACAGAAAAACGGCGAAATTAGGAAAAACAGAAAAACGATGAAATTAGAGAAAAAAAGAAAAACGATGAAATTAGAAAACAGAAAAACGATGAAATTAGGGAAAACAGAAAAACGATGAAATTAGGGAAATCAGAAAAACGATGACATTAGAGAAAAAAGAAAAACGATGAAATTAGGAAAAACAGAAAAAGGATGAAATTAGGAAAAACAGAAAAACGAAGAAATTAGGAAAAACAGATAAACGATGACATTAGACAAAAAAGAAAAACGATGAAATTAGAAAAAACAGAAAAACGATGAAATTCGGAAAAACAAAAAAACGATGCAATGAGGGAAAACAGAAAAACGATGAAATTAGGAAAAACAGATAAACGATGTAA
Organism: Euprymna scolopes; assembly: GCF_053919585.1. NCBI lineage: Eukaryota > Metazoa > Mollusca > Cephalopoda > Sepiida > Sepiolidae > Euprymna > Euprymna scolopes. The sequence continues at coordinate 145,445,460 of NC_136492.1, forward strand.
TTAGGAAAAACAGAACAACGAATAAATTAGGAAAAACAGAAAAGCGATGAAATTAGGGAAAACAGAAAAACGATGAAATTAAGAAAAACAGAAAAACGATGCAATTAGGAAAAACAGAAAAACGATGCAATTAGGGAAAACAGAAAAACGATGCAATTAAGGAAAACAGAAAAACGATGCAATTAGGGAAAACAAAAAAGCGATGAAATTAGGGAAAACAGAAAAACGATGAAATTAAGAAAAACAGATAAACGATGTAATTAGGAAAAACAGAACAACGAATAAATTAGGAAAAACAGAAAAGCGATGAAATTAGGGAAAACAGAAAAACGATGAAATTAAGAAAAACAGAAAAACGATGGAATTAGGGAAAACAGAAAAACGATGAAATTCGGAAAAACAAAAAAGCGATGAAATCAGGGAAAACAGAAAAACGATAAAATTAGGAAAAACAGATAAACGTTTAACATCGGAAAAACAGATAAACGATGAAATTAGGGAAAACGGAAAAACGATGAAATTAGGAAAAACAGATAAACGATTAAATTAGGAAAAACAGAAAAACGAAGAAATTAGGAAAACAGAAAAACGATGAAATTAGGGAAAACAGAAAAACGAATAAATTAGGGAAATCAGAAAAACGATGACATCAGAGAAAAAAGAAAAACGATGAAATTAGAAAAAACAGAAAAACGATTAAATTAGGGAAAACAGAAAAACGATAAAATCAGGGAAAACAGAAAAACGATGAAATTCGGAAAAACAAAAAAACGATGAAATTAAGGAAAACATGAAAACGATGAAATTAGGAAAAACAGATAAACGATGAAATCAGAGAAAAAAGAAAAACGATGAAATTAGGAAAAACAGAAAAACGATTAAATTAGGGAAAACAGAAAAACGATGACATTAGAGAAAAAAAAACGATGAAATTAGGGAAAACAGAAAAACGATGAAATTAGGAAAAACAGAAAAACGAAGAAATTAGGAAAAACAGAAAAACGATGAAATAAGGGAAATCAGAAAAACGATGACATTAGGGAAAACAGAAAAACGATGAAATTGGGGAAAACAGAAAAACGATGAAATTAGGAAAAACAGATAAACGATTAAATTAGGGAAAAAAGAACAACGATGAAATTAGGGAAAACAGAAAAACGATGAAATTCGGAAAAACAAAAAAGCGATGCAATTAGGGAAAACAGAAAAACGATGATTTTAGGAAAAACAGATAAACGATGTAATTAGGAAAAACAGAACAACGAATAAATTAGGAAAAACAGAAAAGCGATGAAATTAGGGTAAACAGAAAAACGATGAAATTAAGAAAAACAGAAAAACGATGCAATTAGGAAAAACAGAAAAACGATGAAATTCGGAAAAAACAAAGAAGCGATGAAATTAGGGAAAACAGAAAAACGATTAAATTAGGAAAAACAGATAAACAATTAACATCGGAAAAAAAGATAAACGATGAAATTAGGGAAAACAGAAAACCGATGAAATTAGGAAAAACAGATAAACGATTAAATTAGGAAAAACAGAAAAACGAAGAAATTAGGAAAACAGAAAAACGATGAAATTAGGGAAATCAGAAAAACGATGACATTAGAGAAAAAAGAAAAACGATGAACTTCGGAAAAACAGAAAAACGATGAAATTAGGGAAAACAGAAAAACGATGAAATAAAGGAAAACAGAAAAACGATGAAATTCGGAAAAACAAAAAAGCGATTAAATTAGGGAAAAAAGAAAAACGATGAAATTAGGGAAAACAGATAAACGATGAAATTAGGGAAAAAAGAAAAACGATTAAAGTAGGAAAAAAGAAAAACGATTAAATTAGGAAAAACAGAAAAACAAAGAAATTAGGAAAAAAGAAAAACGATTAAAGTAGGAAAAAAGAAAAACGATTAAATTAGGAAAAACAGAAAAACAAAGAAATTAGGAAAAAAGAAAAACGATGAAATTAGGGAAAAAAGAAAAACGATGAAATTAGGGAAATCAGAAAAACGATGACATTAGAGAAAAAAGAAAAACGATGAAATAAAGGAAAACAGAAAAACGATGAAATTAGGGAAAACAGAAATACGATGAAATTAGGAAAACAGAAAAACGATAAAATTAGGAAAAACAGAAAAACGATTTAATTAGGAAAAACAGAAAAACGAAGAAATTAGGAAAACAGAAAAACGATGAAATTAGGGAAATCAGAAAAACGATGACATAAGAGAAAAAGAAAAACAATGAAATTAGGAAAAACAGAAAAACGATGAAATTAGGGAAAACAGAAAAACAATGAAATTAGGAAAAACAGAAAAAACGATGAAATTAGGGCAAAAAGAAAAACGATGAAATTAGGAAAAACAGATAAACGATGAAATTAGGGAAAACAGAAAAACGATGAAATTAGGAAAAAAATGATAAACGATTAAATTAGGGAAAACAGAAAAACGATTAAATTAGGAAAAACAGAAAACCGATGAAATTAGGAAAAATAAAAAACGATGAAATCAGGGAAAACAGAAAAACGATAAACTTAGGAAAAACAGAAAAACGATGAAATTAGGGAAAACAGATACATCATGAAATTAGGAAAAACAGAAAAACGATGCAATTAGGGAAAACAGAAAAACGATGAAATTAGGAAAAATAGAAAAACGATTAAATTAGGAAAAACAGAAAAACGATGAAATTAGGGAAAACAGAAAAACGATGAAACTAGGAAAAACAGAAAAACGAAGATTAATTACTATTCCATCTTTTATCAATTATTTTTACTTATACCTATCATTTCGATTTACCTGTTTACTTTAGCAGCTCAACACAAGTTCTTTTTTCAAATAAAAGCTTTAGATGCAAAACTTTTCGAGGTAGGTAGAAGAGTAATTTATCTCATTTTTGGTAACATTTATTTGTTATATATTTGAATTATTGACCTTTTTTCTTCGTTTGTTGGATTTTCTGCTAAAAAATCCCCGAAAACATTTTTTCATTAGATTTTATCTACTCTCGGTTGTTTTTTGGAACACGTGACCAGATTCACAGGACAAAACTGAATGACATCAGCAGGTTATATGACTTTAGTGCTTAGGCCATCTTAATATCACAGAGATCCATGGTGGAACTCTATCGCTATTTCTATGAAACGTGCTTGATTAAGTTTTGGTTTTTGGATCCTCTTTGCATGAGATTCACAACAAGAAAAAAAAATGATTCCTTTCTCTCCATGTGTTTATACCAAACTGAATTTCCATTCAACAAGAAAAAAAATGATTCCTTCATGTTTCTTATGTTTTAGCTAACAACTTTTCTCGCCTCATTAACCCTTATCCACAAGTGGCTCTACGCCTTGATGAGTGATGATTAAAATAGGAAAAAAGGTGGACGGAAATGTCTGAAGCAAAGAAAATGGCTTCCAAATAGATGAAAAAAAACTGAACGGCCTGTCAACTATTTTAAAGTAATTTAATACAGAAACACGCTATTTAAAGCGTTTATTTATTGTATGCGATTGATTGAACACGCGCTGTAATTCATACTTATAAGTGAAGAGAGCTTGTAGGTTTATGCATTGCCAAATGTAATTGTTTGTTTCAATTATACTAGATCCGATAGGATTCGAATGGGCGATTCCATAGTCTGTGAGGATGTCCATTTTACCAACCATGTGCCACCAAGTAAACAGAAAAAAGAAAGGATAGTAATTTGTGGACGAAAGAAAGAGGTGATGATTGCAGAAAAGGAAGAAAGACAAACAGATTGATAGAGAGTGGAAGGACTTGCAAGACAGAGAAAGACAGAGAGGAATTGCGGGAAACTGAGATAGAGAGAAGTATATGCTATGGAAAGCTACATTTTATTCATTTGTCGAAAAGAAAATACTTCCTTTTATATACTACTACTACTACTACTACTACTACTACTATTAATATTAGTACACCTGTTGCTAACAGCAAAAAACTAAAAACCAGATAAAATGCTGTATAAGAGAATCTAAGAATAAATGCTGTATTGCAATTCGTTTGAATGCAAAAGAAAAGAATCATAAGTCAAAGAATATTTACTTGTTTCACGAGTTCCGTTCAGCGATTTAATTGATATGGACGGCCATGTTGAAACGTGATATATTTTATCGTATGCTGATCAAACATAAAAATAAGAATAAAATACATTTATATTTGTTTTAGATACGTCCTTCAGTCGGTTGGTAACACTTCCGGTTATATTAACATTTTTATGTGTGTATTTATTTGCTTCTCCACTGAGCAAATTATGCACAGGGCCATTTTTTAATGTGGAGAGAGAGAGAGAGAGAGAGAGAGAGAGAGGGGGGAAGGGGGACCACCTCCCGATGGGTGGGAAATAGGAGCTGAATAGTGACGATTGGTATGAAGGGTTGCCCCTACATTGACCAAGGTCTTATATGTGGGGTTGTCCCCACATATAGTCTTTGCTTGCAGTATCTGCCGGAACAGATACTACACTTTGCTCTTGTTACCCGGGCCACGGAGGCTCTCTATGAAATTGTGCCAATTCGTCGTTCTGTCATGCTGTCACGCTTAAATTAGCATTTTCATTTGTATTCACATATTTCCATGACGTTATGTACGTTGGTCCGTCACGCTTTTAATTAAAAATAGCATTCTTATGCGCATTTACGTACATTTATACGTGCTTTTGTTACTGTTTATTCGCCCCAAACAAGGCACAGTGTAACTTGGACGTAAGGGGGTACTATTTAAAACCAAAGTTGAGTAATGAGATGTTTGTTCACATTACACTTAAACTTCTGCATGCTAATACAGTCAGGAAAGCATGGGCTCCGGGAGGGAATTAAAAGTCTAGCAGTTCAGAGGAAAAAAACTATTTGAGTAGTAGGCTGTTTGGCATTAAGGGATCTTTACAGTCTGGGGTGGGATTTTACTGATTGTCAGGTTAGTCGAAGGTATTCATAGTGTTAGTTGGAGCACATTCCATTAAAAGAACATGTAAAACAGGTAGAGGGATACAACATTTCAAAGAGATTGGAGTTTAGTTGATAGTGCGGGACCTATTGTGTTAGAAACTCCTTTTTGGATCCTACCTAAGAGCGAGAGACTAACGGCAGATGCATCAACCCAGATGTGGCAACAATATTCCATGTATGAACGAATAGTGGTTTGTAGAGGTACAGGATAGTCTCAGGTGTAAGTAATTTTCTAGCACAGTAGAAAGGGAACGCGCATTCTTTGCAACAAATTTGGCAATGTCCTCAATGTAATTGTTCTAATTAATTTCTTTGAATTTTAAACCGAGAAATTTGAACTAACAGCTTCAGGTAGTGTATCGTTAATCATGACTATCAGTGGTTGAGAAGGAAATTAGCTTAGTCTTGGAAGCATTGAATGTTACCAGCCTTCCTCTGGGTTTTCAGTCATTTCTTTAAAAATACGTGTCCATCCGTTTTCCTCATGTGTTTGTTATAGAGCGTTGTGTCATCAGTAAATACATCCATCTCCGAGACAAGTCTATCAGGTAGGTAATTTATGAATATCAGGAATAATAAAAAAAAAAGATCCCAGGATCGACCCATGTGACACTTATATCGTGTTATTTTAGCGTACGACCATCGAGAACGGCCGGATTTTTTCTCTTGTCTATATTAATGCCCAGTAATAGCATATGATTTAATTTTCATGAGAAGACCTTCGTTCCAAACTCTGTCAAAGGCTTTAAATATATCTAGGGCTATACTGCGTTCCCCCCCAGGATCTAGTGCATGGTATATACGATCAGAGATTGCAGTTAGGATATCTGCAGTAGAACGAGCTTGCCTAAATCCATACTGTCGGTCGGATAAAAGTTTATTATCTGTGAAGTGGTGAACTAGTGCTTGGGTTGACGAAAACAGGTAGGAGACTAATGGCATGATAATTGAGTGAGTCAGTTCTTTCACCACGTTCTTGAATACTACAATAATACTAGCAATTTTCCAGCAGTTTGGAAAGCAAGATTCGATAAGGCATTTGTTGAACTGTTTGAAGAGAACTGGGACAACATCCCCGAAGCATTTTTAATAGTTTAGCAGGGATGTAATCAAGCCATCATATCTTTAAGATGTCTATGTTCTTTTTATAGAATCACAGACATGAGAAGGGGTTAGTTTAAAAAAATCGAACGTGACTTTTGTCCGCAAACGGAAATTTGGGAGAAAGTAGTTTGTTGGGCCTAAAGAGGTGTTCAAGGCAAACCGTCGAAAAAACATATTAGCCTTATCAGATGTTGGATAGTGATGGTGATTGGGGACTGTTGATTTTCTATTTAATACACTAATAAAATTTTCAGAAATCATCAGTTATTGATTCCTACGACTCAATGCATTTTTTTAATGATTTCGGTAGACATTCTCTTTGTGCAATAGTAGTAGTGAACTATTGGAGAGCGTAGGGTTCTTCTACCGCTCCAGAAGATATCTCACTATTGATGCAATTCTCTATCTGTATAAAAGCCAAGTACGTCCAAGGATAGGATACTGCTGCCATATCTGGGCAGGAGCTGCTAAAAACAGCCTATCCTGCCTTGACAGAGTACAAAATAGACTTCGTGGCTTAGTGGGGGATGCCCTTTTCTCTACCCTGCAACCTCTTTCCCACAGAAGAGACGTTGCGAGCCTATCCTTGTTTTATCGCTATTTCCATGGCAGGTGCTCGTCTAAACTCCAATCTCTGGTCTTCCCTCGCCAATCTTTCACGAAAAACACCCGTCTAGCTGAATCCACTGTGAAAAATTTCCCCCAATCTTTATCTGTGTCTAAATCAAAACGTGGATTCCATGAACAAAGCTTCTTTCTTAGAACTGCACACCTGTGGAACTCTGTTCCGTCTGCCTGTTTCCCACCTGACTACAACTTGGATGTCTTCAAGTCCAACGTTAACAAATTCCTAATGAACCGCCCCCTAAAGTAAACACTTCATCAAATCTCCACACTAACGTAATGTACTTATAATGAGAATGTACGTAATGAGAAGGAAAGTATTTCTTCGAAACTCCGCGGATGAAGGACTATCCACATATTAAGTGTTTCCTTTTCAGCTTAAATATGTTTTTAACTCTTTTTCAAAGTGTTTTTTTAACATGTTTTATTAACTATTTGCTCTTATATATATATATATATATATATATATATATATATATATATGAGCAAACAGTTAATAAAATATGTTAAAAACACTTTGAAATGAATTAAAAAACATATTTAATCTGAATAGGAAACACTAGATAAATGGATAGTCCTTAATCCGCGGAGTTTCGAAGAAATACTTTCCTTCTCATCAGAGGGTAGGAATTAGCAAAATGCTGGATCAGATTTTGCATGCAGAAGTATTTGATGAAACAACAAGTAAGTCAAAGATCTTACTTGAAAACAAAAAAAGTGAAGCAGAGGGTATATGGTGAAGAAAAGGGTGATTACACGTGAATGGATAGTCTGGTGGAAGATAAATAATCCAGTGACGGTAAAATCCAAATGTATAACTTCAAGAAAGTTAAAAGAATTTCCATTTGTACAAGTAAAATCCAAGGAAATCCCGTAATTAGAAGAAGATGGTCCATAATAATCCAAAGGCAGAAATCAATGGAATAATTCACAAAAATGTGTACAAGAAAAAAAGAAAAGATTCCAACAATATTAATAAAAGAAAAATAAGATATGCTTTTTACTCTACTTCCGAGACATAAATATTATATACATATATATATATATATATATATATATATATATATATATATATAAAGAGAGAGAGAGAGAGAGAGAGAGAGAGAGAGAGAGAGAGAGAGAGAGAGTACTGACTTCAAACGTTGAAAAATGATTTGAATGCCATGTTAGAATCGAAGACATTTACCGCCACAGCCGCGTTCCCTATCGACAGACAGATAGGAAAGATTAAAAATTAAACATCTTCAAGCTATGAAGAAACTTTTGCGCAAAATTAATAAAAATATGTCAGCATATTATTTGCATTTCAACTTGCAAACATATTTCTGTACGCGTTATTCATTTCATTCACCCAAACAAAGATTTTACTCGATATCAACCATCCTTTTCTGTATAATTACTATTTCCTGTTAATTTAAATGTCATGTGACTAGTAGTTTAAGAGTGTATCGGTTAAATATTTTCACACAGACGCACAGACAAACACACATACAAACATCTTTTTTATTTATATAGAAGATTTGCACATCTATAAGCTACACTGCAAGATACTCTTGTACTAATAGCAATGTCACTAGGTTGTTACGTTGAAGTTTGAAATAACAATGTCCGGTTACAGAAAAAAATGGTTAAGAATTTGTTTACTTAAAAATTGAACACACAAGACAAAATTTATATTTGAATGATATTATTTACAGGAACCGCCGAGTTTAACCATGTGGAAACGATTGTAAGATGCTTAGTCATAGTCGTTTTTCTATAAAATATGCTTTTTTCTACATGGAGGACATCAGTACAGCCACTTTGATTTTACATGTTCTCAAGTGTTAACTATTCTGTACTTTTACAGTTTTAAAAAGTTTACAAATCGTTTTCCCACGTTTTAAAACAGTTCGTTAGAGAATTACATTCTAATCCTTTTATATAAATTATTTGACGTCGCTTTGTTTTGTGGAGGTGTGTGATTTGAGTTTTATAATGTTGACTATCTTGTACAAATTTCTGTCATCTGTCATGCTTAAAAAACGCTAACCGCTAAGTGCACAGATTAAATGGCCGTATGTTGAGAACATCTAGTTGTCTTTTCGTTTCATTGGACAATATACACGCAAATAATTCTCATTACTAAATGCATGGTGTATTGTTGTCACATCTGAGCTGGTGCATCTGCCACTAATCTCTCGCTCCTAGACAGAATTGAAAGGAGCCGCAACCTAATAGGTTCTGAACTATCAACCAAACTCCAACATCTGTCTCATCGCCGAAACATTGCATCCTTGTGTCTGTTTTACAAGTATTTCAATGACAAGTGCTCTGACGAACTCCAAGTACTAGTACTCCTCGACGACAATACCCTCGAGAAACCAGACAAGCAGCAGAATCCCACCTCTACACTGAGAGATCACTAGATGCCGTAAAGTCTTCTACACAAATAGCTTTTTCCCTCAGACTGCTGCACTTTGGAATTCCCTCTGACTGACTGTACTGACATACAGAAATTCAAGAGTAATGCGAACAGACACGGTGCTGCCCAGCTCCATAAATAGTATGCTGCAAATCTAGTCCCAAATAGTAGCCCCTCACGACTAAGTGGCTCTGTATCTTGTTTGGGGGCTAAACGTCAATAATAAAAAAAATTTGTTTGTCTTGGCATTTGTGAGGAACCATATTTCATTCCTCGAATTGCCATTTGCAAATGTTTATCATATAAAGAGAAACAGCTAAATTACCGACTGAATAAACTAGCGATACAACGGACCAAACACATACAAAATGGATATTTAGATTATCAGGTTGTAAAAAATGTTTAGGAAGCAAAGAAAGGCATGAGAACGTAAGAAATAACAAAAAACTCACATGATAAAACATTCTATGATGAGGAAAAAAAATCAATTCGTTTTTCGTTGCGATAAAATTAAAACTGCAATGAATGACGTTCCTGAAATTTTTTAGATGAGGATTGAATATTCGTATTATTTTGATTCTGACGACTCCTAATGTTCATACGATATCAAATGCCATGAAGATACACGCTTCTTGAACCTTGGAATTTTGATACCAAAAGTTAGTTATTTTTTTATGGAGATCGCTCCAAACAAGGCATAAAGCCACTTGATGTAATTTGCTAACGATAGGTGTATGATGGAATAGATTCTGGTTCATAAAACAGCAATTCTTTCCGCCTTATCAGAAATATCGCTCGTGGAATGTGAGGACTAAAAGACAAAATAAGGGAAGTGAGAGTTGCACGGCTGCCGGAAGTAAACGCATACTAATTACACATAATATACTGATTTTGGGGGGCGGGGGGAATAAGTGCAGAACTACAACAGTTGTTCTTAAAATTCTTTTTGTTTTTTTGCACACAATTCAGAAGAAAGAGGCTAGTAGTTAATGCACTAAGCCAACTTTGGCAATAGTGTACCACGATCGTTACAGGAGAGTGTGACTGTCTATATTGTTATGACGTATCTGGAATGGGTTTTTATATCCTGCTTTACGGGTCTTGTTGTCGGTCTCCTTGGCGTTGTTAAGCGTCATTAGTGGCAAGATTTTCATCGTCATTAATGTCAGGGCTTTTTCTGCTAGAACTGAACTTCTGTATATAATAAATAATAGACAAATTTATTTTTCTTTTTATAAAAATAACAGTTTATTTATTTAAATATTTAAGGAGAATTTTCTAGACCTATTCTCGATCAAGTCGAGATTCTAACTTTTTGCAACCATCCTGGACGGTGTCCAAGTTCCAACTCAGAGAGTTGAGGCATGCGACCCGTTGCCTTCGAAGTTCCGTTCGTGACCGCCTGCGATTGAATCCAAACTAAATTTCAAGTTTTTGTGATAAAAAAGCAATAGAGAGAGAGAAAGAAACGGGAGACAGAGAACAAATGGAGAGAGGCAGATAGATACATATTAAAAACAAAGAGGCAGAAATTTTATTTCGAAAGCCTTACCTGACAGAGTTCACTGTCTTTGATATATAAACACTCTTTGCATTCAAGTTTATAAAGAAAGTGTCAACCCAAATCGAGGCCGAGATCACCATCTTTGCTATGCTTTCAACAGCATAAACCAAAATATACCTGTGTCCACTAGAGTACAAGTTAGAAAAGCATTTCATCCAAGGCATGAAAATTGTTAAACAAAATGTTTTTACAATAGGCTTTAAAAATAAAGGTACAAGATTCAATTTGAAATTTATTTATCTTTAAAGTGTATTTTTATAAATTTTACAAAGTAAGGTATGCAAAATTTAATACTTTACTTTGTAAAATGTATAAAAGTGCACTTTGAATGAAATGCTTTTCTAACTTGTATCCTATCTTTTTAAGATTATATTTAATTTAATTTATTAATTTGGATTTAAAAAATGTATTTATAAAAAAAACTCCCCTACTCTCTATTTCAGATTGTATTTCTCCTCACACCACAACTCATTTTTTGCAACCCCCTCTTTGTATTATTACAGGTCTGAATATTCTCTCTGTTTCAGTTTGTAATTCTCCTCACTCCATAACTCTTTTTTGCAACTCTCTCTTTGTAATACATGTCTGAATAATAAGAAAATCTGAATTCTTTTAACAAAAGCTTTAAAATAACTTTTTTAGATTAATTTTTTAAAAGTTCTTTCATAATATAAAATCTTTACAATTTAATAAGGAGCATATTTCATATAGGTTTCATCCAAAATATTCAGTAGATAACGAAAAAAATAGAGATGAAAATTTCAAAAGGAGTATATAACTGGTTACGCTCAATAGTAGTCCTCGCTAGCGAAAGACTTTATTATTGTTATTCTATTATTATTATTATTTAAAACATTTTGTGTCCTGCGCTTTCGCGCGAGGACTAATAAGGGAAGTCACGTATAAGGCCCCCAAATGTAGGAGAGCTGATGCTCTTATTCATTGTGTATTCATGATATTTTATTTTTTATTTCAGTTTTTGGAATTAACAATGTCACAGTGACTGTCATCGTTACGTAATTCTATTTTTAATTCCAAACAAATCAGTTGATTTTTTCATGCTCTAAAATTGTCTTTTTCCAATCCAAGAACAAGTTAAACATAGCTTTCATAATTACTATAGTTAAGATTCAACTTGTTTAGAATATGTTTGTACTTTTTTTAATCAGTATTTTTCGCAAACATTATCGAATTCTATTCTTTCTGCTTGTATTTTTAGTACAGATTTGGAAAGATATGTTTTTGTTAAGGACAAATAGAAATCCATGAAGATTGGAAGAAACAAAACAGAAAAAACAATAAATCGATATTTTCCGATGATTTTAAACATATTTAAATTTGACTTCAGTACCATGAAAAACTGATAAATAGATATGCACAGAAAATTTTGAACAAATATGGTAAGATAGTCCCAAAAATGGAGTGTTTTTATTATCCGTAAAAGAGAACCTGCGGCACATCCAAGAGTTATCGCGAACAGTAGATAACAAAATTATATAGAAATCAGTTAGTTACAACTTTTCAGAAAGTTTTATCAAATTCCAAAACATCAGTTATTTTTTAATAAGCGCAAAAGTGTCAATTTTAGCCATTTTAACCCAAAAGGCACCCGCTGGGGGGGGGGGGGGGCGGAGTTTTCTCGGAAAATCCGTTTTGTCACTTTTTAATGTTTGCGCAAAATTTCAAAAGATTGCAAGGTGTAGTTATTGAGAAAAGTTCAAACAGACGAACAGACGAACGAACAAGGGCGAATTTTCAGATTCACCCTCCTTTTGTCGGGGGATTGAAATAACGACGTAAATGCAAGTTCGAATCCAGTTCGTTTCTCAAAAAACACTCTTTTATAAAAACCCATACCTGACTTTGAAACGCATGAAATAACAACAAAAAGTATTATTCATGTGACAAAATGATAGAAAAATGTTATTTCAACTTTAAACATTACAAAATCGAAAAATGTTATGTTATATTCAAATATAAAATCCTGTTTTAAACTTCAATTAAAAAAATGTTGTGCGCAAGAAAATGTTATTTAAACTTAAATGTGACAACGAAAATAATATTTACAACTGTAACTTTACAAAACGAAAAAAAGTGTTATTTTAAACGTAATAAGACTTCAAAATCATGACTATATTATGAAAATGCTATTTCAACCTTTAAACAGGAGGAAATGAACATATTTAACAATGATAATACTAAAAAATGCTATTTCAAACTTCAAATTAACAGAGAAACCGACGAACATAGCCAGGTAAAGTGATTTTTGGACACACGCAGAAATAACATTGGTTGCCATTCATGGAGGAAACTGTAGATATTCAGTTTCTAATAACTCACTCATACATCATTCAATGAGTTCATGTCTGGACATATGAATAGTGCCATAATAAGATATTCTTGCATTTCTATGAAGTACTAAACTTCATTTGAAATGTGTTGAAATATGAGCTAGACAGATTATTAGTTTAAAACTATTTATTTACGTGAGGCTAATATTTCACATTTTTAGAACACTGGACAGTTCTGAATTCTGTATGTTAGTAATCATTGTTCGGAGTTAAAATGTTGTTTATTGAAAGTAATCGATTAGTAAATGTCATTTGGGCTGCTCTATCGGAAACAATAATTAAGCGGTTGTATGCTGAGTTTAAAAGTAGCCGTACAGACAAAACATGATGCTAAACACCCATGTCGCGCAAATTCTGTTTATGAAAACATAAAAACAGCGTACAGACCTGTTTTCGAAAGTTGTAAATTAATCTGACGCGAGCTATCTGAGGGGTTTGACATACGAGAAATTTTGCTTGAAAATCTTTTAATGGGAAAGATGTGTTTAACGTGATTTCTGTGCTTGATCGTAATCGATCCATATCAACAATGTCATGACGATTTAGAACTGTTTAAGTCTAATAAAATGGAGCTTTTTCTTTGCGCCAATATATGACAAAAAACGAAATAAACTTTCCAAACCAATCAATAAGGAAAATGTGAGAAATCAACATTTCTTTCTCTCTCTTTGACAGAATGGTCATTACTGACCATGCTTGATAACCTTCACGAATCATCGCCATTGACTCCGTTTCTGCGCCATTCTGAGCAACTCATCCATGCTAATGTCCGCGATGTACTTCACCCTGTCTAACATTCTTCCTTTTGGTCTTCGGTATCCTCTTTTGCCAGGGGTTGTACCAAAGAAAGGATTTTTGTGAGGCCGTGTATTCCGGCCATATGTCTCAAAAATTGCAATTTATTGTCATTGATGCTGTCCAGCAATCTTTGGCATGGTCCAATCTTCTTCAGAACCCATTCGCTTGTACGTTTGTGCACCCAGCTTACACGAATAAGTCTACGGTAGCACCACACGGTTTTGGCCTCCATATATTGGGATGCACAAGATATTCTGTTCATCGATTACCTTCGGAAAGGAGGAACGATCACATATTGTATAGCATTATTGATGATTATGTTGTTATATTGCAGGAGAAAATTGTAAAAAAAAAAACAGCCATAGACGCAGAAGAAAAGAAAAGAAAAGAGAGTTCTTTAACAAAGATAATGCACTGTGTCACGTGTTGATCGCAACGATGGCACAATTAGATGAATTGCACTTCAAATAGCTTTCACATCCTTTTATCCAGATCTAAGCCCTAGCGGCCATTGCTTACTTGAACCCTTTACAAAAAAAAAATACTCGAAGCATCATTATCATTATCATCATAGCGTATAAATAAAAAATTCTAACGTTGGCATTGGTTTCCCCGATAATTATCCAGTCTGAATGCTTATATATATATATATATATATATATATATATATATATATATATATATATATATATATATATCATGTACTTATGGGAGTTGTGAACCGGCGCCGAATCAAGTTGCCACACCCAGGGTTTGCCAGCGATCACCTGATTACAAACTTTTCAGCACATTCAGGTACACTTTAATATAGATTTTCAAGCTAATTTCGAAAATGTGAGGCAGCATAATGTGGCCCTCACTTTAAACCACACTAAAGACCCTAACCGTGACCAGATACTTTGTTTTCGTCACCCTGGGCACGTCCCTGTTATTCGTGGAAATCCAGCGATATATCTTGAGGATGCTGGCAATGGTCCTGTTGTCATAACCTAGATAAGTAGAGAGCATGAGTAGCGACGCCTTCCTGATCTCGCTCGTTGAATATTGTGTCACTTCCAGATATGATAGAAGGCTCCTATCGGTCTTGAGATTTATACAACACTTGCGCACTAGTAGAAGATCTGCAACAAATAATAAAACCAGTTTTTTATCAAACGGAAATGGAAGCATACCGTTTTTTGTAGGGCGAAAATTTTATCGTTCAACCCTGTAGACAAAAGACATATTCTACAAAAATGTATTGAATTGTAAGAGAATCATAGAAGGGGTCCATGTTGATGAATCAAAGCAAATTTACTTCACAGTTGATCTTTCAAAACTGGGGCTTGGGTTAGGTGAAATAACAAAATAATCATTTGATGGTTTTGACTAGTTTATACCTACTCATTGCCTATGGTAATATGGAACCTAGTTATGTTTATTTATATTATTATTAACTTTCTACCGATAGTACGATTTAAACTAATAACGAATTCGTTTTATGGTTGCTGTTTTGCGAGGTAAAATAATAGGCCGTATTGTTTTATATGTTGAAATATTTATGTAATAGTTTATGTTAGTATGTCGTGCTAATTCATTAAACTTTATAAAACATATGAGGCGAATAATAATTTATAAAACATATCAGGTTAATAATAATTTATACAACATATCAGGTTAATAATAATGTATAAAACATATCAGGTTAATAATAATGTATAAAACATATCAGGTTAATAATAATTTATAAAACATATCAGGTTAATAATAATTTATAAAAAATATCCGGTTAATAATAAATTATAAATATATCATGTTAATTATAATTTATAACACATATCAGGTAAAAATAATTATAAAACATATCAGGTTAATAATAATTTATAAAACATATCAGGTTAATAATAATGTATAAAATATATCAGGTTAATAATAATTTATAAAACATATCAGGTTAATAATAATTTATAAAACATATCAGGTTAATAATTATGTATAAAACATATAAGCTAAATGATAATGTATAAAACATTTCAGGTTAATAATAATTTATAAAACATATCAGGTTAATAATAATTTATAAAAAATATCAGGTTAATAATAATTTATAAAACATATCAAGTTAATAATAATTCATAGAACATATCAGGTTAATAATAATTTATAAAACATATCGGGTTAACAATAATTTTTAAAACATATCAGGTTAATAATAATTTATAAAGCATATCAGGTTAATAATGATGTATAAAACATATCAGGTTAATAATAATTAATAAAGCATTAAAGCTTAATAATAATTTATAAAACATATAAGGTTAATAATAATTTATAAAACATATCAGGTTAATAATAATTTATAAAACATATCAGGTTAATAATAATAACTTGATATGCTTTATTAATTATTATTAACCTGATATGCTTCATAAATTATCATAAACCTGATATGTTTTATAAATTATTATTAACCTGATATGTTTCATAAATTATCATAAACCTGATATGTTTTATGAATTATTATTAACCTGATATGTTTTATAAATTATTATTAACCTGATATGTTTTATAAATGATTTTAACCTGATATGTTTCATAAATTATTATTAACCTGATATGTTTTATAAATTATTATTAACCTGATATGTTTCATAAATTATTATTAACCTGATATGTTTTGTAAATTCTTATTAACCTGATATGTTTTATAAATTATTATTAACCTGATATGTTTTATAAATTATTATTAACCTGATATGTTTTATGAATTATTATTAACCTGATATGTTTTATAAATTATTATTAACCTGATATGTTTTATAAATGATTTTAACCTGATATGTTTCATAAATTATTATTAACCTGATATGTTTTATAAATTATTATTAACCTGATATGTTTCATAAATTATTATTAACCTGATATGTTTTGTAAATTCTTATTAACCTGATATGTTTTATAAATTGTTAATTATAATTTATAAAACATATCACGTTAATAATAATTTATAAAACATATCAGGTTAATAATAATTTATAAAACATATCATGTTAATAATAATTTATAAAACATATCAGGTTAATAATAATTTATTGAACATATCAGGCTTATAATAATTTATAAAACATATCAGGTTAATTATAATTTATGAAACATATCAGGTTAATAATAATTTATAAAACATATCAGGTTAATTATAATTTATGAAACATATCAGGTTAATAATAATTTATAAAACATATCAGGTTAATAATAATTTATGAAACATATCAGGTTAATAATAATTTATAAAACATATCAGGTTAATAATAATTTATGAAACATATCAGGCTTATAATAATTTATAAAACATATTAGGTTAATAATAATTTATAAAACATATCAGGTTAATAATAATTTATAAAACATATCAGGTTAATAATAATTTATAAAACATATCAGGTTAATAATAATTTATAAAACATATTAGGTTAATAATAATTTATAAAACATATCACGTTAATAATAATTTATAAAACATATCAGGTTAATAATAATTTATAAAACATATCATGTTAATAATAATTTATAAAACATATCAGGTTAATAATAATTTATTGAACATATCAGGCTTATAATAATTTATAAAACATATCAGGTTAATTATAATTTATTGAACATATCAGGCTTATAATAATTTATAAAACATATCAGGTTAATTATAATTTATGAAACATATCAGGTTAATAATAATTTATAAAACATATCAGGTTAATTATAATTTATGAAACATATCAGGTTAATAATAATTTATAAAACATATCAGGTTAATAATAATTTATGAAACATATCAGGTTAATAATAATTTATAAAACATATCAGGTTAATAATAATTTATGAAACATATCAGGCTTATAATAATTTATAAAACATATTAGGTTAATAATAATTTATAAAACATATCAGGTTAATAATAATTTATAAAACATATCAGGCTTATAATAATTTATAAAAAATTTCATGTTAATAATAATTTATAAAACATATCAGGTTAATAATAATTTATAAAACATATAAGGTTAATAATAATTTATGAAACATATCAGGTTAATAATAATTTATAAAACATATCAGGTTAATAATAATTTATGAAACATATCAGGTTAATAATAATTCATAGAATCATGTGACATCCGAAATTGAGTAGTGGTATTACCTTAGCAATTCTTTGTTTCTCAATAAATTTATGTTTGCTACGAAAGGACTAACCACTAAAACATGACAATTTTAATAGTAATCATGTTCATATTAATATGCATTTTATAGTTATTAATACGTACATTTTGCACCTATGTTAATCCAGCTATTTCTACCACTCTTTCTCCACTGGAAATGCTGGAGCAGAATTAATCGGTGAGCGAATCCCATTACTGACCTAATGTCGATCGTGACTCGGCATTTTTTTTTTAGTTTATGCGCTTTTTGTTGCATCATTCATGACTTTTTTTTTGTCAATAAAGAAAAATGACACCACTGACAGTAAAAAAAAGGCAAATAAAATGTTACGAAGGTATGACTGTGGATACGCTTGTAAGGATGAATTTAAGTTGCAAATATTCTGTGAATATTTTCGACTCACATTCTATACTTAGCCACAGGTTGGCAAAGATGATGAAAATGATACGCAGAAAGAAAATGATAAACGATCGAACGAGAGAAACTCACAGAAAAAGCACTCGATAGAAAAAGGAAACACAGACTTGTGGTTTACTTTAGTAAATATTAGCGGGACCTGTGAGAATTCCACAGAGGCAATATAAATAATTGTGGATTTTGTTTCAATAATAATCATTTCTAATTTAAGTTATTTTTATGAATTAAGACAGTTAACTCATTCTGAGTTTATTTATTTAAAAAATAAAACATGACACACACGTACGTTAAAGGTACTAATGAATAATTCACAACGATTTTTAAATTACAATTTTATTAACAAATTTTCTATTGGAAATCGTATCAAGGTCATGAATACAGGATAATAAGGTTTCACTTGGACATAAACATAAAATTAAAACAGAAAAAAAGAAACGTTTTCATCGAAACGTGCGGCCAAAAAGGGCCACCATTTCTTTATTTTTTCATTGTGTCTTCGATGATCGGGAGATCCTATTTATTAAATAGGGGGACAGAAGGTGATAACCTACTACGGACATTAAATTAGCGTTTCTACATACTAATAATTAATAGAATATCCCGATCGAATAATTTATAGTCCGGAAACCGTGACACACGTACGTACGTTAAAGGTACTACAGTACTAATGTTATGTTGTTAGTCTACCAGAAAACACTGGAAACTATTTAAATGGTCAATTATTATGATGTAATTATAATGGTCAATTATTATGATTGGTAAAAATATATTGTTAGATGAAAATATTTTAAAAATGTGAAAAGTTAAAATATTTACATTTAAAAGTTGCCAGGAATGTTAACTTGATGTTAATTTGACAGATGGACTTAAGTTAACCATAATACAAGCAAATATACGTGATAAAAACCCAGCAAGGATCTTTAGGATACGTATAGTGATGACGTTATAAAAATATAGATTTTGAGTTATAGTTACGTGAGAGATCAGTTTCGATACAGAACGCGTTAGAGAGAGATGGGTGTTTTTATGACGGGACGCCCATGGAAGTCAGAAGTAGTCTTATACAATGCGTATCAACTCTGAAAAAGGACATAGCAAAGAATAAATGATTATATGTCAAAATATGATTTCCGTATGAGCATTTTCACTTTCGGTGAGATGCACCTTTAATTTTAGGACGCATGGCAGGGACGCATGGAAGGAAGATTTGAGGTATGTTTTTTCTGGTATTCCAACCGACAACGATTTCTATATATTATTAATTTATGTATGCACACATCAACACCAAATAGAGAATGCACTAGACAAATCACATATCAAAACTTAAATACTCATAAGTGGAAAGAGACTTATTATAGAACACGCATCTGTTTTGTATACACCCGTATATATATATATCTGTGTGAGTGTGTGTGTGTATTACAATAGAAAAATACGAGCATGAAAAGTAATATGATTAAGCTTTAACATGGAAAAGTAAAGGACTAGTTGTTAAAACTAGAAAGAATGCATTGTCCGATGCACCCCAATGTCGACATCGGGGCATGTTTCGCTTAGAGATCAGTCTGTGGGGGTGTATGATAACAGTGGGGTCTCTACAGTGCAATGTAGACTAAAATGTATTATGGATAAAACCACCAAAGGGAGTCATATGAAGCTTCCTTTCGGTGCACCCCGATGAGTGTCCGACGAGACTAGATAATCAATCCATTTGATTTAAAAAATATGCGATTTCACCGATTTATATGATAATAAAGTATTGAAAGTGTGGAACGTTCGTTTATCCTTATATAATCCCGAATAACATCGAGTCTCCCTGCTATTATGCAATCTCCGTCGACGGACGCCGCTCATATACGAGTGTTTTCAGGATGTTGCTTACATTTCTCGCCTCCTGCATCGCCAACTAGCAAACGAATAAGGCCACAGTAAATAAATGTCCAAAAATTAAAATGGTAATATCTATCACCATCCGCTGCCATGTTTGTTTTATATTCAAAGCACTCTCTGACCAATACATACGTGACGGATCGATCGATTTACACTCTTTACATTTTCCGACGAAGGTTTTCACAGCGGCCCTAGAACCCCCAGAATCGATTTGTTTCGCAAAGTAGAGTGCCTGTCTCCCCCCAGGATGGTAGCTTTGTTTGTGAACAATCTTGATCTGGTCAAACTCGATTGAGTTCACGGACGCAGATTGCACAGAATCAGTAAGGATATCTGAAATCAATTTATTGGACACAAACAAAATTAGTGAACAAATGCAAGATGGTTGCCTTCCAGAGGATTGCCAAGTTTATTCTTTCAATAATAACATCGAGTTCCGCAAGGTTAATATATTAAGAGTACTTTTCTGGGCTTAAGCATCATCTGCTACAGCGCCATCATATACCAAATACACATCAGTAACAAGAGAGCTTGTGTCGACCCATACACAAATTTTGACCTTTAGCACTTCTACTTCATGGAGAGAGAGAAAGAGAGAGAGAGAGAGAGAGAGAGAGAGAAAGAGAGAGAGAGAGAGTCGTACTGACCTCTTGCCGCTTATCTTATTTCCTCGACAACTCGATGCAACATCTTGTTTCTGGCACTGACACCGATGTATCTCTGGGAGTGCTCTTCTAGCTTTGCTCCAGGCTGCTGACAGTCTTTGACAACGTGATAAAGATCTTCCGACTTGTGGGACTGCAACGTAACTGTCTCCTGCTGGTGGGGGTGGAAAGTCAGCCCACGAGGAAGAACTGTATGTCACCTGGCCGTCACGGCAACAGGCTCATTCATGTCTACATCTTCTGCCATGAGAGATCAACCCTTAGCAAGAATCTGTTTTTAGGACTATGTGCCCCATCCTTGAGAACTCACGCAATTTTTGCCAAACCGAAACTGGGAACCCTGATACGAAAGCTCAACTGAGCTATCGATAAAAGGGATTCTTTTCGTTTAGATGTACCAGATTCTCGTCTACAGTTTCCCCGAGGCACAAACAACGAGAGACAAACTTGTCAAATGCAACAAAAGCGTCTGGCACAAAAGTCCACAAGGACGGCTTGTTTAACCTGCTTTAAATGCCCTATCTGGTCATGGGTTAACCGTCGGTACACTGAGAGAGTACCACCTCTCAACCTCAGTCGTAAAACAAGCTCGACATTACATATTTCGCACACCAGATCCACCTCTACCAGTCATCCGAACATCGTATGATTGGGTGGAAAGCCATAAAATTCGGAAGTAAGCCGAATATTAAATGCTTTGTTTGCAATTTGCGTTTGGGTATTCGTTAACCGAAATAGCTTGTTCAGTGTGGTTAAGAGATTTTTTTGATATGGGACTAACTTATATGCCCTATCTGATCTTTCTTTCCCTATTTTCGGTCGGCGACGCTGAGCCGGCCCCGAGGTAAGTCTTTCCTTTTCGTCCGTCTCTCTTACGCACCTACACAACACACAAACATGCGGGCGCTTGTCTCCTGGATGCACATTACACTCCCCCCTGATCTGATGATCACATAGGGAGCATTGGGGTGGCCTTTTAGTGCGTGTGCTTCTGCGAAGAGGTACATTCACTGGTTCAGATTCGGGCTCTGGATCTGGTTCCGCCTCATCAGACGAAGTATCACTATCAGTCTCTGGAGGGGGCTCACTGAATCCGTGTATCGGCAGCTCATCACTGGACGCTTCAATGCTTTCTTCTGTAGTAGTGTGACGCGCCTCGGTAGCTGGGCGAAGATCTCGCACATGTCGTGGAATTCCATCGACCAACACAGACTGCTGGCTAATCACTCCGGATGTTTGTCCTCGCTTAAACTTGTCGGTGCACCGATTTCCTGGGGGCCGCACCCACACTGGATCTGCCACTTCATATCTGTTACATGTTCCCTTGTCGGCTGGCTGCGTAGTGACTTGATTCTCTTCACTCCGACTCGGTATGTGTAAATAGCATTCGCAGGTGCGGTTGAAGGAGACGTCCCGTCCTTTGGCGTAATGTTATACCAATATGTGGCTTCCGTAATAGTACATCGCTTCCTGGCAGAATTCTTTTGATGCTGCGATGGCTTCTTTCAGCAATGCCATTTCCTGACGGCACATGCGCACATCGCAACCGTAGTCGGACGCCCCACTCATCTAACAACTGCCGGACTTGCTGGCTACAAAACGCTGCATCATTGTCAGTCAGGAGCTCTTCCTGCGCACCTCGCTCAGAAAAAATGGATGATAGGTGGCGAACAACATTTGCCGAATCCTGTCTGGTCATCCGCCGCCACACCGCAAATCTCGTAGGCCCGCAATCAATGAGAGTTAGAAAGGGCTTGCCGCTGTAATGGGTGATATCCATGGCCAGCCGCTGCCACATACCCTCAACTTCCGATCGACCCTTCTGCCATCGCTCTGGTGCCGGATCAATAGACTGGCAAGCCTCACAATTTCTGATGATCTGTCTGACATCCATCTTGGTCACTGCTGGGTATACGCGCCTCACAAAATAAACGGTCCTCTTGATACCCGGATGTCCGCTCTGTGCATGAATTTTTTGTATTTGACATGGGTCGATTGCAACTGCACAAGATCGAGCAGTAATCTCCATTCCCATCTTCGCGGCTTCATACCATTTGTGAGGTACTCGAGTCAGTTGGTCAGCACGATTACAATGTGATGGCATCAGAGTGACGCTCAGTGATAGCCCATACTCAGATACCAGTTTTTTTTAGCGTGTTTAGCCTTCTCCGTATTAACATTTCGCTTGCTGCCTTGGTACGGATTCGTGTCCGTCCCGAAAGTGTGTCAGACACCCAGTGGTAGACACAGAGAGAATTTGTGTACAAGGTCAACTTCTTAGACTGCCACTGCAGGGCCAGATTTAACCCCTTTACAACGGCATCCAGCTCTGCCAGGTTGATATGCTGAGAATCTGTTACGGGCCGCAGCCAACATGCATCTTCGAACACGTTTCCTCCTTGCTCCAACGATACTCCCAACGCCAAAGAACTGGCATCAACCCACACACCTACGTTGTCTCCGTTAACACACCACCGCCCACAGGCAGGGTCCTTCTTGTTCACTCTCTCCAGTGTCTCTTTAATCATCAGAGTTAGTAGGAAATCATCGGATGTCATCCCAACACGTGGTTGTTAAATTTGCTCTGCGTTTAATTACATCAACAGCTGCGCGGAGCCAGCCACAGGCCTGTAGGTGACCAACAAGTTTTCCTCACCAAGAAAAAATGATCCGCCTTGTAACGATGTTGGGGATGCTTGGAATTTCGCTGCCACGCCTCCATTGTAGGCTGCCATCTTCCTCATAAACATCCAATCCCAATACACGTGCTCCTTCCCTCAAACGTTCGGGATTCTTGCATTCCAAACCAAACTGAGCCAACTTTTCTTTGACACACGACGCAGACTGTACATCTTCATTGACGTATACGTCATCAATGTAAGCTGACGTTGAGTTCCTCATGGGCTTTTCTTGGGACCATACTGTGTTGACAATAGTCTTCATAATATGTGGTGCCACATTTAGGCCAAAGCCGAGGCGTGTAAGGCAGTACCTCTGCCCCTGGAACCAAACTGTCTGGAACGGCCACAACGTCTCATCAACTCGCACCTGTAAATAGGCTTTTTGCAAATACAATATCGAGACATTAGTGCCTTTCTGACGCCATTCCCTCAACTTGCTGGCGCATACGTCAGCATCGGCAGTGTAGGCTTCACTATGCTTGTTAAGCTCCCTATAGTCCAGCACCGGCCGTACTTTCGACTTGTTATGCTGGACTACTGCAATCAAGGGGATTAGACCCTTGGGAGGCCCAAGCTTGTCCTCAGGGTAGGGGATTAACCAGCCATCTTGGATCCACGCCTTTAGTTCCCTTTCGTATTCTGCTCGGGCTTCACTGGGTATAGGGTACTCTGCAACCCCATTCTTGAGTTTAGTCGGTGCCCTTCCCTCGGTCCACTTCCAAGATGCAATCCAGGCCCTCTTGCGAGAGTCGTAGTCCACTGTAAAATCCGGCCGACCGATGTGGAGCGCTGCACACACTGGGGCCTCCAAGAATCGCACTTTTCCATCCCGATAAATTGCGACTCCCCCCAGCGCCTTGATGACATCGTATTCGAGCAACAGGTCAAACCCCAGGAGATTTCCTTGGGTCACGAGCACATTGATCTTAGTGGCTGCACCGGTGTCCGTGTAGACCTTGACAGTTCCAGCTCCACAGCATGTCTGGGTGTCGCCTCCTATCGTGGTGACTTTGATCTTTCTCTTAGTCCAACTTGGACACAGCCTGGCGCTCACTATAGTATGCGAACAGCCTGAGTCGAGAAGTGCTGAGCAGAGTATCCTGTTTACGTAGACGGTCATCACTGGTTGCGACTTGTTCAAATTTTGCTCGGGGAACAGGGCGACGCTGACGTCCTCTCCCCTGATACGTTTCCCGCAGAGTTTTGGCTAGATGCCCCAAACCGCCACAATTAAAACAGCCCCCCCCCTGTTGGTGAAATTCCTTGCAAAATGTCCGCGTCGGCCGCAGCGAAAACATTTCCCATTGCTTGCAGGGTTCTGATTCGGAATCTCCCGAGCGCCAATCTGGCCTGTCTGTGTCGCCATCACAACTGATTCCCCCAGGTCCTCCTCATCTTTGATGATGGCTCGAGCACGTTCCATCTAGTGTTCCATGGGCGTTGTTGAAACGCTGGTTGAGGCTCTCAATAGCTGCTTCACCCGTGTGGGAAGGCCCGCCACAAATGCGTACGCGAGCGTCCACTCCGACACCCCTCCACCGAATAGGACTGCGAGTTTCTTTAACTCCGCGAAGAAAACGTCCACGCTTTCCTCCGGTAGAAGTTTTCGGGAAGCAAATTTTTCATAGGCCATACAAGGATCCATGGCGAATGCCTTGTACAGCGCAGCTTTAATTGCGGTGACATCTCCCTTTTTAGCAGCACTGAGTTGCTGATGCACACTCGAGGCACCCCCAGCCAATCTCAGGGGAATCAAAGTGTGTACCCTTTTTGCCTCACAAAGGTCGCACGTCAGCTCGACCCTTTCAACCCAGTCGACAATGGACGTGGACCCGTCAAACTCGGGTATGAGCTTTAAGTCGAATTTCGACTCGGTCATAGTCCTAGAGGGCAAATAGCCGGAATAGCTTGTAGAAAATGTGTAAGGAAAGTCCTTTAAAATTACTGCGCCCTCTGTAGATGTATAAGGAAAATCCTTTAAAAGTACTGCGCCCTCTGTAGATGTGTAATATTGCAGCAACGTAAAGCAATTCAATAACCAGTCACCGGTTCTGCACGGAATCCAACTAGCAAGGTACATAGATGGACGCGAACGGTTACTCAGAACGGAACCAACAATCGGTTACTCAGAACGGTCCCAACAACGGTAAGATATGCTCACACCCACACGGCACGAGAAGCAACAGCAACACGATTCACGACCAAGTCAATCATCGCTCTCCCAACGTCTTTCAATCACCCGCTTTTATGGCCGTTGCAGGCCGGCTAAATTTGCATATTGCGAGAATTCATGTGACTTTGCGAGATATCATCCTTTACAAAGGACGGCGGCCGCCATCTTGATCTTTCTTTCTCTATTTTCGGTCGGCGACGCTGAGCCGGCCCCGAGGTAAGTCTTTCCTTTTTGTCCGTCTCTCTTACACACCCACACAACACACAAACACGCGGGCGTTTGTCTCCTGGATGCACATTACAGAAAAGCCATAAAATTCGGGTGTCAGCCGAATATTAAATGCTTTGTTTGCAATTTGCGTTTGGGTATTCGTTAGCCGAAATAGCTTGTTCAGTGTGGTTAAGCATCTTTGTTGATATGGGACTAACCTATCAGATGGTAGTCAAGTTCCCACACACATAAATGAAATGATGGATGTTCACTGATCAAACATAAGCAAAATATTGTATTTTCCCTCGTTTGGTTCGTTTTATACTCATTTTATCTCACCACTTCAGGTGGTCATGTGAGCTTATCGAATGGTTCAGAGTCGCCTGATTAAGTCTCATTGACTGAAACAGATGGCTGTTTGTAGCGACCAAATGTAACTATCTAACGTTTAATAAATATATAAATATATATAAAATATATATATTTTGCTTTTGTTATCGAGCACTATCTAACAACCTCGTTGATTTCATTAGTTCCTGCTTTTGAAT
Organism: Euprymna scolopes; assembly: GCF_053919585.1. Classification (NCBI taxonomy): domain Eukaryota; kingdom Metazoa; phylum Mollusca; class Cephalopoda; order Sepiida; family Sepiolidae; genus Euprymna; species Euprymna scolopes. Next base: position 145,472,051 of record NC_136492.1, read on the forward strand.
ATCTCAAGCCTAGACTTATATATATATATATATATATATATATATATATATATATATATATATATAATTATTTTTTTACTATAATAATTAATATATATATACACAGGTAGTTATATGTAGTGATCTATAGTGATAATATACAGAGTAAGATTATACATCTAAAACTAAGACTGGGCTTAAAAACTCATAATGTATACTAGAATTGTCTGGAAGCATATAGTACTATGCAAAATTTAGTCCCAGTTGACACTTTTTTGAAGGTTGAAAGTTCACTCCTCAGTAGAGCGATTCTAAGAATACTTACTTACTTAGAAATTCTACCCAGTCACGGCTGACGGAACAATTCTAAATTTCATACAGATTCCCAATTTCGACAGAAACCTTCTCGAGTTCGACAGAAATATATCTAAGAAACATATCTAAGGAAATGGCAGAAACACTAGAGGATGACCTCCAATCTGTAGTAGAATGGGGACAAAAATGGATGGTCACATTAAACGCTGCCAAAGACTAAACTTGTTTCCTTCAATAATTAAAAGAAACCTTCTCTACCACCAATAGCAATGGCCAAAGATTCATTATCTGAAGTACTTCTTTTAAACTCCTCGGCGTAACGTTCACAGGAAACATGAGTTGGAACAATTACACTGAGAGCATTTCCAGGGCCGCGGCGAAGAAGGTAGGCTTTCTTTACCGTGCTAGAAAGCTACTAACGCCCGAAAATATCTTGTACCTCTATAAGGCCGCCATTCGCCCATATATGGAGTATTGTTGTCATATTTGGGTTGGTGCATCTGCTACTAGTCTCTAACTCCTAGACAAGGTCAAATAGAGAGTCTCCAACCTGATAGGCCCTGAACTGTCATCTAAGCAAATGTTTTAATGGTGAATGTTCTGACGAACTGCAAGCTCTTGTGCTCCCACGACGTAAATACCCTCAACAAACCCGACAGGCAGCTAAATCCCACTCATACACAGTAGAGATCCCTAGATTTAAGAGAGATTTCTACTCCGGTAGTTTCTTCCCCAGAACCGCTAGACTTTGGAATTCCCTTGCGGGTCCCTGCTTCCCCATCACTGCTGACATGTAGAAGATCAGGTGTAACGTGAACTGACACCTTAGCTAACTCCCTGCATAGTACACCAGTAGCTTATTTCTCTGATAGTAACCTCCTACACCAAAGTGGCAATGTGCCTTGTTTAGGGGGAAAACGTAATAAAAAAAAATATTCCCGAGTTTGATGAAATGTACCTGAAGAAGGTCGAAGGTTCCATCAACCGAAACGTTGTGTAAAATAACATTCAAGATGAGATCAGTAATCTAAATAATATAAATTATCATCCTCCTCTAAAAATGTAAAAAACCTAATCCATCACTTTTATATGTTTTAATGGAATATGTCCTGATGAACTCATCGCACTTGTTTCCCCTCTAAGTACATACATGACAAACCAGTTTAGCAACAATATCCTACGCTTAATTGTAGAGGTCCCTAGATGCCGGAAAGCATTCTACTCTAACAGCTTATTTCTTTGGACTGCTAGACTTTGAAATTCCCTTCCAATTAAGTGCTTCGCTGACTGTATTGACATGCAGAAGTGTGAATGTAATAAAAAAAAGTCTTAATTTGCTTTTTTGCTTTTTCTTTTTTTATTTTATTTGTTTTGAGATTAGCATGTTGAGTTATTTAGTGTGTGAAATTGACTATCTTTTTAGTATACATGTTGACTTTTATTCATTTTATCCGCGGCGTTTTAATTTTCTTTTAGATATTTTTGGATCTGATTCGTGAAGTATTTATATGCTGTAATATACTGTAATATCATTTTGTTATCATGTGGTGACTTGATGTATAGTTACATATATTCAAACAATTGTAATACAACGCAAACGGCTATATGGAAATACCGGGTCTAATAACGTCATGGTAAACAAAAAGAAGACTATAAAAAGGAGAGAACACGTTCGAGAAACGATCACGTTAGAGACGTGGATGATGTTCGAGAAGACGATCATGTAAGAGACGGCACAGCCGTGACGAAATGTTATGTGTTGCGAGAGAAGGAGAAAATGAATGTTGTTCTACAACAAAACAAAAAAGTTGAAGGTCTTTCTTATTCTTTGTCTACTTTGAGCTTGAAGCTACAACGTGTTCGTTCCCAGGCAACGTTACAGAATTAAGCTAGATATATGGCATATTTGAGTTCATACTTAACCACTTGAACATTCTATAATAATTTTAGGAAATAATGTGATTGGTGAGACGAGTAATTACTTTTTTATCACTGCTAGTATTAAATATATCCTGTATAGTTAGTTTATTAGTTTAAATGTTTGGGTTTCGATATTATTATTAATGTGCGTATGATTAATTATTTAATAGTTATCGTTTCGTTAGTTCCGATATTAAAATGAAATAGTTTTAGCCTGAACAGTCAGTCGAAGATCATGAGTTTAGGTTTCTCATAAAAGATTTCGTTTTGTTTGGTTCACAAATATTTTTGTGTGTTAATTTTAAGCCTCATCTCAAACAAACCATAGTAAACGTTTCGCTGGTTTGTTTAATTTGTTTTACAACATATAAACGTTTTAAGGTTATTTAATGATGATGTAAAAACTCCCGTCGCAGGTCAGCAGATGTGACCTCTGACCTCGTCGAAACTGCCATTGCAGTTTCGACGGAGTCAGAGACCAAAGCTCCCGATGCCGATTAGCTTCTCATGCAGATCAAAAGAAAAACAAATACATAGGTTTCTAGTCTACTAAAAGTTAATTCACGGAATTACAGGTGTTTTACATATAAACAATTGTTCAGTTCGATTACATCAGAAAACAGTCCGAAATCTTATTCTTCGTTCTCCATGATGGCGACGATGGCGGGAGGGGGGGTGGCGTTCTCATGGGTGAGTGTTCTTGCCTCGAGATATTGCTCCAATCTGCTGTCCTCTGGCCCGAGCATTTGCTTATATTGGAAGGTGATGGGGTAGGGTAGGCTGCTCCCCAGACGAATCAGAATTCAACACGTTATTCGGGGAAGTCCCGAATTCTTGCTTTGTGTCCAAACCTGCGAACCATCGTAGGCTTGCGAATCTGGGATCAGAAATCAAATTCATTCACATGCCCCGAAAGGTTGACACTTAAACCTCTCGTACTCAGAAAGCCAGACATCCCCGAACCAGGGTTCGTCAGGCTAAGAACGAAATCATATATCGTTCTAACTTTTCGAATGATATCTCTTGTCATTTTTTCGCAAACAATAAAATTATATCTGCATCTTATATATTATAAATTATATGTATACAAAAACAAAATAAATTCATCTTTTCAGATAGGTTACCCGCCGTTGTCCGGGCATCCAATAATGTTTAACAGACAATATCAGCATAATTACCCGGCCTTACTCAGTGTTTAGGGGGTCTCGATCTTCCCAATGGGAAGCGGCACCGCTCCCTGAGGCGGTCATGCCACAAAACAAAACATACTACTTATTTTTAACCATTTTGGTCAACGTTATTATTATTCTAGAACATATTAAAGTGTATGAAATCAGTTAGATAATTAGAAAAAAAACACTTTCTGGAAACAGCTGTAAACGACTTGAATATTATTGAAAATGACCGACTTATCCGAATACGATGGAGATAACGCAACCAAAACAAAAATAAAATGAGTGAAAAAAATTATATAGGATTAGAGGAATAAGGCCTATTCTCATTCATTAATGCTGATGAACGTGTGTCAATAAAAATGGTTGGATCGTGTCACTTCAAATGACAATAAAATTATAATGTCATTGTGCATTGTACAAAGCTTTTAAGGAGGCGGTCTGATGCATCTGTGATAAAGTGCCGTCTGAGCTGATATGATGCAGAACCTGCAATCGGCAATGGAGACAGTGCATCACTGGAGATCTCCCTTTGAGGCATTTGAAAAATGTATTTTACAATTTCTTTGTTATTAAACACCTCTTATTTTAGTAAATAATAGCGTGCTGACATTAAACGTTATTTACTATGTTCCTTTCTTGAATATTATGGAATTTATAATGAAAACAAAACTGCACAAAGTAAGGAAATATTTAATAATATAAGTAAGTATAAAAATACTGATTGTTCTAAGTAAAAAAAAACAGCCCTGTAAAAAGTATTGAAGGTTTGATATGTAAGAAGAACTGATTGGAATTTTCTGAAACTTCTCGGCCTAACGTTCACAGGAAACAGGAATTGGAACAATTAAATTGAGAGTATTGCCAAGACTGCTGCGAAAAAGATAGGTTCTCCCTACCGTGCTAGAAAGCTACTAACGCCCGAAAGTATCCTGTACCTCTATAAGGCCAACATTCGTCCACGTATGGAGTATTGTTGTCATATTTGGACTGGTGCATCTGCTAGTAGTCTTTCACTCCTAGACAATGTTCAAAAGAAAAGCGCCAACCTGATACGTCCTGAACTTTCATTTAAGCTTCAGCTTCTATCCAATAGACGAAATGTAGCATCCCTCTGCCTGTTCTACAAGTACTTTAACGGTGAATGCTCTGACAAACTGCAAGAACTTGTACCCCCTCGACGTAAATATCCTCGACAAACCCGACAGGCAGCTAAATACCACTCCTACACAGTAGAGATCCCTGGATGTAAGAGAGCCTTCTACTCCAGTAGTTTCTTCCCTAGAACCGCTGGACATTGGAATTTACTTCCGGGTCTCTGCTTCTCCAACTGTACTGACATGCAGAAGTTCAAGTGTAACGTGAAACGACATGTTGCTGCCCAACTCCCTACATAGTACCCCAGTAGCTTATGTCCCTGATAGTAGCCCCCTACATCAAAGTTGCAACATGGCTTGTTTGAGGTGAAAATGTAATTAAAAATATATAGCTATAATGTTATTCATATGTAACGTGCCCGTTACTTTTAAACAGTGTCATTACTAGCGCTATCGCAACAGTATATTCTGACAAAGTTAGACACAGTTAATCAACCGAGAACCACATCATTCTATATAAAAGCATATAAGATATCAACGGATACACACTCGAGAGCCAAAACAATGAAAAGAATATGCTGTTGTCCTAGCCCTAGTAATAACATTTCAAACCTCTCAGACCCACAAGTAGTTTGGGCCTGTCACAAAGAAACTAACAAATGGAACAGGAAATAAATAAAAATCCGAGTCGGCAGTTTTTTTAAGTTCAAATTAAATGTATTCATTAATGGTTCTTCCAAACCAACGCATTTCATTATCGTTCAAAAGTCTTTTCGTACACACTGTCGCGGCGCGATGGAGGAGAAAGTTAAGTAATTTGTGTTAAGCGATGTACACGCCAGAAATTCTTTTCAAAGTTGAACGAATAATTTTTTTCGACTTCTGTCTTCTCGCAAACGTCGCACCCTTCACCAGCAAGTTCTTTTCAACCGTCGACCGACCCCCCCCCCCAAAAAAAAAGAAATGCCTCGCAATTTTTGTTTCGGCTTGACTTTTTATAGGCGTCGGGCGAACCCAATTGTCGCAGTAATGCGAGTATAGCTCACAAACGTTTTTCTTTGTAATCTAACGGTCCAAGGTTCGCTCCCTGACGCAGGCTCACACAACTCATACTTTTTGTCCGCTTTTGCGCATGCTCGTCACACTCCTCCCTGATCTCGAGATCTCACATATGACAATGCTGTGCAAGCCGTTTCATCCGGGTACTTAATGGTACACATTCAGGAACTTCTTCAGTGGTGCCTTCGTTTGCCGGATCATTAAACTCGTCCTGCTCTGGATCCTCATCATCTTCTGAAGAGCTTCCGTCATCATTTTCTGAACAGCTTCCGTCATCTGGCCATCCGTACAGTAGTGGGGCTTCGTCATCTGATGAATTGAGTTCATCATTGATTATAACGTCATGTTGGCATACTGGGCGCACATCTTTTATGTGGTGTGTGTCCCATCAACTGATATTGAGTGTTGACTATTTATTTTTTTCACTGTTCCTGTACCGAACTGCGTTGTGCATATTCCCCGCGGATTCTTCACCCAAACCGCATTCCTTTCCTTGTACAGATTAGCCAATACAGTCTCGGGCACCCTCACTTCATCGATACCTTTGATATGGATCCTATAATTGTATAACATATTCGCAGGTGCTGTCATGGCTGTCTTGTCAGCTTTAGGCGTGACGTTGTACCAGTACACTGCCTCCAAGATCGTGTACCCTGTTCTTGCCGCAATATGCTTTATAGTGCGATGGGATCGCTTGATTATGCCGTTTCCGGAGGGTACGTGGGCACACCGAAATCGAATGTGCAAGCCCCACATTTGTGTAAAATCAGCAATTGTCTTTCCGCAAAACGCTGCACCATTATCTGTGAGCAATTCGGTCGGCGGCCCCCTTTCGCAGAATATATTCTGCAACTCCTTAATGACGCGAGCCGAATCCTGTCAGTACAACTGCATCCAAATGGCAAAACGGCTGGGACCACAATCTATCAATATCAAGTACACCTGAGTACCGAAATGGGTTATATCAATACAACCCTACTCCAAGTGTCCGTGACGTTAAGTCTACCTGGCTTCCAATGCACCGGAGCTGGATCTATGGATTGACATTCTTTACAGTCCCCAACCACTGATCACACTTGAGTTTCAGTTATTGTTAGGTTAACGAACTTTACTAAGTACCATGTCCTTTTCTCACCGGAATGCCTACTGGACTGATGAATTGTCTGTATCTGAGAGTCGTGTTTGTGTTCTGTAGCCACAGCGCACACAAGTTCTCTGGGGTTTGTTGCCTTACGGATCTCATCTATCCACCGCTGTGTTACTCGAGTAAATTGGTCAGTTCTGTTATTGTGAGACTTGACGAGCCTTATGTCGATTGTTAGTTCACATTCCGAGACCAAATCTCGAAGCGTGGAGAGGCGACGCCTGATTAACATTTCCGAGGCTTCTTTGGTGTGTACTCTCGGCTGACCAGACATGGTGTAAGTTATCCCCCGATAGACATGGTTTTAGCAGAGTCAGTTCGCAAATGTATGGTTTTAGCTTTCCACTGTAATGCAAGGTTGACGCCTCGCAGCGACGCAGCACAGCATGAAGCCCAGCTAAATTTATGTGTTTGTCTTCATGCACTGTGCGGAGCCAGCTTGCGTCCTCCGCCACAGAACCGTTGCTTTCCCCAACCACGCCTGTAGCAATAGAACTGGCATCCACCCATACTGTGACTTCTTCTGCACAGATACATCAGTCACCTTTTACTGTATATTCCTGAGCTACTCTCAAACAAATGTCTTTGATCATCCGTGCTAGAATAGGGTCTCGCACTTCGTCATCCTATCCAGTTGTGAACATATTCGCCCTTCGGTTCACAAATGCTGTGGCGACACGAATGCTGTGGCAAAATGCCACACACTGGGAAATGACCAGTCAGTTTCCCGCACACTGAAAACACAATTCGGCGAGTAAGTCTATTAGGTACTGCCGGAAGGTCACTGCCACGCCGCCATAACAATTTTCCGTTCTCCTCTTGTACACGTAATCCCAATACACGTGAGCCCAGTCTCAACTGTTCTGGGGTCTTGCTTTCCAGACCAAACTTCTCCAAATGTTCCTTTACACAGGTTGCCGAACATATGCTTTCATTCACAAAAATGTCATCAATATATGAGGACATAGCCTCATTTATATTCAATTGCTTGCCCTATGATTCAGTCCATTACACTTGTAACACCTCTGTAAAGTATCTGTCTCCTTGCGATTAACTGGTGTTGATCGTGCAGCTAATGCAGCTTGTTCTGGAACTGTCGGGTTAGTCATTAAAACAGCACGAGCGCGCGCCAGCACATGAGATAGATCCAAGTTATCCATGTTCCGGCAATTCAGCAATAAATGCACATTGCAGGCATTGATCCGATACGCCACCAAACAGGACTGCTAGCCTGCGCAGCTCCGCCAAAGAGACGTCGACTGTTTCACCTGGTTGGAGATGACGAGCTACGAACTGCTTCCATGTAGCAAACGGATCCAAAGCAAACGCTGTGTACATGGTTTTCTTTATACACCCAAAACCTGCTCGCTTTTCCTCACTTAATTGCTGGTACAATGCATAGGCGTCGCCTGACAAGCGCATTGGAATTACACATTTAATGAGCTTTACGCCACTTAGCTGACATATTAGTTCAGCTTTCTCCAACCCCTCCACTAGTGACTGTCCAGATTCACTGCCATCAAATATAGGTATAAGTTTTGTATTGAAAGCCATAATAGCCGAAATAGCTTGTCGCAGCACGAGGGAGGAGAAAGCTGAGTAATTTGTGTAAAGCGATATATACATCAGAAATTCTTTTCAAAGTTGAACGAATCAGTTCTTTCAACTTCTGTCTTCTCGCAAACGTCGCACTCTTCACAAGCATCCTTCTTAGATAAGAGAAAAATCCAGGTAGTCTTCGACGGTCGCACATCTAAACAATATGATATAAATGCGGGAGTGCCCCAGGGATCTATCCTTGGACCTCTATTGTTCCTGATATTCATAAATGACCTCCCCGACAACATTGCCTCTGAGATGGGTATATATGCTGATGACACTACACTCTATGGCAGACACGACAGGAAGACGAATGAACACATTTCTAAAGAAATGGCAGAAACACTAGAGGAAGACCTCCAATCTGTAGTGGAATGGGGACAAAAGTGGTTGGTCGCATTCAATGCTGCCAAGGCTAAACTAGTTTCATTCAATAATTACAAGAAACCCTCTCTACCACCCATAGCAATGGCCAACGACTCTTTATCTGAGAGTCCATCTTTCAAACTCCTTGGCCTAACGTTCACAGGAAACATGAGTTGGAACAATTACATTGAAGGCATTGCCAGGGCCGCTGCAAGAAAGGTAGGCTCTCTCTACCGTGCTAGAAAACTACTAACACCCGAAAGTATCCTGTACCTCTATAAGGCCACCATTCGCCCATGTATGGAGTATTGCTGTCACATCTGGGTTCAAAAGAGAGTCGCAAACCTGATAGGCCCTGAACTGGCATCTAAGCTTCAGCCTCTGTCCCATCGACGAAATGTTGCATCCCTCTGCCTTTTCTACAAGTATTTTAGTGGTGAATGCTCTGACGAACTGCAATCACTTGTGCCCCCACGACGCGAGCACCCTCGACAAACCCGACAGGCTACTAGATCCCACCCCCACACTGTAGAGGTCCCTAGATGTAAAAGATCTTTTTACTCCAATAGTTTCTTCCCCAGAACCGCAAGACTCTGGAATTCAATTCCAGGTCCCTGCTTCCCCAACAGTACTGACGTGCAGAAGTTCAAGTGTAACGTGAACCGACACCTTGCTGCCCAAATCCCTACATAGTACCCCAGTAGTTGTTGCCCCTGATAGTAGCCCCCTACACCAAAGTGGCAATTTGCCTTGTTTGGGGTGAAAATGTAATAAAAAAAAAAAAAATAAAAAAAAAGCAAGTTCTTTTCAACCATCGACTGACCAAAAAAAGAAACGACTCGCAATTTTCGTTTCGGCTTGATTTTTTATAGCCGTCGGGCGAACCCAATTGTCGCGGTAATGCGAGTATCGCTCACAAACGTTTTTCTTTGTAATCTAACGGTCCCAGGTTCGCTCCCCGACACAACTCATACTTTTTATGCGCTTTTGCGCATGCTCGTCACACACATGTATTTTACAACGCTGTACCATATAATGTTCTTTTTAAAAGTCTCTGTCCCCACCACCTGACGCCGGCCTTAACCAGCGCGTTCTCGCCCTCGTCTTCACACGTCCATCTTCCTCGACGCGCACTTTGCTTCTTTTCTCAACCATTTTTTTCTTTTCTTCTTCTCGTAACATCACACATTCACACAGTTACAGAGTTGCATGGTACTTTAATGGTTACCGCTGCTAATATTTTCGCTAGCCAGCTATCTTACAGCTGCTGCCGATTTTCTCACACACGCCCACAGCGCTATGTTGCCAAAAAAATCGCACCGCTTCGTTACATGCCTTCCATCCACCCACCCAGTTCTTTTCGAGAATTAATAAAACCTGCCTTATGTAATAAAAACGAGACAAAAAACTGCAAAGTTTACACAATAAAACATGAATAATTAAATCCAATTAAAAATGTCTGTTCAACATTTTCATTTCATACTTTTTTCTCGTTAGAAATTTCTTCCTTTATTCTTTCTATTTTTTAATAGAAATAAAGGAACTTCAATGTATTTTTTCTGAATATTTAAATGCAGTGTTTTAATACGTTGAAAGGGAAAAAACTCAGTGAACTGTTTAACCAGCGATACTATGTTTTTTCTTTCAGAAACTTCTGTGAATCAGTGTTAAAACGTTTCAGCTTGATTGTGCAAGAATAAAGTTTAATGTTAAAATTATTTTACAAAATTAGTCAAGATCATGCAAGACCAAATCAGAGTTTGTATAGTCTTTGTTGTTTATTGGTCCTGAATCTGTAAATTCACCAAAATGAAACAGGATATTTTTATTTTAGTAATAAAATCAGTTTATTGCTTCTTGACAGTTTTAATAACACATATCTTATACTGCTAATTATATTCCAAGAAACATTTGTACATATATTTTTTCGTGTGAATTTGTTCTGAATCGTTCAGCTTTTTCTTTTTTTTACATAAACCCTCGATCCCATCTCATTATCCTATCAGACATAACATTAATATCTCTCCTTGCTCGTTTAATAGATTTGTACGCGAACCGTCCAAATAGAAATTAATCAAATTTTCCTCTTTAGAAACTTTGATTAAACTAGTTATCAAAACATTTTTCCTAGCCCTGAGCATCCTTTGTCACTTCATTGCTCGGTTACTTTTAACGAGGTTATTTGAGAGAACACTTTTTAATTTTACCTCTGTTTTGTCCACGACGTCTATTTTTCTCTTAACGATCTTCTGTTGTTTAGTGATATTATTCAAGACAAGTTCAGCATATTTTTGTCTCTTAAGCGTCCAGTTATTTTGACGGGATTATTCGAGGCAATTACGGTTGACATTTGACCTAAGGCGCCAGAGGCATTATCCGTGCCCCCAACTTATTCGGATATCAATATTATACAAAAATTATTGCATTTTCCTCTTTTCGTGTCACAATACGGTTTGACTTTATCATTAAGCATCGGCAGTTCTGTTATCTAACGCGCGCACTGTTTATTCGTTCACTTCTCTCTAATTAACACTATTCTCTAAGTTTCTTTGTTCATAAACCATTAAAAGTCTAATTACTGACTTCTGATGACTATGTTATGTTTCATACCCGGGAAATTTGATTTGTTGTCTGTATTTTTTCACAGTGGCAATGTAAGCGCCGTATCATAAAGATATCAGTTTCAAAGAATAATTTTCTTTCATGTCAAGTGTCCTACATAACTGCCACGCAGTCTTGCTTGCCATATATTTAAAGATGTAATCTATCTAAAATTTTAATATTGTAGTGTTCGGTAGTTTCAGAATCAATGTAGCAAAATACCGATAAACAAAAGACCCAAACACGGTTAAAACTTCGCAAATAAAACAAAATTATTTATAAGCCGCTCAGCATAGTATGTGCTAAGAATGTGCGTGTTTTTTCTTTTTCAATTTCTTATTAAAAAGAGGTAAAATGTTTAAAATACAAATTTTTCATATTTACTAACCCTTAGGCTTAGAACAAAATTGCTACTTTTTATAGAAAGAAAATACGAATTAAGTTTATTTTTTAGTATTTCGTTAGTACTTATATTTACTTTTTCACGCGTTATAATTGTTTACATTTATCCCATTTTTGCAAAACTTCCAGCTAAGTTTTTCAAATTTTACAACTTTAGTAATCCACGAAAATAAAAGTGGAGATACCATTTAATCCAAACTGAAACTTATAAAATATGTTCAGGTCAAAATGGTTTATTCTCAATTCCTCTCTAAAACAAAACAAGCTATTTGCTAGGTTAAAATGAATATGGAACACTATCTCTTATACTAATGCATAACCAACCGTAAGAATATTGACAGTAAACCACAATCCCCACAAAACATTCTTAGCAACAACAAATACGACTGAGTGGATCGCGGAATATTTGAAAGTGAGCAGCCAAAATGAAAAAAAATGAACAATTGTACTCACCGACATTTTTGTTAGTTTTCTCCCTTGGTCCGGTTTGTGTTCACGTTCCTCTTTTGCGACCGCATTTTTCCGTGGAACATTTATTTTGATTTCTAAAGTCTTTTCGTGCACACATTTATTTTATAAGGCTATGCCATATATATGTGCTTTTTAAAAGTCTCTGTCCCCGTCATCTGACACAGGTTTTAGCCAGCGTTTCCTCGTCCACACATCTTCCCTAGCACGAACTTTGCTTTTCTTCTCGACCATGTTCTACCCTTTTTTCTTTTACTCTTCTTCTTCCCGTGAGGTTAGCGCATGCAAACTTGCCAATTGGCATAGTGCTTTAACAGCTGCTGCTGCTAATATTTTCGCTCGTCAGCTATCCTTCGGCTGCTGCTGATTTTCTCACACACTCCTATACACGCTATGTTACCAAGGGAACGCACCGTTTTCTTTACACAACCACACACATACACACACGCACGCACACACACACACACATATATATATATATATATATATATATATATATATATATTTTCAGAATGTGAGAGATTGTATATAATAAATTCCACAGCCAAATAACGTCGCAGCCCACATGACAGTCAACGAACCGGAAGTCCAAGACTCGAGTTTGGCCCTCATTTGGGCTCATCAGTTAGACACATCTGATCTCAGGATTCGAAACCCGAGCTTCGTCCCTGCGAGGTAAGCACTCTACTAACTGAACAAACGCTCCGCGCACAAGAATTTCTATTAACCAACACAGATCAAGCAAACCGCGCCAAAATCCGACTGTGAAATGAACCTAATTCGTCTCGCCAAGGGACGCGGTCATCCAACCAGCTAATAACCCCAAACCGATGTCTCACAAGTAGGGGTTTTAACTCGAATGGACGATGCCATCCAGCAATGCTAACCAAGCGAGCAACTTATGATAGGATTTTCAGAATGTGAGAGATTATATATAATAAATTCCACAACCAAACAACGTCGCATCCCACAAGAGCCATGACAGTCAACGAACCGGACGTCCAAGACTCGAGTTTCGCCTTTATTTGGGCTCATCAGTTAGACACATACGAACTCAGGATTCGAAACCCGAAATGCGAGGCAAGCACTCTACCAACTGAGCAAACGCCCTGCACATAAGAATTTCTATTAGCCAACACAGATCAAGCAAAGAACAGCACATTAAAGATAGTTTTATAAAGGACACGGTCAAGCAAGTTCGGAAATAAAGTTCGTGATATATTTTATAATTTGCATGGAAGTATTCTCTAGGCATAATATTAAACAGGACAACAGCAGATAACTGATTGTTGGGTTGTGACAGCTATTGTTGTACAGCTCTCTCTCTGGCCACAGTTTTGTAATTTAATACATATTCTATCTTCATTCGTATTAGAAACAGCAACCCCCTATCAAAATACATATTCTTACACGCCTATCTGGCCGTGCACATCGTCATTTTATAATCTTCAGTCTTCCAAGCCATGTATTCTTTGGTCTGTCTTTGAATACTTCCAAGTATATCCAGTATATTATACATTGCATACATTCAAATCTGACCGACTTGCAAATATCTCTTCAAAGTCGGGCATAGACGAGTGTTATAATGTACATGCATAGCTTATCAAATGTCAAACTCGGAATTAGAGTGGGGTGATAAATGATTTGGATGTTCAATCATTTCCTGTTCGATACCATTAGGGAAATCAATCTATGAACCGCTGTGCAAAGAGACAGGAAATGCCACACCAATAATTCTTCCTTGTTTCGAATCCAAAACAGACTTCCATATCTTATGAAATCTATGAATCAAGAAAATAAAAAGCAGACATCATAAAAGGAAAATCTGATCAGAATGAGAAATGAGATGCAATGTGGTTCACATACCCATTCTTATATACATGCACACACACATTTGTCTAGCTATCTCTATATAGTAATCTTTATGTAGTATCGTTAGGCCTTGTGTGTCATCAGCTAAAATTAAAACCAAAACATTTACCGGAGTTATTTATTATCATCTGAGCTAACGATATGCACATAAAAAATTAACACAGTTTAATGTATAAATGTATACTTGCACATGCGAATAAATGCACTTTAAGCCGACTTACGCCTGCCAATTTAAATTTTTAATTTTTAAATCATTAGCATGTATTTTTACCAATTAAAACCACGGTCAAATTTGTTTCACAGATCCGAATCACCTTTGACAGAATAATTTGGTAGAGACTGTTTCGCACAGAGACAAGATCACTTATATATATATATATATATATATATATATATATATATATATGTATGTATGTGTGTGTGTCTGTGTGTGTCTGTGTGTGCATAAAATAAAATAAAAATACCAGCGATTGTTGACGTTATGTTGTTTTGAAAAAAGAAAAACCGAATGAATTTATGAAATGATCAACGTTTTGTCCCTATTGCAGGGGACATCTTCAGGATATTAAAAGGAAAAATACAGAAGAAGAAAACGATCATAGACCATACGTAAATGAAAAGAAAACAGTGTTACAATCCTACCCATATCGGGAGGGAAACTCTGTATGTATGGGAAGGTTGGGTTGTTCAATGTCTATATATATACACTTTTAAAAATACGTTAAATAAATATGTACACTTTTTTTATTCATTTTGTTTAAATTATTCAAGGATTAAGGAAAAACGGTTAACCAGGATCTGTTTTTATATTTTGTTATTTGATTATTATTTTCCCTATACTAGGGGCTAAATGGTAGAAGCCCTTTCTTTGCGTAATAGTATTAGTGTTTAATATTAGTGCTGGCTCTAAAAGTCTTTTTTGGCTCTATCACGTATTTTATAATTTTCGCACAATCTAAATTAAATGAATGATCGTGTTCTGCACAATGGCAAAAGATTGCTTTTAGGGCGTTACCATTCCTTATATCTCTTCTGTGTTCGTAAAGTCTTAGTTTCAATTTACGCTGTGTCTTACCTCTGTATGCTTGTTGGCAATCATTACATGGGATGGAATATATACCGGCGTCGGATGTGAGGGTTTTGGGAGAGTGCTTGGTAGTTTTTTTGTTTTGTTTTTAATTACATTTTCACCCCAAACAAGGCGCATTGCCACTTTGGTGTAGGGGCTACTATCAGGGACAGCAACTACTGGGGTACTATGTTGGGATTTGGGCAGCAAGATGTCGGTTCACGTTGTACTTGAACTTCTGCATGTCAGTACAGTTAGGGAAGCAGGAACCTGGAATGGAATTCCAGAGTCTAGCGGTTCTGGGGAAGAAACTACTGGAGTAGAAAGATATTTTTCATCTAGGGATCTCTACTGTGTAGGGGTGGGATTTAGCTGTGTGGGGGTGGGATTTAATGTGTGTTTTATTGTTGTGGAAGTTGTTTGTATCAAGTGAAAACCAAGTCTATTAAGAGTGTCGTAGATTTTTGTATTTTAAGTGTGGGTGGGAATGAAAAGATGTCTGTTTAATAGGGAGGTATTTGTTTTATTTTTCTGTCTGTTTATATCATAGTGTATTTTCGTAGCTGTTTGTTTCTTTGCGCAAGAAAATACACTATAATATAAACATGTCTGCCAGATCCGATAAGTATTGAAAATCGAAAACATCCAATTCTAAAAATAGTCTTTCTTTCTTATAGATAATTAAAAAAAATTTACAGAGAGATATTTTACGTTACACCCGAAAGGGAGATAATAAAATCTTAACAAAACATTTCATTAAAAAAAAACCCAGATTTATTGACATCTGGGGATGTAGCTCAGTGGTGAAGCATTCGACTGCATATCGAATGATCCCATGTTAAAAGCCTGGTATACTTCATCATTTTATTCTAATTTTTTTCTTATTAATTTACGATATTTCATATTTTAAAATTAAACATTAATCAGAAGTGACTTTTCCATGGGATTCATCATCAAGCCCAAATATCAGCTGACGTGATATTGTAAACGAACATATACGGAATTTGATGAACGTTATTATTATTATTATTATTATTATTATTATTATTATTTTTTTATTATTATTATTTTTATTGTTTTTATTTTATTTACTTTTTCGAATTTTCCGCCGGGCCAATTATTCCTCATAATATATAATATTCAATGAAGGATTGGTTCTATAATAAACATACGTAATCTGCACGAATTAAAATATCATGTTTAAGTGTATTGCCCGATTGGGCAACTAATACTAAAATTTTTAAAACCGACTTTGCATTCATAATCTTACCTTACATTCTTGTTTTTGCTGTGTGTTTTTTTTAAAGATGCTGTACTTAAAGATGTTGTACTCAAAGATGTTGTACTTAAAGATGTTGTACTCAAAGATGTTGTACTTAAAGATGTTGTACTCAAAGATGTTGTACTTAAAGATGTTGTACTTAAAGATGTTGTACTCAAAGATGTTGTACTCAAAGATGTTGTACTTAAAGATGTTGTACTTAAAGATGTTGTACTTAAAGATGTTGTACTCAAAGATGTTGTACTTAAAGATGTTGTACTTAAAGATGTTGTACTTAAAGATGTTGTACTCAAAGATGTTGTACTTAAAGATGCTGTACTCAAAGATGTTGTACTTAAAGATGTTGTACTTAAAGATGTTGTACTCAAAGATGTTGTACTTAAAGATGTTGTACTTAAAGATGTTGTACTTAAAGATGTTGTACTTAAAGATGTTGTACTTAAAGATGCCGTACTTAAAGATGTTGTACTCAAAGATGTTGTACTTAAAGATGTTGTACTTAAAGATGTTGTACTTAAAGATGTTGTACTTAAAGATGTTGTACTTAAAGATGTTGTATTTAAAGATGTTGTACTTAAAGATGCTGTATTTAAAGATGCTGTACTTAAAGATGTTGTACTTAAAGATGTTGTACTTAAAGATGTTGTACTTAAAGATGTTGTACTTAAAGATGTTGTACTTAAAGATGTTGTACTTAAAGATGCTGTACTTAAAGATGTTGTACTCAAAGATGTTGTACTTAAAGATGTTGTACTTAAAGATGTTGTACTTAAAGATGTTGTACTCAAAGATGTTGTACTTAAAGATGTTGTACTTAAAGATGTTGTACTTAAAGATGTTGTACTTAAAGATGTTGTACTTAAAGATGTTGTACTTAAAGATGTTGTACTCAAAGATGTTGTACTTAAAGATGTTGTACTTAAAGATGCTGTACTCAAAGATGTTGTACTTAAAGATGTTGTACTTAAAGATGTTGTACTCAAAGATGTTGTACTTAAAGATGCCGTACTTAAAGATGTTGTACTTAAAGATGTTGTACTTAAAGATGTTGTACTTAAAGATGTTGTACTTAAAGATGTTGTACTTAAAGATGTTGTACTTAAAGATGTTGTACTTACAGATGTTGTACTTAAAGATGTTGTACTTAAAGATGTTGTACTTAAAGATGCCGTACTTAAAGATGTTGTACTCAAAGATGTTGTACTTAAAGATGTTGTACTTAAAGATGTTGTACTTAAAGATGTTGTACTTAAAGATGTTGTACTTAAAGATGTTGTACTTAAAGATGTTGTACTTAAAGATGTTGTACTTAAAGATGTTGTACTTAAAGATGTTGTACATAAAGATGTTGTACTTAAAGATGTTGTACTCAAAGATGTTGTACTTAAAGATGTTGTACTTAAAGATGTTGTACTCAAAGATGTTGTACTCAAAGATGTTGTACTTAAAGATGTTGTACTTAAAGATGTTGTACTTAAAGATGTTGTACTTAAAGATGCTGTACTCAAAGATGTTGTACTCAAAGATGTTGTACTTAAAGATGTTGTACTTAAAGATGTTGTACTTAAAGATGTTGTACTTAAAGATGTTGTACTTAAAGATGTTGTACTCAAAGATGTTGTACTTAAAGATGTTGTACTTAAAGATGTTGTACTTAAAGATGTTGTACTCAAAGATGTTGTACTTAAAGATGCTGTATTTAAAGATGTTGTACTTAAAGATGCTGTATTTAAAGATGTTGTACTTAAAGATGTTGTACTTAAAGATGCCGTACTTAAAGATGTTGTACTCAAAGATGTTGTACTTAAAGATGTTGTACTTAAAGATGTTGTACTTAAAGATGTTGTACTTAAAGATGTTGTACTTAAAGATGTTGTACTTAAAGATGCCGTACTTAAAGATGTTGTACTCAAAGATGTTGTACTTAAAGATGTTGTACTTAAAGATGTTGTACTTAAAGATGTTGTACTTAAAGATGTTGTACTCAAAGATGTTGTACTCAAAGATGTTGTACTCAAAGATGTTGTACTTAAAGATGTTGTACTCAAAGATGTTGTACTTAAAGATGCTGTATTTAAAGATGTTGTACTTAAAGATGCTGTATTTAAAGATGCTGTATTTAAAGATGCTGTACTTAAAGATGCTGTATTTAAAGATGTTGTATTTAAAGATGCTGTACTTAAAGATGTTGTACTTAAAGATGCTGTACTTAAAGATGTTGTATTTAAAGATGTTGTACTTAAAGATGCTGTATTTAAAGATGCTGTACTTAAAGATGTTGTATTTAAAGATGTTGTACTTAAAGATGTTGTACTTAAAGATGTTGTACTTAAAGATGTTGTACTTAAAGATGTTGTATTTAAAGATGTTGTACTTAAAGATGCTGTACTTAAAGATGTTGTACTTAAAGATGCCGTACTTAAAGATGTTGTACTTAAAGATGTTGTACTTAAAGATGTTGTACTTAAAGATGTTGTACTTAAAGATGCTGTACTCAAAGATGTTGTACTTAAAGATGCTGTACTCAAAGATGTTGTACTTAAAGATGCTGTATTTAAAGATGTTGTATTTAAAGATGCTGTACTTAAAGATGTTGTACTTAAAGATGCTGTATTTAAAGATGTTGTACTCAAAGATGTTGTATTTAAAGATGCTGTACTTAAAGATGTTGTACTTAAAGATGCCGTACTTAAAGATGTAGTACTTAAAGATGTTGTACTCAAAGATGTTGTACTTAAAGATGTTGTACTTAAAGATGCTGTACTCAAAGATGTTGTACTTAAAGATGTTGTACTTAAAGATGCCGTACTTAAAGATGTTGTACTTAAAGATGTTGTACTCAAAGATGCTGTACTCAAAGATGTTGTACTTAAAGATGCTGTACTTAAAGATGTTGTACTTAAAGATGTTGTACTTAAAGATGTTGTACTTAAAGATGTTGTACTCAAAGATGCTGTACTCAAAGATGTTGTACTTAAAGATGCTGTACTTAAAGATGCCGTACTTAAAGATGTTGTACTTAAAGATGTTGTACTTAAAGATGCTGTACTTAAAGATGCTGTACTTAAAGATGTTGTACTTAAAGATGTTGTACTTAAAGATGTTGTACTTAAAGATGTTGTACTTAAAGATGCTGTACTTAAAGATGTTGTACTCAAAGATGCTGTACTCAAAGATGTTGTACTTAAAGATGCTGTACTTAAAGATGCCGTACTTAAAGATGTTGTACTTAAAGATGTTGTACTTAAAGATGCCGTACTTAAAGATGTTGTACTTAAAGATGTTGTACTCAAAGATGTTGTACTTAAAGATGTTGTACTTAAAGATGTTGTACTTAAAGATGTTGTACTTAAAGATGTTGTACTCAAAGATGCTGTACTCAAAGATGTTGTACTTAAAGATGCTGTACTCAAAGATGTTGTACTTAAAGATGTTGTACTTAAAGATGCCGTACTTAAAGATGCCGTACTCAAAGATGTTGTACTTAAAGATGCTGTACTCAAAGATGTTGTACTCAAAGATGTTGTACTTAAAGATGTTGTACTTAAAGATGCCGTACTTAAAGATGTTGTACTTAAAGATGTTGTACTCAAAGATGTTGTACTCAAAGATGTTGTACTTAAAGATGCTGTACTCAAAGATGTTGTACTTAAAGATGTTGTACTCAAAGATGTTGTACTCAAAGATGTTGTACTTAAAGATGCTGTACTCAAAGATGTTGTACTTAAAGATGTTGTACTTAAAGATGTTGTACTCAAAGATGTTGTACTCAAAGATGTTGTACTTAAAGATGCTGTACTCAAAGATGTTGTACTTAAAGATGTTGTACTTAAAGATGTTGTACTTAAAGATGTTGTACTTAAAGATGTTGTACTCAAAGATGTTGTACTCAAAGATGTTGTACTTAAAGATGTTGTACTCAAAGATGTTGTACTCAAAGATGTTGTACTTAAAGATGCTGTACTCAAAGATGTTGTACTTAAAGATGTTGTACTCAAAGATGTTGTACTTAAAGATGTTGTACTTAAAGATGCTGAACTCAAAGATGTTGTACTTAAAGATGCTGTACTCAAAGATGTTGTACTTAAAGATGTTGTACTTAAAGATGCCGTACTTAAAGATGCCGTACTCAAAGATGTTGTACTTAAAGATGCTGTACTCAAAGATGTTGTACTTAAAGATGTTGTACTTAAAGATGTTGTACTTAAAGATGTTGTACTCAAAGATGTTGTACTCAAAGATGTTGTACTTAAAGATGTTGTACTCAAAGATGTTGTACTCAAAGATGTTGTACTTAAAGATGCCGTACTCAAAGATGTTGTACTTGAAGATGTTGTACTTAAAGATGTTGTACTCAAAGATGTTGTACTCAAAGATGTTGTACTTAAAGATGCTGTACTCAAAGATGTTGTACTTAAAGATGTTGTACTCAAAGATGTTGTACTTAAAGATGTTGTACTTAAAGATGCTGTACTCAAAGATGTTGTACTTAAAGATGCTGTACTCAAAGATGTTGTACTTAAAGATGTTGTACTTAAAGATGCCGTACTTAAAGATGCCGTACTCCAAGATGTTGTACTTAAAGATGCTGTACTCAAAGATGTTGTACTCAAAGATGCTGTACTTAAAGATGTTGTACTTAAAGATGTTGTACTTAAAGATGTTGTACTTAAAGATGTTGTACTTAAAGATGCCGTACTTAAAGATGCTGTACTCAAAGATGTTGTACTTAAAGATGTTGTACTCAAAGATGCCGTACTTAAAGATGCCGTACTCAAAGATGTTGTACTTAAAGATGTTGTACTTAAAGATGTTGTACTCAAAGATGCCGTACTTAAAGATGCCGTACTCAAAGATGTTGTACTTAAAGATGTTGTACTTAAAGATGTTGTACTCAAAGATGTTGTACTTAAAGATGCTGTACTCAAAGATGTTGTACTCAAAGATGTTGTACTTAAAGATGCCGTACTCAAAGATGTTGTACTTAAAGATGCTGTACTCAAAGATGTTGTACTCAAAGATGCTGTACTTAAAGATGTTGTACTTAAAGATGTTGTACTTAAAGATGTTGTACTTAAAGATGTTGTACTTAAAGATGCTGTACTCAAAGATGCCGTACTTAAAGATGCCGTACTCAAAGATGTTGTACTTAAAGATGCTGTACTCAAAGATGTTGTACTTAAAGATGCTGTACTCAAAGATGTTGTACTTAAAGATGCTGTACTCAAAGATGCCGTACTTAAAGATGCCGTACTCAAAGATGTTGTACTTAAAGATGCTGTACTCAAAGATGTTGTACTCAAAGATGCTGTACTTAAAGATGTTGTACTTAAAGATGTTGTACTTAAAGATGTTGTACTTAAAGATGCCGTACTCAAAGATGTTGTACTTAAAGATGCTGTACTCAAAGATGTTGTACTCAAAGATGCTGTACTTAAAGATGTTGTACTTAAAGATGTTGTACTTAAAGATGCCGTACTTAAAGATGCCGTACTCAAAGATGTTGTACTTAAAGATGCTGTACTCAAAGATGTTGTACTCAAAGATGCTGTACTTAAAGATGTTGTACTTAAAGATGTTGTACTTAAAGATGTTGTACTTAAAGATGTTGTACTTAAAGATGTTGTACTCAAAGATGTTGTACTTAAAGATGCTGTACTCAAAGATGTTGTACTTAAAGATGCTGTACTCAAAGATGCCGTATTAAAGATGCCGTACTCAAAGATGTTGTACTTAAAGATGCTGTACTCAAAGATGTTGTACTCAAAGATGCTGTACTTAAAGATGTTGTACTTAAAGATGTTGTACTTAAAGATGTTGTACTTAAAGATGCCGTACTCAAAGATGTTGTACTTAAAGATGCTGTACTCAAAGATGTTGTACTCAAAGATGCTGTACTTAAAGATGTTGTACTTAAAGATGTTGTACTTAAAGATGCCGTACTTAAAGATGCCGTACTCAAAGATGTTGTACTTAAAGATGCTGTACTCAAAGATGTTGTACTCAAAGATGCTGTACTTAAAGATGTTGTACTTAAAGATGTTGTACTTAAAGATGTTGTACTTAAAGATGCTGTACTCAAAGATGTTGTACTTAAAGATGCTGTACTCAAAGATGTTGTACTTAAAGATGTTGTACTTAAAGATGCCGTACTTAAAGATGCCGTACTCAAAGATGTTGTACTTAAAGATGCCGTACTTAAAGATGCCGTACTCAAAGATGTTGTACTTAAAGATGCCGTACTTAAAGATGCTGTACTCAAAGATGTTGTACTTAAAGATGTTGTACTTAAAGATGCTGTACTCAAAGATGTTGTACTTAAAGATGCTGTACTCAAAGATGTTGTACTTAAAGATGCCGTACTTAAAGATGCTGTACTCAAAGATGTTGTACTTAAAGATGTTGTACTTAAAGATGCCGTACTTAAAGATGTTGTACTTAAAGATGCCGTACTTAAAGATGTTGTACTTAAAGATGCCGTACTTAAAGATGCTGTACTCAAAGATGTTGTACTTAAAGATGCCGTACTTAAAGATGCTGTACTCAAAGATGTTGTACTTAAAGATGCTGTACTCAAAGATGTTGTACTTAAAGATGCTGTACTCAAAGGTGCCGTACTTAAAGATGCTGTACTCCAAGATGTTGTACTTAAAGATGTTGTACTTAAAGATGCTGTACTCAAAGATGTTGTACTTAAAGATGCTGTACTCAAAGATGTTGTACTTAAAGATGCTGTACTCAAAGATGTTGTACTCAAAGATGTTGTACTTAAAGATGCTGTACTTAAAGATGTTGTACTTAAAGATGTTGTACTTAAAGATGTTGTACTTAAAAATGTTGTACTTAAAGATGCCGTACTTAAAGATGCCGTACTCAAAGATGTTGTACTTAAAGATGCTGTACTTAAAGATGCTGTACTCAAAGATGTTGTACTTAAAGATGCTGTACTTAAAGATGTTGTACTTAAAGATGTTGTACTTAAAGATGTTGTACTTAAAAATGTTGTACTTAAAGATGCCGTACTTAAAGATGCCGTACTCAAAGATGTTGTACTTAAAGATGCTGTACTTAAAGATGTTGTACTCAAAGATGTTGTACTTAAAGATGTTTTACTTAAAGATGCTGTACTCAAAGATGTTGTACTTAAAGATGCCGTACTTAAAGATGCCGTACTCAAAGATGTTGTACTTAAAGATGCCGTACTTAAAGATGCCGTACTCAAAGATGTTGTACTTAAAGATGCCGTACTTAAAGATGCCGTACTCAAAGATGTTGTACTTAAAGATGCTGTACTTAAAGATGTTGTACTTAAAGATGCCGTACTTAAAGATGCCGTACTCAAAG
Organism: Euprymna scolopes; assembly: GCF_053919585.1. Taxonomy (NCBI): domain Eukaryota; kingdom Metazoa; phylum Mollusca; class Cephalopoda; order Sepiida; family Sepiolidae; genus Euprymna; species Euprymna scolopes. The sequence continues at coordinate 145,495,740 of NC_136492.1, forward strand.
ATGTTGTACTTAAAGATGCTGTACTCAAAGATGTTGTACTCAAAGATGCTGTACTTAAAGATGTTGTACTTAAAGATGTTGTACTTAAAGATGTTGTACTTAAAGATGCCGTACTTAAAGATGTTGTACTTAAAGATGTTGTACTTAAAGATGTTGTACTTAAAGATGTTGTACTTAAAAATGTTGTACTTAAAGATGTTGTACTCAAAGATGTTGTACTTAAAGATGCCGTACTCAAAGATGCTGTACTTAAAGATGTTGTACTTAAAGATGTTGTACTCAAAGATGTTGTACTTAAAGATGTTGTACTTAAAGATGTTGTACTTAAAGATGTTGTACTTAAAAATGTTGTACTTAAAGATGTTGTACTTAAAGATGCCGTACTTAAAGATGTTGTACTTAAAGATGCTGTACTCAAAGATGTTGTACTCAAAGATGTTGTACTTAAAGATGTTGTACTTAAAGATGCTGTACTCAAAGATGCTGTACTTAAAGATGCTGTACTCGGTCTACAGTAATTATGTTGTATCTTTAAATTTTCTTAATAAATTGAACTAAAAATTGTTCCTGATTTTTTAGATGAGGATGATAATGCGTATTTTTTTTATTCGGATTACTTTTCTCATCTTAACCGTTATTTTCAAAACATTTTGGTCGATAAAGAAGGTCGGAGGTTACATCGGCCGAAACGTTTTGACAATAATATTCACGATTAGAACATTGGTCCGAATCATCCAAATAATATGAATACGAATTATTTAGAAACGCCAGAATTTAAACATTCAATAAATATTAATTTATTAAATTTTTTAAATTTATCGGTTCTTGTTATTTTTAGAATCATAATTCCAAAACATATTAGGTTGGTGCTGTGGCACTATTTCCTTGTGCCACTGTTTCTAACACACTCTGCAGCATGGACGGGTGGTAAATTGTCCATGAGCGTAGAGATACAAGGAAATCCCTTCCCATAATTCCCTTGCTATCTTTCTGTCTTTTTCCTGAACGACCACCATGATGTGAGGACGCATAGTCTGTCTCTCCGTAAATGAGGGGGCACCCCCTCCCTCGACACTAGTTAGGGTAGGTTAGTTAGCTTTGAAAAGCCTATTGTCCACTTTTTAATTGTTTTTTTTGTAATATATATTGTATCTCTAATGTAAAATAAAATAGTTAGTTATACCTTATGTATATTACAATTGTGTCGCGTGACGTTTTTTCTTGTGTCTGCCATGAATGCCTTCATAAATGTCTGAAGTCGAAAGGCGGCCCCGAGGACAAAGAGATGAAGATTCCCACCAGAATGCCACCAGGGTGAAGAGATCATCTTGAGAAAAGAAAGGAGCCACACCCAGATCCAACATCTCAGGTATGATTTTCTTCTTACTACACAGCCCCTAATGACTGGCCCATCTTCATATCTTCATGAGACCGCTTTAAGACATTTACTATAACACGTCTGTCGGTCACACCTCAGTGACCGGCAGATAGTGGTATAGGACACAAATAATATCGTTTCTTATCAGATATAAATACGTCAAGAACGACATTATTTTTGCACTAACCTAGTAACAAAGTTAGATTATTATATATTATATATTATATATAGTTGTTTCTCTCTGACGTGATATATTCTCAGTTCCGGTCGTCTCTTCAACAAATTAAATGTAAAGATATCGCTTTTGCTATGGACTCCTTCACTTTCCTCTCACTATTTCGCACTCCTATATTTTCAGGCTCCACCGGTGGGCATCTTCGGCGAAACGCATAAAATTAACTTCTCTTTATTTCCTTTGTTTTTTGTTTGTTTTTTTTTCACATTTTACTTTGTTATTTGCTTCTTATCGTTCACCATTTCTTTCTTTCTCTCTCTCTTGTTCTATATATTCCCCCCCCTCTCTCTCTCTCTCTCTCTCTATATCTATATTTTTATAAAGTAATAGGGTTCGTGTGTTTCTGTCTGTGTGTACAGCTCTCCATCATCAACGAAATATAAAGGAGGTAAGAGGGTAGATCTCTCCTGGTAGAGAAACATTAGAACCCATTTTAGGATGTTTCTGTTATAGGAGACATAAGAATCTATGCCTAATTTCTTTATATACTATTCTACAAACCACCCCCATATCGAATGACTTATGCTCATTTGCATATCACATTATATTAAATCTCTTTAACTAATTACCTCGACCTTATTACATATTGGAAATATTCTAATCATTTCAACTGTACTATTTACAAAATCTATTTAACATTTAATTATTTAATATATTTTCATTTAAATTTTATATTCGATTTATTTCACTTTACGTATATTATCTGAAAGGTTTACTGTTTGTGCAATCGGAGATTTACGTCATTACATGTTGTCTGTAATAGATATTTTTCTTTTTATTGGATTTTTTTCCACTTATTTTTATTATTAAATTTACCTTTTTAAAAAAAATAACAATATGAAAATGCAAAGATGTTTTGTAACTTATTTTGTGCTTCCAACTAACAATTAAAAAAAATTATATCGTGAAACTTCAATTTTAGCTAAAAAACTAATGTTTAAACTAAATAAAAATTGTTTACTCTTGAAAATAGTTTAAAATTTCAAATAGTTTTCATATTGTTTATTTAGATGATCTGCTTATTTACAAACTATCGTGAAACCTTAATTTAACCTAAAAAAATATTTAAAACATCATATTACAAGAATTACGCCCCCCCCCATATTTTTTTTACAAGGTTTCGGAATCGCCGACAACGAATCTGATATTCAAACACTTCGCAACTGAATACTTTCGTAGATATTATTATTTTCCCAGTACAAAAGTTGGATAAAATTTTACTTTAATGCCCATATTACAGCTTGGTTCTTACAGTGCATAATTATCAATTTCTTCTACTGCTAAAACAATGTTTTGGTGAGGAAAGCTTTATGTTTTGGGATTGTATTGAAAATGTAATGGAAATTTCAATTTCGTTCCGTTTTAATCTTTTATATTTTACTTGCCAATATAATTGAAAGAATACAATTCAACTATCGTAATTTTATATAAATAAACAAAAACAAATATGTTAAAATAAAACTTTATTAAAAAAGAAATAATTTTATTTTTAAATGAAAAAAATCAATTTAGTAAAATAATTGTATTACACATCCCAACCTCCCCATGTTAAGTATGGCTTTCTAAATAAACACCCCCAGCCTTGTCAGCAAACCTGTAAACCTATAAAAGTTAACATTTCGAATGTGAACAGTGATTTTTCGATTTTGTTAGCGCTTGCCGCAATTAAAGACAATTAAAACGGAACTAACTTTATTTCCATTCTATTTTTTAAACAACCCCAAAAACATAACGCTCTCTTCCAGTTATAGCCAATTTTTTTTTAATTAAATAAAACAGTTCAAAATAAACAGATAAGCGCATTTCCTTTTACATTTTTCTTACAACCAACGTTGCCATTTAACCAACTGCAGGAAACCGTTACTTTTGTGGGGTTGTTTTGAAAATGGCACGGAGATTATAATTTCGTTCCAATTTAATCTTTCTGGTCGAGCCTATTTCGAAAGCCTGTCTTATCATAGATTTGAACTACAAATAATTTATTACATTTTGATTATTACTATCTTAAGACTTAAAGCTTATATTTATTTCATTTTTCTATTTATATATTGAATTAGTTATTTCCAGTCTTATTTAAACTTAGTGCTTTCTTTAAACCGGATGAACCTTTTATAAAAATATGAGTTTAACGTAAAGAACACGAACAAGGTTTTATTCAACTGAATTTCTTCCAGTTTACTAACAAAATATATAAATTTAAAAGAGATATAAATAATAAAATAAAAAGGTTATGTAATTTAAAAGAAATACACGTACTCACAAAAGCAGATTTTTTTTTACACATTTTTTTCTGTAAAACCATGACAATGAGACTAACAATTACCTAGATCTTAGTAATTATTTGTTTTAATAGAACTGTTTTAATTGTTCTGTTTACATATATTAGTTAACCTAAGTTGGTATTACATTTATTTTACATTTACATTTTTTTTTTAATTATTACTTTTAGACTGTGACGTTTACACCCGGAAGTAATGAGTCACAAGTAGGTCGCTTTTATTCATTTTTGCTACAATATAATTGTTTATAATTGTACTATTCAGAAATATTATTTATAGTTCGTCCATTTCAGTTAGTATACATTTCCTTTACGCTTAATTAATTTACAATCATTAATATCGTTAAACAATTCCGTTTAAAACCGAAATTATGCCACCCAAACGAAGTAGAAACGAAAGTGAGGAAGAAAGAATGGAAAGATTGGAAGCTAATAGACTAAGAGTTGCTGCAATTCGCTCCAATGAAAACAATTCAGATAGAGAAAGACGTCTAGAACTTAACAGGATACGTCAAAGAGAAAGGAGAGCAAGACTGTCAGATTTGGAAAGAGAAACCCAACGTGAAGCTGACAGAACTAGACATGCTGTAAGGCGGTTAAATTCATCACAAGATGAAATTCAAGAAAGGCAAAGATATGCACTGGAAAGAGAAGCAATATTACGATCGAATGAATTATATGAGGTAAGTAGACGTACACAAGGTCAGTTGAGAGTGGATCAACGACATCAGAATGAATCGGAAACCCAACGAAGATTTCGCCTATACCAAGGGCAACAACGAGAGGCTGCATGGAGAGAGAGTATAACTTTGCCCCAGCAATTGACAGAGAACGAGGCAGCTAGACAACGAATGACTGCTTTGAGACACCATGAAATAGAACACTGCAATAGAAAAGGATTGCTCTACAACAAAAATGACTCTCTCACTACAGCTGATATAGGAAAAATGGACAAAGTATGTCAACATTGCTCAGCTGTAAAATTTAAAGGAGAAACCCCTGGTTGTTGTTGTTCTTCTGGCAAAGTTGTGCTTGATAGCTTTCCACCACTGCCTCAGTTGCTTCAAGATTTGCTCTCCGGCAATGGTCCCATCTCTAAAGATTTTCTGCAAAATCTACGCAGTTATAACAATTGTTTTGCAATGACATCATTTGATCACAAAATTGCGGCAGTACATGGGTGGAATCCTTCTTTTAGAATTCGAGGCTAGGTTTGCCACAAGATTGGGAGTCTTTTACCACCTGAAGATGAAACAGCAAAGTTTATTCAAGTCTACTTCTTGGATAGTCTGGAAGAGGAACTACATAATCGGGGGCGTGACAGTAGACTCAATTAAGACATTCTCCGAAGTCTGACTGAATTTTTACATGAGAACAACAGCTTCATTTGTCAGCTGAAAACAACAAAGGAGAGGATTGAAGAAGAACACTTGGTAGAACATAAAGTTGTCATAAGGGAAGACCGAAGGCCGCAAGAAGAGCATCCACGGCGATTCAATGCTCCAACAACAACGTATGAGATTGGAATATTAATGGAGAATGAACCAACAGCTAACCGGGATATTGTCTTGCGTTTTAGAAATGATACATTAAAACGGATCTCCGAACTACATCCCCTCTACGATACTTTAATGTACCCGTTAATGTACCCCTATGGTTCTCCATCTTACAACATCTACATGAAGGCATCCAATGGGCGAAAAGTTACCCAACAGCAATTTTATTCGTACCATTTAATGACTCGGCCTGGAAACTATTTTCTCTGGTACCGAAGGCTATTTCAACAATGGCTGGTGGATGTGTACTGCAAGATTGAAACAGAACGTTTACAGTTCCTGAGGCGTGAGCAACAGACCCTGAGAGCTGACAATTATAGCAACTTGAGAGATTCAATTCTTAGGGAGGATGGGAATCCAGAACAGTTTGGTCGAGTTGTACTTCCGGCAACTTATACAGGAGGCCCTCGATACATGTTTGAGCGTCAAAGTGATGCCATGGCATATGTTCGGCGAATGGGCTGAGCCGACCTCTTCATCACGTTCACAACAAATCCAAAGTGGACAGAAATTACAGAAAATTGTCTTCAAGGGCAAGACCCTCAGGATCGTCCAGATATTGTTGCCAGGGTTTTCAGGCAGAAGCTAAAAAAGTTACTTGAATTTATTAAAAAGGGAGGATTTGGCAGGTTGAGGGCTTTCCTGTACAGTATTGAATATCAAAAAAGAGGACTGCCGCATGCACACATCCTCACCTGGCAGGCCCCAGAGAACAAACTTCTACCAGAAAAAATGGATCTCTGCATATCTGCAGAGATCCCTGACAAAGAGGAAGATCCTAATCTTCATGCTAAAGTGATGGCACATATGGTGCATGGACCTTGTGGACCATTTAATCCAAATTGTCCATGTATGATTGACAACAAATGTTCCAAAAAATACCCAAAAGAATTTCTTCAGTGTACCGAGCAAGGCCAAGACTCTTACCCCAAGTACAGGCGAAGAAAACCAGAAGATGGAGGCCAGACTGGTACAATAAGGATGAAGAGAAATGGTCGGTATGTTAATCAAGAAATAACAAACCAGTGGATTGTTCCGTACAACAAGGTCCTCCTTCAGCAGTTCAACGCTCACATTAACGTAGAAATTTGCAGCTCGATCCAAAGCATCAAATATGTCCTCAAATACGTGAATAAAGGATGTGATCAAGCAGTGTTTGAACTACAAAGAACTGATGGAGCAGCTAACCAACAAGGCCAAGTACAAAGTCACATTGTGGATGAGATCCAGCAGTTCCAGAATGCAAGGTATGTCGGCAGTTCAGAGGCGGCCTGGAGGATATTGGAACATCCCATCCATGAACATTTCCCCCCAATTGTACAACTTTCTGTTCATCTTGAAAATGGGCAGCGTGTCATGTTCTCAGCTGATACTGCTCTGGAACGAGCCCAAGGTCCACCGCCTGTCACAACTTTGACAGCATTTTTTCAACTCTGCCATGAGGATGACTTTGCAAGGGGTCTCAAATACGTAGAAGTCCCTGAGTGTTACACTTGGAACAAATCGACAAAGAAATGGATGAGAAGAATGCGTGGGGTACAAGTTGAAGGTACTGAAAATGATGATGTATGGAAGGCACCATGCATTGGGAGAATCTACACGATTAGTCCAAAAGCAGGGGAGTGTTATTTCTTACGCCTGTTGCTCAATGAGGTTGCTGGTCCAACTTCATTTCAAAGTTTGCGAGCATACAATGGTCAGGTGTTTGAAACATACAGAGCAGCGTGCCTTGCTCGAGGCCTTCTAGAAAATGACCATCACTTGCATCAAGCAGTAGGAGAGGCAAGTGCCACTCAATCACCTTCAAATTTGCGAAGCCTATTTGTGATCATTTTAACAGTCTGTGAGCCAAGCAATCCTCTTGAGATCTGGATGGCTTTTCGTGATGTAATATCTGAAGACATTCTTCACAGATACAGGCAAGAAGTTAACAATCCAGAAGCAGATTTTAATGAGGACATCTACAATAAAACTCTTTGTCTAATTGAAGAAAAAGTTCTCCTTATGTGCGGTCAACCATTGGCAAGCTATGGATTACCTGCACCAACGCAAGGGAGAGATGAAAGACTCGCGAGAGAGTATCAACGTGAAGTTACTTATAATCTTGAAGAACTTTCCCTACAAGCAGAAAATATGCAAGAAAAACTGACCGATTCTCAAAGAGAAGTTTACAATTCAATCATGGCAATGTTGGAAGCACAAGGTGAAATGAACAAAAACATGATGTTTCTTGATGCTCTAGGTGGTACGGGCAAGACTTTTGTAATCAATTTGATCCTTACAAAGATTAGATCCATGAGAAAGATTGTGCTTGCAACAGCATCCAGTGGCATTGCTGCTACTCTACTACAAGGTGGCCGCACTCTTCACAGCACTTTTAAAGTACCCTTGCATACTCATCGAATGGATCAGCCAGTTTGCAAAATTGCTGGTAACTCAGCCTTGGCAAATGTAATTAGAGACACCCCTGCAATCATTGTAGACGAAGCCCCAATGACGCACAAGAGTGCTTATGAAGCAATTGACCGAACACTGCAAGACATCACAGGAAACAAGAATCCCATGGGTGGCATTCCAACCTTATTTTGCGGTGATTTCCCTCAAATCCTCCCAGTGGTTAAAAATGGCACAAGGGCTAACATTGTCAATGCAAGTTTGAAACAATCCTATCTCTGGAGGCACGTTATAGTGAAGAGACTGACTACTAATATGAGAGCCTATATCTCTGATAACACAGCTGCAGCAGACTTCTACAAATTGCTTCTCCAAATCGGTAATGGTCACTTTCCTATCACTTCTTCACCTGACACAATTAAGATTCCAACTGCGCTTGGTAAATGTGTCGGTAATCAGAAGCAACTGAAAGACAAAGTGTACCCAGACCTGCAAAACAATGGAAAATCACCGGATTGGCTTGCTGAGAGGGCTATTATTTCGCCATTAAACAGCAATGTGAATCATTTGAACAATTCAATAATGGATGAATTTCCAGGAGACACAAAGCAATACAAGTCAGTTGATTCGGCTACTAATGAATATAGAGCTGTTCACTACCCTGTGGAGTTTTTAAACTCTTTGGAGATATCTGGAATGCCTCCACACATTTTAAATCTCAAAATTGGATCGCCAATCATGATTCTTCGATCCTTGGAACCGCCAAAAACTACAAACGGAACCAGATGTGTTATCACCAGATTGCACACCAATGTACTTGAGGCCACCATTTCCTGTGGTCCCTACAAAGGCGAAACCGTTCTACTGCTAAGGATCCCCTTAGTTCCATCGGACTCAGAACTTCCATTTAAATTCCGGAGACTCCAATTTCCTGTGAAGGTGTGTTTTGCAATGAGCATAAACAAAAGTCAAGGTCAGACATTTAACACCATTGGCGTAGACTTGACATCAGACTGCTTCAGTCACGGTATGTTCTACGTCTCCATCAGCCGGACAGGAAGTTCAGAAAAACTCTACATTCTGACTCCAAATCAAAGCAGCAGAAATGTAGTTTACCCTGAGGCTCTTCAGTGAAAAGTTCGAGAAATGGATATGAGGAAAAACTGACATGATCTGATTGTGGTAAGTTTTTAGTATTGAATGTGCAAGATAAAATTTAAGCAAGAGTTGAACATTACTTCAATGAAAAATTTACTATGTAACATCAAGTAACCTTCCTTTTTGATGAAAATGTTTTGTGAAGTTCCTGATTGAATTTCAGTCACTACAAGAGGTAGTTAAAATGTTAATCACCTTATGCAATCGTTGCTCTTACAACATCAACTTACTGGAAAGGTGCCCACAGATGTTGGTACCCGAATGCGCAACAAAGCTCCGTGCGAAGCACGGGTATCTTTGCTAGTATATATATATATATATATATATATATATATATATATATGATTATTTTTTTTTTGAAAAAGAATTCCAACAGAGTGCTCAATTAAAAGGAAAATCCAAATTGTAAGAGCGTATTTATATTTTGTGTACAGAAATTTGTTAGTTGAGACAGATCATTGGTATCGTCGGTTTCAAGCCCAATAATAAGGCCCGTTTAAGGTATCCTTATCAAGCTCTCTTCAGCCAATATTCGTCTATCTTATAACCGGAAGCGTGAAGTATACATACCTCGCGAATTCACGTTTAAATCTCGTTTTGTTAAATCCCCCCTTTTTTATCGGATGATGTAATACCTAATTTTAAACTTTGAATTATTTAAATTTAAGATCTAATTTCGAAAAAATGTTTTCTTTATATAAATCGATTTTAATTTGAACCCAAATTAATTTTAAAATCTCTTTCCTTATGTATAAAAACTTTAAAATCTGTATTGGTATCGGTTAAAAACTTAAAAATCCGTTTAATTATATCGAATCACGTTTAAAAATTTCGAAATACGTTAAAAATTTTTTTTTTTAAATCCAAATCTTTCAAGGTTTGAGGAAGTAAGTATTTATCTATCCTAAGTGATTTCCCTAGTTTATTAACATTATTATATTTTTCTATAGTTTTAAATTCGAAATAGATTATAAATTACATTTATAAAATATAATTAAAATTTTTTTTTATAAAATACATTAATTTAAAATCTATAATATAATTGCGATTAAAATCCAAGTTTACCGACTAATCATTTTTGTATTTACAATTTTTTTTCCTTATTACACACACACACACACACACACACACACACACACACACACACACACACACACACACATATATATATATATATATATATATATATATATATATAAACAACATCTAAGTGTTGTTCTTTTCATTGATCCAATTTATTAGGAACCCCTTCCTTCTATGTACGCAAGTTTTCAAAGCTTCACTCCTCACATTTAAACATTTTATTTTTGGGTCATGAATGACCCGGAGAATGTAGTATTTCTCTACGTTACAGAGTGAGCATTATATATATGATGGCAGATCGATTATTACATGCTTCCAGCATTTCAGGGCTACACGCATCACAGCTTTTTCATCGCCACAGGATTATTTTTATTATAGAAAAATGCCTGAGGGAGTACCTATACAAAGATGATGTTATAGAGTCTTAGCTTTGTACGACAGCTAAATCTCTCTCGGTTCAAAATGTTGACATCCAGCAACAAGCAAGAGCAAGATAGCCAGTAACAAGACAAACTGCAGACCAGCTTAATGCAGGTACTGGTCTCCCGCTTTATGTTTTTTTAAATCACAGATTTGCTTCTCCTAGTGGGGTTGCCTTCACTACGGCTTACGGGAGCCCTCTCCACTCCACATACACATGGAAATAAACACATGCATACATACAGATGTACGCCAACATACATATGCATGTGCTCACACATGCAAACATACACACGTAAAAGAAGACATATACGCATATACATACACATGCATATACATACGTACACATGCATATACATGTAAAATACATATGAAGGAACATTCCAAAAGTCATAAATACTCAAAGATCAGGACGACGATAGTGGTGATGGGCACGATTAAATGAGTTTGAAATGAAAAAAAAAAAACAAAAAAAAAAAAACAAACAATCCAATACAAACAATTTTGGTACTAGTTCACACACCGATCCGTGCTGAAACAACAACACTACCATCCAAAAAGCCATTGAATAAAATTGAATAAAAACATATCATAAAACTTTAATTAAACTTAGAAATACGATTTAAAAAAAATAGCGTGTACCATTAAGTGCATCAGCACCACAAGTTTTAGAAAAGACAGTCACTCGTTGAAGTACTTGTCCAACTTTACAAATGAATAGACGTCGCAATTAGACGAAAAATCCAAACGAGCAGCGATTAAAGCGGATGGACTGTTTTTGGCCCTTTTTTTCTTGTTCTTTTTTTTTTTTTAAATAAAAAGTTTGTCTATAAGACTCACACTTCTGACATGTATTAAAGACGCTTGGACGTTTTTTTAATAAAAAGTTTGTGACTGACACTTCTGCAGTAGAAAATAATGATGATGATGTGGACAAATTCACACATTATTTAACAAATAAAATCGACGTCCAAATCAAACGTAAACATGAACTTACATGTATATATATATATATATATATATATATATATATATATATATATATATATATATATATATATATATATATAGGGTGCGTCAGGTGTTTTAGAAAATTTATATTTCTAAGGATTATAAGAATAAAAACAACACATCTGTAATGAAATACAACGACATTGGTATATAGGCGACACTTTTATTTAATAATTTCATTCAATAAAATTTCCCTCCGCTTCAATGACACTTCATTCAATGATAAATCAATATGTTTTACCTCATAGTAAACTACATACGAACATATTCAGTTTGCGTTCTTTGCAAAAATATAATAAAAGAAATAAACCAGAGTTCCAATCGATTTAATCGATTACGTATTTTATCTTAACTAATTTCAGAAATATAGACCTACAGTTTATTTTCATTGGATAATCCTTTACTCTGATTGTCCAATTAAATCGATGCATTTGGTTATATATGAAATTGCAAATGTAATTAGTTTATTCTACGATACTTTTTTTTATTCAAATGAGATATTTTATTAAAGTTATTGTAAAATTATGGAAAAACTTGCGGTGCAGTAATGTTGCTTATATTTTCGCTCTCGACTTCCGAATGTTTGTTCTAAAATAATCAACAAATATAACCAGATATTTTTACGTCGCCTTCGGTATTCAAATAAAAAACAAATACAGATTTCTTCGTCAGCTCGAGTTTATTTTTACACGTACTTGATTTCTATTTCAGACTTAAAACAATGAAGCATCGTTAAACTTGCATGAAGGGTAATTTAATTTATTAAAAAAATAGCTTTTTTCTGTTCTTAAAAACAGAGTAATCTGATTCTTTAATCAAATAAAAAGAACAATAAAAGAAAATTTTTTTCAAGAAATTCCGCTGATTTTATATTAGGAATCAAGTCACACTCGTAATCTATGTGTTTATGTATGTGTGTGTGTGTGTGTGTTTAAGTGTTTATGTGTGTGTGTGTTTATGTGTTTATGTGTGTGTGTGTATGTGTGTTTAAGTGTTTATTGTGTGTGTGTGTGTGTTTATGTGTTTATGTGTGTGTGTGCGTAGGCCTCGTATTTAAGTCACACATATTTATCAACTAATTATTGAAATCTAACGTCAATAACAAAAATATGTTACACTGAGAAGAAAGGACTTGCAGAAATGTTAATTTTGATTTCAAATGATGTTTTTACGAATAACATTTTGTTTGTATATAATTTTAAAGAGCTTCTTTCGCTCTCTCTAATCATTTAAATTACAAACGTTTTAAAACAATTAAGTCTTCTTTTAAGAACGTTGAACAAGTTGATGAACAAAGGAAATCGGCACAACGTTCTAATTTCAATTCAAGCTAGCGCGAAAAGCTGCTGAAACAGTTCGCGATATCAACAAAGTGTTTTGCCCAGGAACCACGACTGAACGTACAGCATAATGGTGGTTTAAGAAATTTTGTGGCGACGATGAGAGTTTTTAAGATGATGAGTGTAGTGGTCGGTCATCGGATGTTGACAACAACGGTCAATTAAGAGCCTTAGTCAAAGCCAATCCACGCACAACTGTCCAAGAACTTGCTTCTGAATTTAACGTAACGTATACAACAATTTCCAACCACTTGAAAGACAAAAAAAACTTCATAAATTGGTTCCTTACAAATTGAACGACAACCAAAAGAAACGTTGTTAAGAAGTGTCTTCTCTTTTTTACGCAGCAAGAAAGATTCGTTTCTCGATCAGGTTGTCACTTGCGATGAAAAATGGGTTCTTTACGACAACTAGCGACGCTCAGCTCAGTAGTTAGTCGCTGACGAAGCTCCACGAATCTTCCCGAAGCCAGAGTTGTATCAAAAGAAGGTCATGTGAACTGTTTTGTGGCCTGCGGTCGATCTCCTACACTACAGGCGTAACTCTTACAGCGAAGAAGAACTGTCAATAAATGTATTAAATGTACAGAAACTTCGACAACAACATCCAGCATTAGTGAACAGAAAAGTCCCAATTCTCCTCCAAGACAATGCCCGACTGCACGTTGCTAAACCGAATTGAACGAATTGGCCTATGATCGCTGCCTCGTCCGCCATACTCTCCAATCATCTCACCTACAGACTACTACTTTTCCAAGCATCTTGACAACTTTCTACATAAGAAATGCTTAAAAAACCTAAGTGATATCAAAAACGCTTTCAGACACTTCATTGCCACCAGAATGCTAGATTTTTACGTTAATAGCGTAAATATATTTGCTTTGTGTTGGCAAACATGTGTTGATTCTGGTGATGCTTATTTCAATCAATAAATTTATGTTGGTTCTGAATTGAAAAGTTAAAAACTGCAAGAACTTTCTTGTGAACCTGATAAATCATTTTCACAAATTATATAACTATATTCCACAATATTGCAAAACTAACCCTTCTCCAACCACTGCAAACATAAAGATCCATTTTCTCGACCATATAGTTATTATCAAGGTAGCACAGTATTCTCTATGACCCGAGTATTTGATCTTTCTGTCAATGATGAAACTGTAATATCTGTTTTTCTTTAAAATGCATGTTTCCAGCTTAAAACTTCTGGAGGACCCCATGAAAGTCCTCTTGTGTGAGTGTCACAGCCTCTTTCATCTCCCCAATTGTTTCATAACGACAGCCTCTAAGGTTTTCCTTGAGCTTAGACAATAACCAAGTCACAGTGAGCAAGGTCTGGAGTATAGGGAGGGTGAGGAACTGTCTTGATGCTCATCTTGGTCAAATAGTCTTTGGCAAGGACGGAGTTGTGGACTGGCGCAAATCTTCTGCACCTTCAGATCCTCACAAATAATAGTGTGTACAGTTCCCACACTGATATCAAATGCGCACTTATTTTCTCTATAGACACAGGACGGTTTCTATCCATAAAATTCTTTATTTAGTCAATCAACTCCGATGTTCTGACTTCCTTGCTCCTCTCACACCTCTTATCATGCCTCACAAACTCCCTGCATTTCTTGAATCTCTTATTCCACTCAAAAGCTGATGCTTGATTCATGCAAGATGATCCAAAACCAGTCTGGAGCATTTGATACGTTTCTGCTGTGTATCATTCTTCTAAAGTGTCCTCACGTCTAGATTACATTTTTGAAATTCACCAGCTGTGACAATCAGGCTTTAGCAGAGTGTATTCCATTTCCTGCTGTAGCTGTTCATTTAAACCTGAAATTATAAAAATTGGTAAGTCATCCCATAACATGTATAGCAATAAAATACTAAGTTTTCAATGTTCTACAACTATTTAAAATGATTGTACAAAAAAAGTCTAGAAACTTATTAAAATTCTATTTGTAGCCGTGTTATATGAAGCTGAATAGATTTCTATTAAATAATTGTCAAATCTAATTTCAGTCTGATCACGTGTGTTCCTACTTTTAAAATCGACATTATGAGCATGTAAGAAATTGAGTTTTATGAGGTTTTTACATTCATTTCTGTAACTTGAATTCTATTCTATTTTTCTGCAATTATTTTATTGAAATTAATGAATACAAATTATTATCAGCCCATATTCGAAGCAACGATTTGCAAGAGGATAACAATGCTTTCGTAATTAAGCCAATAATTGTCATCAATTGTCTTTGTATATCCAAATGTGTTGAGGCGCCAGAAAAAGAAGATATATCAACGTAAGAACTTTATCATATTATTTCATATATATACTGTTTAAAAATATTATTTCATGTATATACTGTTTAAAAATATTATTCATGTCTATACTGTTCACAAATATTATTTCATGTCTATACTGTTTAAAAATATTATTTCATGTATATACTGTTTACAAATATTATTTCATGTCTATACTGTTTAAAAATATGATTTCATGTCTATACTGTTTAAAAATATTATTTCATGTCTATACTGTTTAACAATATTATTTCATGTCTATACTGTTCACAAATATGATTTCATGTCTATACTGTTTAAAAATATTATTTCATGTCAATACTGTTTAAAAATGTTATTTCATGTCTATACTGTTTACAAATATTATTTCATGTCAATACTGTTTACAAATATTATTTCATGTCTATACTGTTTACAAATATTATTTCATGTCTATATTGTTTACAAATATTATTTCATGTCTATACTGTTTAAAAATATTATTTCATGTCAATACTGTTCACAAATATTATTTCATATCTATACTGTTTAAAAATATGATTTCATGTCTATACTGTTTAAAAATATTATTTAATGTCTATACTGTTCACAAATATTATTTCATGTCAATACTGTTTAAAAATGTTATTTCATGTCTATACTGTTTTAAAATATTATTTCATGTCTATACTGTTCACAAATATTATTTCATGTCAATACTGTTTACAAATATTATTTCATGTCTATACTGTTTAAAAATATTATTTCATGTCTATACTGTTCACAAATATTATTTCATGTCAATACTGTTTAAAAATGTTATTTCATGTCTATACTGTTCACAAATATTATTTCATGTCTATACTGTTCACAAATATTATTTCATGTCAATACTGTTTACAAATATTATTTCATGTCAATACTGTTTACAAATATTATTTCATGTCTATACTGTTTACAAATATTATTTCATGTCAATACTGTTTACAAATATTATTTCATGTCTATACTGTTTACAAATATTATTTCATGTAGATACTGTTTACAAATATTATTTCATGTCAATACTGTTTAAAAATGTTATTTCATGTCTGTACCGTTTAATAATATTATTTCATGTCTATACTGTTCACAAATATTATTTCATGTCAATACTGTTTACAAATATTATTTCATGTCTATACTGTTTACAAATATTATTTCATGTCTATACTGTTTACAAATATTATTTCATGTCTATACTGTTCACAAATATTATTTCATGTCAATACTGTTTAAAAATATCATTTCATGCCTATACTGTTCACAAATATTATTTCATGTCAATACTGTTTAAAAATGTTATTTCATGTCAATACTGTTTACAAATATTATTTCATGTCAATACTGTTTACAAATATTATTTCATGTCTATACTGTTTACAAATATTATTTCATGTCAATACTGTTCACAAATATTATTTCATGTCTATACTGTTTACAAATATTATTTCATGTCTATACTGTTTACAAATATTATTTCATGTCAATACTGTTTAAACATATTATTTCATGTCTATACTCTTTACAAATATTATTTCATGTCTACACTGTTTACAAACCTTTTTATTTTTTACTTACATTCTCTTTCTCCTGATCACTAACAAATCAAACTGCTCTATTTCCTAAGTTGCCACTAAACCTAATCCGCCTCACGTAACTTAGAGGAGTCCTTGCTCTCCGCCATTGACCCTAACAGACTCGTAAATCGATACCCATTAACACCTAAAATTTCCTAGGCATGCTCCTGATTATAACTCCTTACCCATAACCAAGCTTCTAAGTAAATACTTATAAGCCATAGTCCTATACATAGACTTAAAGTAATATATAATGAACAGCAACCATTAATATATCTTTGTTAAGAGATAGTATTGCAATAATTATGACACAAACTAAACCGGTACTCATTGAAATAAAAACTTTTGGATATTAAGAGAAAGGCGAAGTCATTCTCCTTCGTTGTAGTCTAAAGGCAACTTACTCAAATTACTGAAATTGTCTAAAATTCCATGCATTCGTATACAATACTACTTATCCATTTATCTATATTTAACTATACTTACAGAATATGCAATAACCTATATCTATCAGGTATAACTGTACTCCATATCAAATGTTCTCTTGTATCTATACTAAGCATAGCTTATCTTTCAGTCTTACTAAATATCCGGTTTGGGCACCAAATCATAATTTCTAAAAGCAAGTAAATCATATTCTAACACTTTATCCTCATCCTAAACCTACTAAACCATATCTAACCATATATTCCTAAACTTACTAAACCATATCTAACCATACATTCCTAAACTTACAAAACTATATCTAACCATACATTAACTCGTCTCTCTTGATCCAATACTGTAGCAAATTTAGCTGTTTCCACTGCATGAATTTTTACCTATACCCTCTCCCAGTAAAAATGAAAATGGAAAGCATAATAATGCCCTTTTTTAACCACGTTTGAGGAGTGGACATTTTCTGTAGAAGCTAACCTAAATGCCCGATTTTTTCAGGAGATATTAACCTAAATAACCAATAAATATTAACTACCCATGCGGGGTTGCAGAAATACCTGGATTAGGACCCAGGCGCGGGGCGAACCCCCTCGAAGCTGATGGACCCGTAGGTCTTCCCAGGTCATCCGTCTAGGAGAAGGAAAACTCTGAAACTAAACCTAGGGGAGGGAGGCCTCTTCAGTCCTGGACGACAACCTTCCTAGAGCTGGTGACTCAAACAAATCACCGGTTGGCAAACCTAAACTGCTTAAGGAGGAGATAGACCCTGTCTATCGCCCGGTTTTTCATACTCCTTCTTTGCCTATTGGCCAGGCGTAAAGGTACTATCACAGGGACTCGTCTGAATCACCCAGTGGTTGACCTTGTTTCCTGACTAGGGCAATGAACGCCGCTTTTCCCCACTCCCGCCACATCCCATCCCCCTAAACTGGACACAGTGGGGTGCTTCAGTGCCATATATGTCGGTGCAGTTGGACTGGGCTGGCTTTGCCTAATGGATTGAGGGTACCGGATTGACAGTTCCTGGCTGCTGTTTCCGACTGATAGTACAGCTGCCCTAACTCTTTGGTAGCGCTTAGAGCGGCTGCTCCATCAACAGTTGTAAAATATCGGAATGTTTGTAGTGCCATGTCGCGCATGGAAAGGGACCCTGCACTCATCCCCGGTGGGCTTTCCTGAGGCCACAATCCTGTGGGTGAGGACAGCTGATGGTTTACTTGTATTGCATGTCTGGTATTCTGCACAACTACTTTTCCAGCACCCCCTCACTCATCCACCCTAACTGAAACTTTTAAATAAAATAAAATGAAATGACAGCTCAAGCAAAAGTTACGTTTAAACCAGGACTAAACTCAAAGAAAACCAACCTGCCTCCACCCTTGAGGCTTGCATTTACTAATATCCGCGGGCTTAGAACTAACTTAGATGATGTTGAGTCATTTCTCCTTGTAAACACCCCGGATATCTTAGCATTAAGTGAAACTAACCTTCACTCCTCCATTCCCTCTAACCACTTTAACATGCCTGGTTATCTCCCACTCTACCGTAAGGATTCGGACAGACATATGCATGGACTTGGAGTCTATATTCGTAACACCCTCCCCCTGACTAGAGAAATAAAACTAGAATCAGAGGACCAGGCCTTTATGTGCTTCAGACTAAATATGCAGCACAATATTAGCTACTTGTATTTTCACTACCGCTCTCCCTCAAACCAAGACTGTACCCTAATAAACAAAGTCTCAGACAGCATAGATATAGCACTCTCCCTCGATACTAGTGCAAAAATACATGTATTTGGTGACTTCAATGTCCACCACAGTAACTGGCTAGGATTCTCTAATCACACAGACGTAGCTGGTAGCGCAACACATAGCTTCTCTATATCCCATTCCCTATCTCAGTTGGTTACATTTCCGACACGTTTCCCAGACCAGCACGATCAACATGCCTCACTTCTAGATCTCTTTCTGACAACGGTTCCCAATGACTGTACAACAAATGCCCACAGCCCACTCGGGAATGCTGATCACGCTGTGATAATGGTAGAAATCAGCCTAAATTCTCGCCCTAAAACTGAAAAACCCACTACTCAAAACGATGAGGTATTACAAAAAGGCTGATTGGGAAGCCATCAGGGAGCTCATCAGAGATGCCCCATGGCAAAATATCTTTACTCTTCCAGCGGAACAGTGTGCAAATGAGACCACTGAATGGTTCAAAACTGCTATTGAAGCACATGTTCCTGCACGGAAATTCTATAGCAAGCCCCACTCTCCCCAATGGTTTACTTCTGCTTGTGCAGTTGCCATATGTCAAAGGCAGCATGCGTTCCGCAGATTCAACCGACATAAGTCCAGCTCAAATAAACAGAAGTTTTTAGAAGCTAGAAATAATTGTAAGAGAGTGATAGACACAGCTAAGACAGATTACTCTGAAACCATCAGAGCGCATCGAAGCACAGAAATTAGGAACCCGGAATTTTTGGAAAATCTACAACAGCGTAGTTAATAATATACAGTCAACTATTCCCCCACTAACAAACAATCATGAGGTTGCTTGCACAGCAACTGACAAGGTTAATCTGCTTGCCAGTCGATTTGCCTCAAACTCCACACTGAACTCGGCACACCACTCCCTCCCTGATTTTCCTTTGCGAACAGACGCCAAGCTAGATGATTTGAAAATCACCCCTTCTCAGGTACATGCTATTATAAAAAACCTAGACACCTCAAAAGCATGTGGACCAGATCTCATCCCGGCTGTGCTATTAAAAAAATGCTCTGCCGAGGTTGCTCCAGTTCTGTCCAAACTTTACAATAAATACCTTAACGAATCTTGTTTTCCCGACTGCTGGAAAACCGCCTCTGTGGTACCAGTCTTAAAGAATTCTGGTGAAAGAACTGACCCACTAAATTATCGCCCCATTAGCCTCCTCCCGCTTTTCGCCAAAATATTTGAGTCCTTAGTTAATCAAGCCCTAGTCCAGCCTCTAACAGCTGCTAAACTCCTGACTGACAAACAATATGGATTCAGGAAAGCCCGTTCAACAGCAGATATCTTTCTTAACTGTAGTTTCTGAACGTATATACCGTCCATTGGATCAAACAGGGGAGGGTAGAGCGGTGGCCCTTGATATATCTAAGGCTTTTGACAGGGTATGGCACGATGGTCTTCTAAGGAAAATTAGATCATATGGAATCACTGGAAGAATTCATAATGTAATTAAATCCTTCTTAAGTAATAGAAAAATCCAAGTTGTCCTCGACGGTCGTACATCCAAACAATATGACATAAATGCTGGAGTACCTCAGGGGTCTATCCTTGGACCTCTATTATTCCTGATATTCATAAATGACCTCCCTGATAAAATTATTTCGGAAATGGGAATATTTGCCGATGACACCACTCTCTATAACAGATATGAGGGGAATACAAATGAACACATATCCAAGGAAATGGCAGAAACACTAGAGGACGACCTCCAATCCGTAGTGGAATGGGGACAAAAATGGTTGGTCACATTCAATGCTGCTAAGACTAAGCTTGTTTCCTTCAATAACTACAAGAAACCTTCTCTACCACCAATAGCAATGGCCAAGAACACATTGCCTGAAAGTACTTCTTTTAAACTCCTCGGCCTAACGTTTACAGGGAATATGAACTGGAATAGATACATTGAGAGCATTGCCAAGGCCGCTGCAAGGAAGGGTGGCTCCCTCTACCGTGCTAGAAAACTACTTACGCCTGACAGTATCCTATACCTCTATAAGGCAACCATTCGCTCATGTATGGAGTACTGTTGGCACGTCTGGGCTGGTGCATCTGCTGCTTGTCTCTCGCTCCTGGACAGGGTTCAAAAGAGAGTCGCCAACCTGATAGGCCCTGAACTGGCATCTAGGCTTCAGCCTCTGTCCCATCGACGAGAAGTTGCATCCCTCTGCCTGTTCTACAAATACTTTAATGGTGAATGCTCTGACAAACTGCAAACACTTGTACCTCCCCGCCTTAACTACCCCCGACAAACCCGACAAGCTACTAAGTCTCATCCCTTTACAGTAGAGATCCCTAGGTGCAAGAAAGCCTTTTACTCCAATAGTTTCTTCCCCAGAACTGCGGGTCTTTGGAACTCCCTTGCGGGGTTCTGCTTTCCCAAATGCAATGATATGCAGAAGTTCAAGTGTAATGTTAACAAACATCTTTCTACTCTTCTCACTTCATAAAGACCCCACTAATTAAGTCCCGATTAGTAGCCCCCTGCTTCAAAGTGGCACTGTGACTTGTTTGGGGTGAAAATTGAATCACAAAAAAAAAATTATTTCAAGTCTATACTGTGTAAAAATATTATTTCATGTCTTCACTGTTTAACAAATATTATTTCATGTCTATACTGCTTAAAAATATTATTTCATGTATACACTGTTTAAAAATATCATTTAATGTCTATACTGTTTACAAATATTATTTCATGTATATACTGTTTACAAATATTATTTAATGTATATACTGTTTAAAAATATTATTTCATGTATATACTGTTTCACAAATATTATTTCATGTATATACTGTTTACAAATATTATTTCATGTATATACTGTTTACAAATATTATTTCATGTCTTTACTGTTTAAAAATATTATTTCATGTCTATACTGTTTAAAAATATGATTTCATGTATATATTGTTTTAAAATATTATTTCATGTATATACTGTTAAAAATATTATTTCTTATATATACTGTTTACAAATATTATTTCATGTATATACTGTTTCAAAATATTATTTCATGTATATACTGTTTACAAATATTATTTCATGTATATACTGTTTGCAAATATTATTTCATGTCTATACTGTTTAAATATTATTTCATGTATATACTGTTTAAAAATATTATTTCATGTATATACTGTTTAACAAGTATTATTTCATGTCTATACTGTTTACAAATATCATTTCATATCTATACTGTATAAAAATATCATTTAATGTATGTACTAATTAAAAATATTATTTCATGTATATACTGTTTACAAATATTATTTCATGTATATACTGTTTACAAATATTATTTCATGTATATACTGTTTACAAATATTATTTCAAGTATATACTGTTTACAAATATTATTTCATGTATATACTGTTTAACAAGTATTATTTCATGTCTATACTGTTTACAAATATTATTTCATGTCTATGCTGTGTAACAATATGAATTCATGTATATACTGCTTTAAATATTATTTCCTATATAAACTGTTTACAAATATTATTTCATGTATATACTGTTTAAAAATATTATTCCATGCATGTACTGTTTACAAATATTATTTCATGTCTATACTGTTTAAAATATCATTTCATGTATGTACTAATTACAAATATTATTTCATGTATGTACTGTTTACAAATATTATTTCATGTATGTACTGTTTAAAAATATTATTTCATGTATGTACTAATTACAAATATTATTTCATGTATGTACTGTTTACAAATATTATTTCATGTCTATACGCTTTAACAAGTATTATTTCCTATATATACTGTTTTAAAATATTATTTAATGTATATACTGTTTAAAAATATCCTTTCATATATATACTGTTTAAAAATATGATTTCATGTATATACTGTTTAAAAATATTATTTCATGTATATACTGTTTACAAATATTATTTCATGTATATACTGTTTAAAAAATATTATTTCATGCATGTACTGTTTACAAATATAATTTCATGTATATACTGTTTACAAATATTATTTCATGTATGTACTGTTTAAACATATCATTTAATGTATGTCCTGTTTACAAATATTATTTCATGTCTATGCTGTTTAAAAATATTATTTCATGTATATACTGCTTTAAATATTATTTCATATATAAACTGTCTACAAATATTATTGCATGTATATACTGTTTAAAAATATAATTTCATGTATATACTGTTTAAAAATATTATTTCATGAATATACTGTTAAAAATATGATTACATGTATATACTGTCTACAAATATTATTTAAGGTATATACTGTTTAAAAATATTATTTCATGTCTATACTGTTTAAAAATATTATTTCATGTATATACTGTTAAACAAATATTATTTCATGCATGTACTGTTTACAAATATTATTTCATGTATATACTGTTTAAAAATATTATTTCATGTATATACTGTTTAAAAATATTATTTTATTTGTATACTGTCTACAAATATTATGTTAGGTATATACAGTTTAAATATATTATTTCATGTATATACTGTTTAAAAATATTATTTCATGTATATACGGTTTACAAATATTATTTAATGTATATACTGTTTAAAAATATTATTTCATGTATTTACTGTTTACAAATATTATTTCATGTATATACTGTTTACAAATATTATTTCATGGCTTTACTGTTTAAAAATATTATTTCATGTCTATACTGTTTAAAAATATGATTTCATGTATATATTGTTTTAAAATATTATTTCATGTATATACTGTTAAAAATATTATTTCATGTATATACTGTTTAAAAATATTATTTCATGTATATACTGTTTACAAATATTATTTCATGTATATACTGTTTGCAAATATCATTTCATGTATATACTGTTAACAAACATTATTTCATGTATGTACTGTTTACAAATATTATTTCACGTATGTACTGTTTAAAAATATTATTTCATGTCTATACTGTTTAAAAATCTTATTTCATGTATATACTGTTTAGAAGTATTATTTCATGTATTTACAGTTTAACAAATATTATTTAGTGTATATACTGTTTAAAAATATTATTTCAGTTATATACTGTTTAAAAGTATTATTTCATTTATATACTGCTTAAAAATATTATTTCATTCATATACTGTTTAATAATATTATTTCATGCATTTACTGTTTACAAATATTATTTCATGTATAAACAGTTTAAAATATTATTTAATGTATATACTATTTAAAAATATTGTTTTATTCATATACTGTTTAAAAATATAATTTCATGTCTATACTGCTTAAAAATATTATTTCATGTATACACTATTTAAAAATATTATTTCATGTATATATAGTTTAAAAATATTATTCCATGCATGTACTGTTTACAAATATTATTTCATGTCTATACTGTTTAAAATATCATTTCATGTATGTACTAATTACAAATATTATTTCATGTATGTACTGTTTAAAAATATTATTTCATGTATGTACTGTTTACAAATATTATTTCATGTCTATACGCTTTAACAAGTATTATTTCCTATATATACTGTTTTAAAATATTATTTAATGTATATACTGTTTAAAAATATCCTTTCATATATATACTGTTTAAAAATATGATTTCATGTATATACTGTTTAAAAATATTATTTCATGTATATACTGTTTACAAATATTATTTCATGTATATACTGTTTAAAAATATTATTTCATGCATGTACTGTTTACAAATATAATTTCATGTATATACTGTTTACAAATATTATTTCATGTATGTACTGTTTAAAAATATCATTTAATGTATGTCCTGTTTACAAATATTATTTCATGTCTATGCTGTTTAAAAATATTATTTCATGTATATACTGCTTTAAATATTATTTCATATATAAACTGTCTACAAATATTATTTCATGTATATACTGTTTAAAAATATAATTTCATGTATATACTGTTTAAAAATATTATTTCATGAATATACTGTTAAAAATATGATTACATGTATATACTGTCAACAAATATTATTTAAGGTATATACTGTTTAAAAATATTATTTCATGTCTATACTGTTTAAAAATATTATTTCATGTATATACTGTTAAACAAATATTATTTCATGCATGTACTGTTTACAAATATTATTTCATGTATATTCTGTTTAAAAATATTATTTTATTTGTATACTGTCTACAAATATTATGTTAGGTATATACAGTTTAAATATATTATTTCATGTATATACTGTTTAAAAATATTATTTCATGTATATACTGTTTACAAATTTTATTTAATGTATATACTGTTTAAAAATATTATTTCATGTATTTACTGTTTACAAATATTATTTCATGTCAATACTGTTTAAAAAGTATTATTTCATGTATATACTGTTTACAAGTATTATTTCATGTATTTACTGTTAGACAAATATTATCTCATGTATATACTGTTTAAAAAATGTTATTTCATCTATATACTGTTTAAAAATATCATTACATGTATATACTGTTTAACAAGTATTATTTCATGTATGTACTGTTTCACAAATATTATTTCATGTATATACGGTTTACAAATATTATTTCATGTATATACTGTTTAAAAATATCATTTCATGTATATACTGTTTACAAACATTATTTCATGTATGTACTGTTTACAAATATTATTTCACGTATGTACTGTTTAAAAATATTATTTCATGTCTATACTGTTTAAAAATCTTATTTCATGTATATACTGTTTACAAGTATTATTTCATGTATTTACAGTTTAACAAATATTATTTAGTGTATATACTGTTTAAAAATATTATTTCAGTTATATACTGTTTAAAAGTATTATTTCATTTATATACTGCTTAAAAATATTATTTCATTCATATACTGTTTAATAATATTATTTCATGCATGTACTGTTTACAAATATTATTTCATGTATAAACAGTTTAAAATATTATTTAATGTATATACTATTTAAAAATATTATTTTATTCATATACTGTTTAAAA
The DNA here is from genome assembly GCF_053919585.1 of Euprymna scolopes. Taxonomy (NCBI): domain Eukaryota; kingdom Metazoa; phylum Mollusca; class Cephalopoda; order Sepiida; family Sepiolidae; genus Euprymna; species Euprymna scolopes. Next base: position 145,521,672 of record NC_136492.1, read on the forward strand.
ATATAATTTCATGTCTATACTGCTTAAAAATATTATTTCATGTATACACTATTTAAAAATATTATTTCATGTATATATAGTTTAAAAATATTATTTTTGCATATACTGTTTACACATATTATTTCATGTATATACTGTTTAAAAATACCCTTTCATATATATATATAGTATTTAAAATATTATTTCATGCATATACTGTTTACAAATATTCTTTCATGTATATACTGTTTACAAATATTATTTCATGTAGGTACTGTTTAAAAATATTATTTCATGTCTATACTGTTTAACAAGTATTATTTTATGTCTATACTGTTTACAAATATTATTTCATGTCTATACTGTTTACAAATATTATATAATATACATACTGTTTACAAATATTATATAATATACATTCTGTTTAACAAGTATTATTTCATGTATACACTGTTTAAACATTCATGTATATACTGTTTAAAAATATTATTTCATGTATACACTGTTTAAAAATATTATTTCATATATACACTGTTTACAAGTCTTATTTCATGTATATACTGTTTAAAAATATTATTCCGTGCATGTACTGTTTACAAATATTATTTCATGTCTATACTGTTTACAAATATTATTTCATGTCTATGCTGTTAAACAATATTAATTCATGTATATACGGCTTTAAATATTATTTCCTATATAAACAGTTTATAAATATTATTTCATGTATATACTGTTTTAAAATATTACTTCATGTATGTACTCTTTACAAATATTATTTCATGTATATACTGCTTTAAATATTATTTAATGTATATACTGTTTAAAAATATCCTTTCATATATATACTGTTTAAAAATATGATTTCATGTATATACTGTTTAAATAATATTATTTCATGCATGTACTGTTTAGAAATATAATTTCATGTATATACTGTTTAAAAAGTATTATTTCATGTATGTACTGTTTTAAAATATCATTTCATGTATGTCCTGTTTACAAATATTATTTCATGTCTATGCTGTTTAAAAATATTATTTCATGTATATATTGCTTTAAATATTATTTCATATATAAACTGTTTACAAATATTATTTCATGTATATACTGTTTAAAAATATAATTCCATGTATATACTGTTTAAAAATATTATTTAATGAATATACTGTTTAAAATATTATTACATGTATATACTGTCTACAAATATTATTTCATGTATATACTGTTTAAAAATATTATTTCATGTATGTACTGTTTAAAAAGAGGATTTCATGTATATACTGTTTACAAATATTGTTTTATTTGTATACTGTCTACAAATATTATGTTAGGTATATACGGTTTAAATATATTATTTCATGTATATACTGTTTAAAAATATTATATCATGTATATACTGTTTACAAATATTATTTAATATATATACTGTTTAAAAATAATATTTCATGTATATACTGTTTACAAATATTATTTAATGTATATACTGTTTACAAATATTTTTTCATGTATTTACTGTTTACAAATATTATTTCATGTCAATACTTTTTAAAAAGTATTATTTCATGTATTTACTGTTAGACAAATATTATCTCATGTATATACTGTTTAAAAAGTATTATTTCATCTATATACTGTTTAAAAATATCATTACATGTATATACTGTTTAACAAGTATTATTTCATGTATGTACTGTTTCACAAATATTATTTCATGTATATACGGTTTACAAATATTATTTCATGTATATACTGTTTAAAAATATCATTTCATGTATATACTGTTTACAAATATTATTTCCTGTATGTACTGTTTACAAATGTTTTTTCACGTATGTACTGTTTACAAATATTATTTCATGTCTATACTGTTTAAAAATCTTATTTCATGTATATACTGTTTACAAGTATTATTTATGTATTTACAGTTTAACAAATATTATTTAATGTATATACTGTTTAAAAATATAATTTCAGTTATATACTGTTTAAAAATATTATTTCATTTATGTAATGCTTAAAAATATTATTTCATTCATATACTGTTTAATAATATTATTTCATGCATTTACTGTTTACAAATATTATTTCATGTATAAACAGTTAAAAATATTATTTAATGTATATACTATTTAAAAATATTATTTCATTTATATACTGTTTAAAAATATAATTTCATGTCTATACTGCTTAAAAATATTATTTCATGTATACACTATTTAAAAATATTATTTCATGTATATATAGTTTAAAAATATTATTTTTTCATATACTGTTTACAAATATTATTTCATGTATATACTGTTTAAAAATACCCTTTCATATATATATACTATTTAAAATATTATTTCATGCATATACTGTTTACAAATATTATTTCATGTATATACTGTTTACAAATATTATTTCATGTATGTACTGTTTAAAAATATCATTTCATGTATGTCCTGTTTACAAATATTATTTCATGTCTATGCTGTTTAAAAATATTATTTCATGTATATACTACTTTAAATATTATTTCATATATAAACTGTTTACAAATATTATTTCATGTATATACTGTTTAAAAATATAATTCCATGTATATACTGTTTAAAGATATTATTTCATGAATATACTGTTTTAAATATGTTTACATGTATATACTGTCTACAAATATTATTTAAGGTATATACTGTTTAAAAATATTGTTTCATGTACGTACTGTTTTAAAATATGATTTGATGTATATACTGTTTAACAAATATTTTTCATGCATGTACTGTTTACAAATATTATTTCATGTATATACTGTTTAAAAATATTATTTCATGTATATACTGTTTAAAAAATATTATTTTATTTGTATACTGTCTACAAACATTATGTTAGGTATATACGGTTTAAATATATTATTTCATGTATATACTGTTAAAAATATTATTTCATGTATATACTGTTTACTAATATTATTTCATGTATTTACTGTTTACAAATATTATTTCATGTCAATACTGTTTAAAAAGTATTATTTCATGTATATACTGTTTACAAGTATTATTTCCTGTATTTACTGTTAGACAAATTTTATCTCATGTATATACTGTTTAAAAAGTATTATTTCATCTATATACTGTTTAAAAATATCATTTCATGTATATACTGTTTACAAATATTATTTCATGTCTATTCTGTTTAAAAATCTTATTTCATGTATATACTCTTTACAAGTATTATTTCATGTATTTACAGTTTAACTAATATTATTTAATGTATATACTGTTTAAAAATATAATTTCAGTTATATACTGTTTAAAAATATTATTTAATTTATATACTGCTTAAAAATATTATTTCATTCATATACTGTTTAATAATATTATTTCATGCATTTACTGTTTACAAATATCATTTCATGTATAAACAGTTTAAAATATTATTTAATGTATATACTATTTAAAAATATTATTTCATTCATATACTGTTTAAAAATATAATTTCATGTCTATACTGCTTAATAATTATATTTCATGTATACACTATTTAAAAATATTATTTCATGTATATACTGTTTAAAAATATTATTTTTGCATATACTGTTTACAAATATTATTTCATGTATATACTGTTTACAAATACCCTTTCATATATATATACTATTTAAAATATTATTTCATGCATATACTGTTTACAAATATTATTTCATGTATATACTGTTTACAAATATTATTTCATGTATGTACTGTTTAAAAATATTATTTCATGTCTATACTGTTTAACAAGTATTATTTGTTGTATATACTGTTTTAAAATATTATTTCATGTATATACTGTTTAAAAATATTATTTCATGTATATAGAGTTTAAAAATATTATTTCATGTATATACTGCTTTAAATATTATTTAATGTATATACTGTTTAAAAATATCCTTTCATATATATACTGTTTAAAAATATGATTTCATGTATATACTGTTTAAAATATTTTTTCATGTATGTACTGTTTACAAATATTATTTCATTATATACTGTTTTAAAATATCATTTCATGTATGTACTGTTTACAAATATAATTTCATGCATGTACTGTTTACAGATATAATTTCATGTATGTACTGTTTAAAAATATCATTTCATGTATGTACTGTTTAAAAATATTATTTCATGTCTATGCTGTTTAAAAATATTATTTAATGTATATACTACTTTAAATATTATTTCATATATAAACTGTTTACAAATATTATTTCATGTATATACTGTTTAAAAATATAATTCCATGTATATACTGTTTAAAAATATTATTTCATGAATATACTGTTTTAAATATGATTACATGTATATACTGTCTACAAATATTATTTAAGGTATATACTGTTTAAAAATATTATTTTATGTACGTACTGTTTAAAAATATGATTTGATGTATATACTGTTTAACAAATATTTTTCATGCATGTACTGTTTACAAATATTATTTCATGTATATACTGTTTAAAAATATTATTTTATTTGTATACTGTCTACAAACATTATGTTAGGTATATACGGTTTAAATATATTATTTCATGTATATACTGTTAAAAATATTATTTCATGTATATACTGTTTACTAATATTATTTCATGTATGTACTGTTTACAAATATTATTTCATGTCAATACTGTTTAAAAAGTATTATTTCATGTATATACTGTTTACAAGTATTATTTCATGTATTTACTGTTAGACAAATATTATCTCATGTATATACTGTTTAAAAAGTATTATTTCATCTATATACTGTTTAAAAATATCATTACATGTATATACTGTTTAACAAGTATTATTTCATGTATGTACTGTTTCACAAATATTATTTCATGTATATACGGTTTACAAATATTATTTCATGTATATACTGTTTAAAAATATCATTTCATGTATATACTGTTTACAAATATTATTTCCTGTATGTACTGTTTACAAATGTTTTTTCACGTATGTACTGTTTACAAATATTATTTCATGTCTATACTGTTTAAAAATCTTTTTTCATGTATATACTCTTTACAAGTATTATTTCATGTATTTACAGTTTAACTAAAATTATTTAATGTATATACTGTTTAAAAATATAATTTCAGTTATATACTGTTTAAAAATATTATTTCATTTATATACTGCTTGAAAATAATATTTCATTCATATACTGTTTAATAATATTATTTCATGCATTTACGGTTTACAAATATTATTTCATGTATAAACAGTTTAAAATATTATTTTATGTATATACTATTTAAAAATATTATTTCATTCATATACTGTTTAAAAATATAATTTCATGTCTATACTGCTTAAAAATATTATTTCATGTATACACTATTTAAAAATATTATTTCATGTATATATAGTTTAAAAATATTATTTTTGCATATACTGTTTAAAAATATTATTACATGTATATACTGTTTAAAAATACCCTTTCATATATATATACTATTTAAAATATTATTTCATGCATATACTGTTTACAAATATTATTTCATGTATATACTGTTTACAAATATTATTTCATGTATGTACTGTTTAAAAATATTATTTCATGTATGTACTGTTTACAAATATTATTTCATGTCTATACTGTTTAACAAGTATTATTTGTTGTATATACTGTTTTAAAATATTATTTCATGTATATACTGTTTAAAAATATCATTTCATGTATATACAGTTTAAAAATATTATTTCATGTATATACTGCTTTAAATATTATTTAATGTATATACTGTTTAAAAATATCCTTTCATATATATACTGTTTAAAAATGTGATTTCATGTATATACTGTTTAAAAATATTATTTCATGTATGTACTGTTTACAAATATTATTTCATGTATATACTGTTTAAAAAATATTATTTCATGTATGTACTGTTTACAAATATAATTTCATGTGTATACTGTTTACAAATATTATTTCATGTATGTACTGTTTAAAAATATCATTTCATGTATGTCCTGTTTACAAATATTATTTCATGTCTATGCTGTTTAAAAATATTATTTCATGTATATACTACTTTAAATATTATTTCATATATAAACTGTTTACAAATATTATTTCATGTATATACTGTTTAAGAATATAATTTCATGTATATACTGTTTAAAAATATTATTTCATGAATATACTGTTTAAAATATGATTACATGTATATACTGTCTACAAATATTATTTAAGGTATATACTGTTTAAAAATATTATTTCATGTATGTACTGTTTAAAAATATGATTTGATGTATATACTGTTTAACAAATATTTTTTCATGCATGTACTGTTTAAAAATAGGATTTCATGTATATACTGTTTAAACATATTATTTCATTTGTATACTGTCTACAAACATTATGTTAGGTATATACGGTTTAAATATATTATTTCATGTATATACTGTTTAAAAATATTATTTCATGTATATACTGTTTACAAATATTATTTCATGTATTTACTGTTTACAAATATTATTTCATGTCAATACTGTTTAAAAAGAATTATTTCATGTATATACTGTTTACAAGTATTAGTTCACGTATTTACTGTTAGACAAATATTATCTCATGTATATACTGTTTAAAAAGTATTATTTCATCTATATACTGTTAAAAAATATCATTACATGTATATACTGTTTAACAAGTATTATTTCATGTATGTACTGTTTCACAAATATTATTTCATGTATATACGGTTTACAAATATTATTTCATGTATATACTGTTTAAAAATATAATTTCAGTTATATACTGTTTAAAAATATTATTTCATTTATATACTGCTTAAAAATATTATTTCATTCATATACTGTTTAATAATATTATTTCATGCATTTACTGTTTACAAATATTATTTCATGTATAAACAGTTTAAAATATTATTTAATGTATATACTATTTAAAAATATTATTTCATTCATATACTGTTTAAAAATATAATTTCATGTCTATACTGCTTAAAAATATTATTTCATGTATACACTATTTAAAAATATTATTTCATGTATATATAGTTTAAAAATATTATTTTTGCATATACTGTTTACAAATATTATTCATGTATATACTGTTTAAAAATACCCTTTCATATATATATACTATTTAAAATATTATTTCATGCATATACTGTTTACAAATATTATTTCATGTATATACTGTTTACAAATATTATTTCATGTATGTACTGTTTAAAAATATTATTTCATGTATGTACTGTTTACAAATATTATTTCATGTCTATACTGTTTAACAAGTAATGTTTGTTGTATATACTGTTTTAAAATATTATTTCATGTATATACTGTTTAAAAAAATCATTTAATGTATATACAGTTTAAAAATATTATTTCATGTATATACTGCTTTAAATTTATTTAATGTATATACTGTTTAAAAATATCCTTTCATATATATACTGTTTACAAATATGATTTCATGTATATACTGTTTAAAAATATTATTTCATGTATGTACTGTTTACAAATATTATTTCATGTATGTACTGTTTACAAATATTATTTCATGTTTATGCTGTTTACAAATATTATTTCATGTATATACTGCTTTAAATATTATTTTATATATAAACTGTTTACAAATATTATTTCATGTATATACTGTTTAAAAATATAATTTCATGTATATACTGTTTAAACATATTATTTCATGAATATACTGTTTAAAATATGATTTCATGTATATACTGTATACAAATATTATTTCATGTATATACTGTTTAAAAATATTATTTCATGTCTATACTGTTTAACAAATATTATTTCATGCATGTACTGTTTACAAATATTATTTCACTTATATACTGTTTCAAAATATTATTTCATGTATTTACTGTTTACAAATATTATTTTATTTGTATACTGTCTACAAATATTATGTTAGGTATATACTGTTTAAAGATATTATGTCATGTATATACTGTTTAAAAATATTATTTCATGTCTTTACTGTTTACAAATACTATTTCATCTATGTACTGTTTACAAATATTATTTAATGTATATAGTGTTTACAAATATTATTTAATGTATATACTGTTTACAAATATTATTTCATGTATATACTGTTTAAAAATATTATTGCATGTATATACTGTTTAAAAATATTATTTCATGTATTTACTGTTTACAAATATTATTTCATGTATATACTGTTTAAAAATATTATTTCATGTCTTTACTGTTTACAAATATTATTTCATCTATGTACTGTTTACAAATATTATTTCATGTATATACTGTTTAAAAATATTATTTCATGTATATACTGTTTACAAATATTATTTCATGTATGTACTGTTTACAAATATTATTTCATGTATGTACTGTTTACAAATATTATTTCATGTCTATACTGTTTAAAAATATTATTTCATGTATATACTGTTTACAAATATTATTTCATCTATGTACTGTTTACAAATATTATTTCATGTCAATACTGTTTAAAAAGTATTATTTCATGTATATACTGTTTACAAGTATTATTTCATGTATTTACTGTTTAACAAATATTATCTGATGGATATACTGTTTAAAAATATTATTTCAGTTATATACTGTTTAAAAATATTATTTCATGTATATACTGTTTAAAAATATTATTTCATGTATATACTGTTTAATAATATTATTTCATGCATGTACTGTTTACAAATATTATTTCATGTATAAACAGTTTAAAATATTATTTAATGTATATACTATTTAAAAATATTATTTCATTCATATACTGTTTTAAAATATAATTTCATGTCTATACTGCTTAAAAATATTATTTCATGTATACACTATTTAAAAATATTATTTCATATATATATAGTTTAAAAATATTATGTATGCATATACTGTTTACAAATATTATTTCATGTATATACTGTTTAAAAATACCCTTTCATATATATATATATAATGTTTAAAATATTATTTCATGCATATACTGTTTACAAATATTATTTCATGTAGATACTGTTTAAAAATATTATTTCATGTATATACAGTTTAAAAATATTATTTCATGTATATACTGTTTAACAAATATTATTTCATGGATATACCGCTTTAAATATTATTTCATGTATATACTGTTTAAAAATATCTTTTCACATATATATACTGTTTAAAAATATTATTTCATGTATATACTGTTTAAAAATATTATTTCATATATATATACTGTTTAAAAAGTTTTTGTCATTTATATACTGCTTGAAATATTATTTCATGTATATACTGCCTAAAAATATCGTTTCATATATATATACTGTTTAAAAATATTATTTCATGCATATACTGCTTTCAAATATTATTTCATGTGGATACTGTTTAAAATATTATTTAAGGCTTATACTGTCTAAAAATATTATTTAAGGCATATACTGTCTATAATTATTATTTCATGTATGTACTATCTAAAAATATTTTTTCATGTATATACTGTTTACAAATATTATTTCATGTAGATACTGTTTAAAAACATTATTTCATGTATATACATTTTAAAAATATTATTTCATGTATATACTGTTTACAAATATTATTTCATGTCTATATTGTTTAAGAATATTATTTCATGTATATACAGTTGAAAAATATTATTTCATGTATATACTGCTTTAAATATTATTTCATGTATATACTGTTTTGAAATATCTTTTCATATATATATATGCTGTTTAAAAATATGATTTCATGTATATACTGTTTTAAAATATTATTTCATGTATATACTGTTAAAAATATTATTTCTTATACATACTGTTTAAAAATATTATTTCAGTTATATACTGTTTCAAAATATTATTTCATTTTTATACTTTTTACCAAATATTATTCATGTATATACTGTTTACAAATATTATTTCATGTATATACTGTTTACAAACTCTCAGATCTGGGGAAATCTTCTTTTGGTACACAATAATAAACATTTTTATAAGTAGACAAAATATAAATAGACAGAATACACTTTACTAAGGCAGTAGTATTGAACATGCCAATAGACGAGTTCGAATCTCATCTAAGCATTTATTTTTAAATTTTATAGTGAAACTTATCAATTATATTTAACAGTACATGGCACAATAACAAAAACTGGAAGGAACAGTTATTAGATCGAAACTTTATAGATAATCCGCGAATAAAAAATAATCAGTATTAGCACAAAGCAAATTATTTTTTATGAAAAAAGAATTTATATTGTCATAAGCTGTTATATTCATGAAATAATAATGTCTCTCGACACAAGAAAAATATTTATTTTCATAAGCTATTATATTCATAAAATAATAATGTTTCCCGACACGAGAAAAATATTTATTGTCATAAGCTATTATAATCATGAAATAATAATGTTTCCCGACACGAGAAAAATATTTATTGTCATAAGCTATTATATTCATAAAATAATAATGTTTCCCGACACGAGAAAAATATTTATTGTCATAAGCTATTATAATCATGAAATAATAATGTTTCCCGACACGAGAAAAATATTTATTGTCATAAGCTATTATATTCATGAAATAAGAATGTTTCTCGAATGGAGAAATATATTTATTCTCATAAGCTATTCAATTGATGAAATAATAATGTTCCTCGACATGAGAAAAATATTTATTTCATTAAGCTATTTTATTCATGAAATAATAATGTTTCTGAACAAAAGAACAATATTTATTGTCGTAATTATATTCATGAAATAATAATATTTCTCGACACGAGAAAAATAGTTATTGTCATAAGCTATTATATTCATGAAATAATAATGTTTCTCGACATGAGAAAAATATTTATTTCATTAAGCTATTATATTCATAAATTATCATGTTTCTCAACACGAGAAAAATATTCAGTCATAAGATATTATATTCATGAAATAATAATGTTTCCCGACACCATACAAATGTTATATAGTTATTATTATTATTATTATTATTATTAGACTATACTACTTGTGCGCGTATGTTACGTGAGTTCTTATTAGTAATGATATGTGTCTTAGTGAGAGTTCTTGTCTTATTACATATGATGTTGTATCTTAGAGAGAGAGATGTTGTTGTAATGACATTTTATAACACAGACATATAATAACGATACAATTTACCTTTTTGTAGAAATCACAACACAAAGATGAGCTTTATCCAAAACACATGGTGAATTTATTTAATACGACCGGTCGGGATTTCCTCATTAAGAACTCAAAGTTTCACATCTTAGTTTCTGAAGTGACGTCTCGCTTCAGACGTCCGCCTGTCTGTCTCCCCTGACTGTCTCTCCTGACTGTCTCTCTGACTCTCTCTGACTCTCTCTGACTCTCTCCACGACCAACTAACTCCCACCTGCTATATTGAGAACTCCATGCATCCCGGCCACGTGAGTAAAATTCACGTGTCTCAACATGCGCGACTTTGCACGTTTTCGACATTGATTTCCCAATAACCTATTTTCCTTGTGTTGTTTCCACAAAGGAATTTAACCTACATATCTAATTTATTTAACTCATATTTTATTATCCACATTCTTTTAACAATTGAATAGTTTATTTCTTTTTTATTTCATCCGAATTAACAATTTACTGGACATTCCATTTAAACCTATTGTTCTTTAAAACTTATGTCCAGGGTTCGATTTCTGCTTTCTCTTATTTTCATTTTAACTAATCTCTCTATTTTTATACTTACATGAACAGGGGACAGCCCTTATCATGTAACACAAATATTTATTGTCATGAGCTATTATATTCATGAAATAATAATGTTTCTCGACACGAGACAAATAAGCTATTATATTCATAAAATTAGAATGTTTCTCGACAGGAGAAAAATATTTATTGTAATAAGCTATTATATTCATAAAATAATATTTCTCGACACGAAAAATATTTATTGTAATAAGCTATTATATTCATAAAATAATATTTCCCGACACGAGAAAAATATTAATTGTCATAAGCTTGTTTCTCGACACGAGAAAAATATTTATTGTCATAAGCTATTATATTATTGAAATAATAATGTTTCTCGACATGAGAAAAATATTTATTGCCATAAGCTTTTAGATTCATGAAATAATAATGTTTTCCAACACGAGAAAAATATTTATTGTTATAAGATATTATGTTCATAAAATAATAATGTTTCCCGACACGAGAAAAATATTTATCCTCATAAGCTATTATATTCATTAAATAATAGTTTTTCTCGATACGAGAAAAATATTTATTTTCCTTAGCTATTATATTCATGAAATAATAATGTTTCTCGATATGAGTAATATATTTATTACCATAAGCTACTATACTCATGAAATAATAATATTTCTCAACAGATTTTGTCATAAGCTATTATATTCGTCAAATAATAATGTTTCTCGACACGAGAAATATACTTATTGTCATCAGCTTGTTTCTCGAGATGAGAAAAATATTTATAGTCATAAGCTATTATATTCATGAAATAATAATTTTTCTCCACGGGAAAAATATTTATTGTCATAAGCTATTATATTAATGAAATAATAATGTTCCTCGACACGAGAAAAATATTTATTGTCATAAGATTGTTTCTCGACATGAGAAAAATATTTATTCTCATGAGCTACTAAATTGATGAAATAATAATGTTTCTCGACACGGGAACATATTTATTTCCCTTAGCTATTATATTCATGAAATAATAATGTTTCTCAAAAAAAGAAAAATATTTATTGTCATAAGCTATTATATTAATGAAATAATAATGTTTCTCGACATGAGAACAATATTTATTTTCATAAACAATTATACTCATGAAATAATAATATTTCTTCACATGAGAAAAATAGTTATTGGTGTAAGCTATTATATTCCTGAAATAATAATGTTTCTCAACACAAGACAAGTATTTATTGTTATAAGATAGTATATTCATGAAATAATAATGTTTCTTTACAAGAGAAAATATTTTCAGCCACAAGCTATTATATTCATGAAATAATAATGTCTCTCGACACAAGAAAAATATTTATTTTCATAAGGTATTATATTTATGAAATAATAATTTTTCCCGACACGAGAAAAATATTTATTGTCATAAGCTTGTTTCACGACAAGAGAAAAATGTTTATTGTCATAAGCTATTATATTCATGAAATAATATTGTTTCTCGACAGGAGACAAATATTTATTTTAATCAGCTTGTTTCTCGAGATGAGAAAAATATTTATTGTCATAAACTATTATATTCATGAAATAATATTTTTTCTCGACACGAGAAAAATATTTATTGTCATAAACTATTATATTCATGAAATAATTATGTTTCTCGACGGGAGAAAGATATTTATTGTTATAAGCTATTATATTAATGAAATGATAACGTTCCTCGACACGAGAAAAATATTTGTTGTCATAAGCTATTATATTCATGAAATAATAATGTTTCTCAACAAAAGAAAAATATTTATTGTAATAAGCTATTATATTAATGATATAATAATTTTTCCCGGCACGAGAAAAATATTTATTTTCATAAGCTATTATATTCATGAAATTGTTGTGGTCGCAAGGTTGAACAATAATTAGTAAGGAAATACAATGAAGACGCAAACAACAATATAACGCAATAATAAGTGTATTAAAGAAAATGTATATTTACAATATGTACAAATGACGGTGTCGAGTCAGAGAGTCTTGGTGGGAGGACATGTACGCTCTTCGGCGTCACTTCCGGTGGCATTTGAGTAAGACACGCCAAGGCCAACCTAGGCTTGCCATTTATAGTGTGTTGTTATTCGCATATGCAAATAAGTGGTTGCCACCACAACACTCCCCTCCCAAGATTTGAAGTCACACAGATTTCAATATCTTTTTCTTTTTGGGGTTACCATTAATGGTTCATTCACTTTTCTTTTCCTTCCTGATCTTCGGGGTTCAGGTGCATTTTGAGGCGGTTACAAATTAAAAGATTCGTATATGATATCTATGGTGTCCTCCTCTTCGACTGTTGTCGTATCATCATCATCTTGGATATGACGTTTTTTTATCTTATTTAGGTGCCTTTTATGTATATTCTGTGGACCTTTAATCATGTATGTACAATCACCAATGCGTTTATCCACTACTCCACATTCCCAGTAAGATGTGTTATTTCTGTAGCACTTAAAATATACTCGATCTCCCGAGTTATATTTCTTTCTTCTCGTGTGTGTAGTGTTTCGGATAATTGCCTGCCTTGGCAATAGTTTGTCAAACGCTGATTTTACCTTTCTAGCAAACATTAGATCAGCTGGTGATATGTTTGATGGTGTACTAGGATGTGGTGTAATCCTATATACTTGCAAGAATTGTTGCAAAGCTTTTTCTGTTGGTGTTCCAATGGATTTCTTTAACGCTCGTTTTAGCGTGTCCACGAACCTTTCCGCGAGGCCGTTCGACCTTGGATGATACGGCGGAGTCGTGATGTGCTTCACTCGGAACGTGTCGCAAAATTCCTTAAACTCTGCGGATGTGAACTGCGTTCCGTTGTCAGTGACCAGTGTGTCGGGTACACCGAATCTTGCAAACAACTCGTGTAGGAACCCTATTGAGTTGTTCGTTGTTGGATTCCTGCAACGCATTACCTCCGGCCATTTTGTGAAACTATCCACTACAATTAAATAATAGTTTTCACCTACTGGACCAGCGAAGTCCATGTGGATTCTCGACCATGGTTGGTCGGTTTTCGGCCAAGGTTTGTGTACTATAGGTGGAGATTTTGCCGCTAACTGGCATCCTTTACATTTATCAATTGTTGTTGCTATGTCAGTGTCCATGTTACGCTAGTACACGTAGCTTCTCATTAACGACTTCATTCGATTTATCCCCGGATGTCCTGTGTGGAAATCTCTTAACATCCTATTCTGCAATGTTTTGGGTATTACCACTCTCTCGCTGTACAGTAACACATCGTCACATATGGAGAAAACTTCCTGCACCTTTGTGTCCGTTATAATTTTCTCTTTTATGTCCTTTATATATTCGTCTTTCTCGGCTCCCCTTTTAATGTCCGACAAAGTTACGGGTATTCCTTAATGATGTTTGCTACCATATTTTTTACTTCAACATTTGTCCGAATTGCTGCAATGACTGATTCTTCCAGATTGTGTTTCTGTGGTATCAGTCTTGACAGTCCATCCGCATGGCAAATCTTTTTTGATGCTAGATGTTGTAGTTGGAAATCGTAAGTAAGTAGTATTGTACCCCAGCGCAGCAATCTATTTGCGGTGTATACCGGCAATCCTTTTTTTGATCCATAGATCGTGACTAACTGTTTATGGTCGGTTTCAAGTATGAATTGTCTACCATATAAATATCGGTGAAATTTAGTCACGGCAAAGATTATGCTCAACGCTTCTTTTTCGATTTGTGAATATGCCCTTTCGGCTGGTATCAGCGTTCTCGAAGCGTGCGCTATTGGTTTTCTAGACCCATCCGGCATAATATGTTGAATGCATGCTCCTAAGCCGTAGGAGCTAGCGTCACTAGCGACGACTATTTTTAAGTTTGTGTCAAAGTGCGTTAAGAATAATTCGGATGTTAGTGCGCTCTTTATTTTGTCAAAAGCGGTTTGACATTCTTGCATCCAGTTCCACGGTGTATCCTTTTTAAGCAGATTATTTAAGGGGGCTCGCAAGTTATGCATTCCTTCAATAAAAGATTGGTAATAATTTGCGAGTCCTAAGAAACTCTGCAAGGTTGTTACATTATCGGGTGCTGGCATATTTTTTTATTGCCGCAGATCTGTCTGGGTCTGGACGTCGTCCATGTTTGTTTATTATGTGTCCAAGATACTTAATCTCGCTCATACAAAAGTCACATTTACTTTCTTTTACTTTAAAGCCGAATTCTTGTATTCGAGTAAATACTTGTTTCAAATGTTCCTTATGTTCTTCTAGGGATTTGCTCCTGACAACAATGTCGTCCAGGTATGCACATGCGCACTCAATACCACTTAGCATGGTGTACATCGCTTGCTGAAAGATGTCAGGCGCTACTTTGGTGCCAAAAGGCAATCGGTTGTATTTGTATAATCCCTTATGCGTATTGATGCATAGTATTTTTGAGCAATTCTCCTCGACCGGTATTTGCAAATACGCGTCGCTCAAGTCTATCTTGGAGAAGATATTACCCCCATTCAACTTCGTGAATATTTCCTCTGGGCTTGGTAGGGGGTAATGGTGATCTTTTAATAGGGAGTTGACCCCGGTCGAAAAGTCTGCGCACACTCTAGCTTCGTCATTCTTTTTCTTTACGTATACGGTGGGGGCTGCCCACTCGTTGTGTTCTATTTTTAATAGAATTCCCGTCTGTTCCAATCTATTTAATTCTTTATCAATCTTTTCCAACCCAGCGAACGGAACATTTCGCTTTTTTCTAAAAATTGGGCTGGCGTTTTCTTTAAGTTCAAACGAGGCCTTGAATTTATTGCAGCGACCTAAGTTAGTCGTGAATGCCTCAGGAAATAATTCTTTTAAAGCGTCTTTTATATTTACTGTTGTTGGAGAAGAACATTCTAATTTTTTACAGAATGTATTGATTGGCTTATCCCATAGTCCGAATTTCTCAATTAAATCTATTCCAAACAGATTTTCACTATTTTTTAGTACGAATATTTTTAATTTCTTCGAAATCCCTTTCAATTTTATCGGGAGGACAACTTCTCCTTCAAATTTTATACCACCACCAGTTACCGTCCGGGCTGCTTTACTAGTTTTCATCATGGCCGGTTTTCCCAACTTTTTCCACGTATTCAGGTTTATTATAGAAACATCGGAGCCGGAGTCGAGTTGTAACTTTATTGATGTTTTAAATATTTCCACTTTTACGTATTTTCGCCGATCTTTGTCTAATTTTGTATTTGATTTTGTTTGCTATACTCTCTTTCTGGTGTAATCTTTATATCTGCAGCAATCGCTTTTGTGTCCCACCTTCTTACAAATGTAGCATTTTTTTCTTCTTATAAGGGCAATCTGATTCCCAATGCTTTTCTGCACATCTCTTACAGTTATATCTAGGAAGAGGCTTGTACTATATTTATGGTTATTATCTTTGGAATATCCCGTTCCATTGCTTTTCTTTGTAAAGTTCTTGGTTGGTGCGTATGGTTTTCTAACTTTTCTTACATATGCCACTCCGGATTCTTCTATATTTTTTTAAATCCTTTTTTTAGTGTAATGGCCCTTTCACAGTCCTCTGCTAGTTTCTGGAGGGTTAAATCTTGCTCAGATTCCAGCTTAGACAACACTCGTCTGCGTATTTCTGCATTTTTCGTGGAAACTAACCCTTGAGCGAAGATTAGACATTTAAAATCTTCTACCGTTAGTTCTGCAAGCTTAAAATTATCGCAGTTTTTATTGACAACTGATGCGTATGTCAAATAATCTTGGTTGTCCATCTTTCTTAGATTCATGCACAGCCATCTTTTATGAAAAAGAGATATATTTGGATTAAATAATTCTTTTAGTAATTTTACAGCTTCCATGAACTCTAATTCCGCAGTTTTTTAGGTAATATGTAATCTACGAATTTGCTGTGTTCTGATGTACCCAATTCTCTGAGTAAGAGTCTCACTTTCTGACTATTTGGCCAATTTTTACAGTCTAGTTGAAAAACATCCTCGTATCTTGAGTAGTATGCTTCAAAATTCTTCTCTTCCTCAGGCACATAATGAAATGTGTCCATGCTATTAAAAATAGTTGTATGGGAGAAATTAACACTATCGACATTTTCTCGATTACTCTTTAGTAGTTCCAGTGTTTTAGCAAAACGTTCATCTTGTCTTTCTTATATTCCAATTGTAGTTTCTTATGCCTTTCTTCCTGTTCCAATTGCAGTTTTTTCTGCTTTAATTGTGCCATTTTCTGCTTTTCTTCTTGTTCCTGCTGCCATTTAAATAATCTGTCCTCTCTCTTTTCCTCGCGGTCAGCCTGTGCCTGTATTTGTGTTTGCAAAAGCTCGTTTTGTGTATCTTGTCTGCGTTCATCTCGCTCAGCCTGTGCTTGTAAAAATTGCATGAACATTTTTGATAAGTCTTCCATGTTTTTTTTGTTTTTTTAGTGTGTAGTTAAAAAAAAATTGTACCATGTACAATATACACCGGTTTGGGTTACACCAAAAAAGCAAATTGCTGTAAGCTCCTGTTTTCAATAATAATATCGCTGCTTGCAATAATATATTCTTTTTGCGAGTCACGCTGCAAAAAAAAAAAAAAAACAGGTTTATCTGGAATCACAAAATGGAATTGACTTTCCGTTTTTAGGCACTTACTAATAAGTAACTCTTTCCACAAAATAAAAGTTTGGGTTTTTTTGGTTTTTTTTTAATCGAGTCACAATTTAATAAATGTATGCAGTACATTTAGTTCTTTGAGTTTTTTTTCTCTAGTATTTTAGTAATTAAAATACCTCTTAAATTGAGATTACCTTTTTTTTTCGTGACGTTTTACTGTATTATCCGTTATTCAATGACAACTTCAAGAAAAAAAAATCCTTTCCTTGAATTTTAGTTTAAGCTGTGGTATTTCCTTTTAGTACCGACGTCAACCAAAACATTAATTAAAAAATCCTTTAGTTGTAGTTTTGTTTACGGAGAACAGTAATTAGAATCCACTGGTGAACTTTTTTCGTAGGTTACTTCCTTGCTTTTCGTAATACGGGTCTGACCTGTCGTTTTTGCGACAGAACAAAGTTCGCTTTTCGTTTGCAAGTTGGTCCTTTAGTAAGATTTGTCGTGTAGCGACAAAACAAAAATTCACTTTTACATTCGTTTGCAAGTCGGATTCCCAGAAAACGGCGTAAATTGTCGCTTTTGCGACGTTAGAGTTTTTTTTTCACTTGAGTTGAAACTTCTCTTTAGCGTAAAATCCGTTTGCTCGTCAACACTTTGCATTCCTTAAAAACTTTTTTTTTTTTTTAAATAGTTCTTCGTCAAACTGTTATATTTGACGCTTCATATCTCGTCGCCAATTGTTGTGGTTGCAAGGTTGAACAATAATTAGTAAGGAAATACAATGAAGACGCAAACAACAAGATAACGCAATAATAAGTGTATTAAAGAAAAGGTATATTTACAATATGTACAAATGACGGTGTCGAGTCAGAGAGTCTTGGTGGGAGGACATGTACGCTCTTCGGCGTCACTTCCGGTGGCATTTGAGTAAGACACACCAAGGCCAACCTAGGCTTGCCATTTTAGTGTTATGTTATTCGCATATGCAAATAAGTGGTTGTCACCACAACACTTACATTGCATTTTATCTCCCTTTTGTGACGACTTCTCTATCATGAAAAGCAGCCTGCCATCTAATAATTGCAAGACAAAAATCTTCTTTTGTGTAGACCTCATCACAGAGAGCAGACATGACTGAATCCGTTAACTTGTTTCTCTACACGAGAAAAATATTCATTGTCATAAGCTATTATATATATGAAACAATAATGTTTACCGACAGGAGAAAAATATTTATTTTCATAAGCTTTTTCTCGACATGAGAAAAATATTTATTGTCATAATCTATTATATTCATTACATAATAATGTTTCTCGACGCGACAAAGATATTTATTGTTATAAGCTATTATATTCATGAGATAATAATGTTTCTCGATACGAGAAAAATATTTATTTTCGTAAGCTTTTATATTCATGATATAATATTTTGCGAGGAAAGAAAATATTTATTTTTATAAGATATTATATTCATTAACTAATAATCTTTCTCGATACGAGAAAAATATTAATTGCCATAAGATTGTTTTTCGACATGAAAAAAATATTTATTGTCATAATCTATTATATTCATGCAAATAATAATGTTTCTCGACATTAGAAACATATTTATTTTCATAAGCTATTATATTCCTGAAATAATAATGTTTCTCGACATTAGAAACATATTTATTTTCATAAGCTATTATATTCATGCAAATAATAATGTTTCCCGACACAAGAAAAATATTTATTGTCATAGCTATTATATTCATGAAATAATAATGTTTCTCGACATGAGAAAAATATTTATTGTCATAAGTTATTATATTCATGAAATAATAGTGTTTTTGGACACGAGAAAAATATTTATTGTCATAAGCTATTCTATTCATGAAATAATAATGTTTCTTGACACGAGAAAAATATTTAGTGTCATAAGCTATTCTATTCATGAAATAATAATGTTTCTCAACACGAGAAATATATTTTTTTAATTATTTATAAGCTATTATATACAATATGTTTATTACATAACATTTAAATCCTAAACAAAACAAAAATAAAAATCATAAATCATTAAATAAAAATAAAGTGCTAATCTTCGACCCTTAAAAACGCCATGGGGAATAAAATCGAAATTTTTTCCCAAATAGTTGATTACTGTGCTGCCGTTCTTACTACTTTTCTAACTGTAAAAATACTGATTTGCTGTTTCAACGCCATGTAAACTCCTTTTTATTTAACATTTTTAAAGAAATGATGAGGAAGGATTTTTAAAATTAAATTTTTACCCCAAACAAGGCACATTGCCACTTTGGTGTAGGGGGCTACTATCAGGGGCAACAACTACTGGGGCACTATGTTGAGATTTGGGCAGCAAGATTTCGGTGCACGTTACACTTGAACTTTTGCATGTCAGTACAGTTGGAATTCCAGAGTCTAGCGGTTCTGGGGAAGAAACTACTGGAGTAGAAAGATCTTTTACATCTAGGGATCTCTACTGCGTGGGGGTGGGATTTAGCTGTCTGTCGGGTTTGTCGAGGGGGGCTACGTCGTGGGGGCACAAGTGTCTGCGGTTCGCCAGAGCATTCACCATTAATACTTGTAGAACAGGCAGAGGGATGCAACATTTCGTCGATGAGACAGAGGCTGAAACTTAGATGCCAGTTCAGGGCATATCCGATTGACGACTCTCTTTTGAACCTTGTCAAGGAGCGAGAGACTAGTAGCAGATGCACCAGCCCAAATGTGACAGCAATACTCCATACATGGACGAATGGTGGCCTTATAGAGGTACTGGATACTTTCACGTGCTAGTAGTTTTCTAGCACGGTAGAGAGAGCCTACCTTCTGCGCAGCGGCCCTGGCAATGCTTTCAATATAATTGTTTCAACTCATGTTTCCTGCGAACGTTAGGCCAAACATTCTGAAAGATGTACTCTCAGATAAAGAGTCACTGGCCATTGCTATTGGTGGCAGAGAAGGTTTCTTGTAATTATTGAAGGAAACCAGCATTTAATGTGACCATCCATTTTTATCCCCATTCCATTACAGATTGGAGGTCATCCTCTAATGTTTTTAGCATTTCTTTAGACATGTTTTCATTTGTTTTCCTGCCGTGCCTGTTATAGAGTGTTGTGTCATCAACATATATACGCATCTCAGAGGCAATTTTTGTCAGGGAGGTTATTTATGAATATTAGGAATAACAGAGGTCCAAGGATAGACCCCTAAGGCACTCTCGCATTTATATCATGTTGTTTAGATGTACGACCGTCGAGGACAACCTAGAATTTTCTCTTATCTAAGAAGGATTTAATTATGTTAAATATTCTACCAGTGATACCGTATGATCTGATGTTCCTGAGGAGACTCTCATGCCATACCCTGTCAAAAGCCTTAGATATATTTAGAGCTACTGCTCTACCCTCCCCTGCTTTGTCAAGTGAATGGTATGTACGTTCAGAGATTACAGTGAGGATGTCTGCTGTGGAACGGGCTTGTCTAAATTTTTATTATACCTATTGCTTAGGATCTATCTCATTTTATTGCGTATCCGATGCTGATGGACATTTTGTAAGTCTTTTTTTATATCTTTTCCCGACAATTTCTTCTTCACAATGTTCATCCACTCTTCTGTCTCCACATATTTCGAACATTCAGTTTTTATATTAACATCAAAGCAAAGTATGATCGATGATGTCCCTTTCCATCACAGAGTATATCTATACTCTTTGGTTGAGATACCTTTATATTTTTCTTAATTCCTATGTATTCAATTTTCAAAAATTATATGTTCTATATCGCATCCTTGTCTCATCATCAAAACAAAGCTCAGCAAGTTCCATAATGTTCCTTTCCACCAAAAACTTTGTCAATATTCAACGGCATATTAGGACATGTTCAAATCTTTCATATCTGAAATTCCTCTGAATCCTCTTTTCAAAAATAATATATCCTGCAACGTATCTGACATACCTGAGTAGTTTGTCGATAGTATTGAGAGGTTTATATTCTCCAAAACACATATACTGAACAGCAAGCCATTATATACCACTAAATATACAGTTGCTATTTCCCACAGAAACCATCGTTTTAATTGCTTTCAATGAAATACCTTAACTTGATACCCTTAAACGAATACCATTTTTAATACTGCCTGTAACCACTGCAGAAAGGATACTGAAAACGTTAGAGAATCCTATTTCCAATCAGTTAAGTTTAGAGTGACTAAACTGATGCTTAAAACTATTAACAAGTTCATAAATAATTCGATATCCCTTTGTATGACAAAATTTATCAAAACTTAATGAAGAGTGAATTAGGACTACTTAAGATCCTTCATATCCGAAATTTCTGTTAAATTAATTTTCCAAAATAATATGTTCTGTATCGCATCTGATTTAATGGACGGCCTTATCTTTGCCTCAACATCAAAACAAATTCCGTAATGTTCTTTCCTATCACAGACTTTATCGATATTCAACGACATATTGGAACAAACTTCATTTATTTCTTAATTAAAGTCGGTTTTAGTATTTTACACTATTGAATTTTTGTTTTCAATAATTGATTAAACAAATTTCATATCCGAAATCTCTCTTAAATCCATTTTCAACGGACTCTTTATTCTTTGCCTCAGCATCAAAACAAAGCTCAGCAAGACTTCCAATCTTTCTTTCCACCAAAAACTATACCCTTTAAACATATCACCATAGACTGAACAGCCAACTATCGTATATACATCACAATACGTTGCCGCTATTGCCCATAGAAACCAATAATTCAATTGGGTTCAACTAAACGGATATTCCAAATCAAAACCACCTTTAATACCGAACACAACCAAAGTCCACATAACTTAATCGACCGAACAGAAGTTTGTTTCCTAAAAGTTTATGCAAATAACAAACAAGGTCATGAACAGATGTACGACATATAATCTAACTGGCCTTCGGGTCAAGATCAAAATGTAGTATCTGCTCTTCAGATGCTGCACTTCAATTTCTTGTTCTCTGTCAGTGGAGGAGAAATCCTTCACGACTGAGACAATTTTATTTTTGTTTCTTTTCTCCACATTAAAAAAACGACCCTGTTGTCTAACTCTGTCTCGTGAAGAGGCATTGTAAATAGGAACTATCATCATTGGACTGGACGTGATTTTATGTCTGAAATCCATCTTAAATCTATTTTAAAAAATAATGTATCCTGCATCGCATCTGAAATGGGCGAGTAATTTGTCGCTGGTATTGAGCGGTTTCTACTCTTTAAACATATCAACATATACAAAACAAACATCGTATAATCAGAATACGTCCAAAGGAACTAGTATTTCAATTGCTTTTAACGACAAGGATACCCCAAACCGAAAACACCTTTAATAATGACCACAACCACTGCAAAATTTACTTAATTAGGTCGACCGAAAAAAGACAGGTTTTGGCAAATAACAAACATGATCAGGAACAAAATTTCTTATACAACCATAATCCTTGCAATCCGGTGTGGCTAAACTGATTCCAACTTTTTGTAATCATGACAACCTACTTCCTAAATTACCCGCTATGACTGAAAACACTTCAGGAGACATCTCTTTTACTCTCTTTTTCTCTCTCCTCATCTCGCTCTGTCTCTGTCTGTCTCTCTCCCCTCCTCTCTCTCTCTTTATATATATATATATATATATATATATATATATATATATATATATATTTACACACATTTATGGGGACATATGCTTATTCAATTATAGTTTACTCTTTATTTATTCTAATTCGTTAATGGATGAAGCTCGATGTAACTCAGAGCATATACAAATAAATGATAAATTGTCTACATTCCACATTCCAAGATGTTATCTATCTTACTGTTATTTCCTTAAATATGTTAACATATTCAATTCTTGACAGAACCTGTTTCGTAAGGCAGCAACAATCATTTAAATATAAGTTTTTAATTTATTCCACGCTGACTCATCGGAAGAATAAGAACTCATTTACTTTAAAATAAATTAAAAACAATATCGGCATGATTACATAAATCCGAAAAAAATCGGAAGAATAGTTGCAATTGTTTTTGTGATATTTACACCCTCTTCGATTTATATCTATCTATCTATCTATCTATCTATCTATCTATCTATCTATATATATATATATATATATATATACATATATACATATAAATATAATGTATATATAAATAGATATATGTACGTGCATATATATATACGTACATATATCTATTTATATATATATTATATATATGAATCAAATATATATATATATATTTTATTTTTTTAAATTCTGAATCTTAATCTTTACTTATATATATTAATATATATGCATATATATATGCATATATATATATATATATATATATATATATATATATATATATATATATATATATATATACGATAAGTCACAGATAAGAAATCAAATGAATTGTCCTGTCAGATATTACTATGAGGTAATACATTCAGGACGATCCTAGCCACAAAGGTAAAGCTCAGTATATAAAAATAGAGCAATATATAAGTTTAATGATTCAAGTTACATTCTGTAGATTAAAACATATACAAATATAATTAAATTAAGAATTTATTATTCGAAACAAGAAATATATGGAGAAAAGTTATATTTATTACCCTAATCCATGGATTTTCAATAATGGCTCATATCATCAGAGGAAATGAAATGCAATCAGCAAAATGTTCAGCTATGAATAAACATATTTTGCTTTTCAGCACATATATTAAAAATGTTATTTAAAAGTTATTTAAATGGTGCTCTAAAGTCATAGAAAAAGGATATAATACAACCTGGACATTCCAATATCAGAATGAGTTCAATGGTTTCAGGTCGGACGAGTAGTGATCGAAGGGAAAAATAAGAGGTAATGGAGTAATCCGATATATCCAGAATATTTGGTTGTCCCATACCGTGATTTCGAAGGGCATATGAGATAGTCGTCTTCTTCGGCGATGTAAAGATCACACACACACACACACACACACACACACACACACACACACACACACACATAATCAGGATGTTGTCAAACTTATTATGATCACGAATGATACCAATATAACACAAAGAATATCAAAAATTCATTATTACATAAGGATTTGTGAGTGTAGGTTCAATTAGAAACATAAGATCCTGTTTAATCTGAATATTTCATTCAAAGTGAATCTTTTTACAAACGAATGATAACATAATTACTGTAATCAAACTTCCTGTTGCTCTAAATTTAAAATAAATACCATCTATTGAACTTCAATCTTAAAGTGCAACTAGTAGGTGTATACACATTTATATTTATTATTAAAATGGAAACAGTTCTTTCGGAGCATCTACTAAGTTTTAAATTTTAAAATAAAAAGCTAAGAATAAGACGCAAATAAATATTAAGATTTTTACTTATTTATCAGCTTTTTTGCTCGTTTTTGTGTGTGTGCGCGCGTGCGTGCGTGCGAGCGCGCGTGTGTTTCCTCTGTTTTGGCTAGTGTCAAACTTGGCCTAACGAACAAATCAAACCGGACAATCAATGTCCGTATCAGCATTGCAAATTCGTTCAATTGGTTGGATTCATAAAAGTTGTCGAATTGTGTTCGAAGAGGAGACGGTGTCAAATGGTCTTTTCAAATTGGTTCGTTGTTCAGTGATGGAATTGTCCGCTTTTACAATTTTTTTTCTCACTGAATTGTCGCGTATAAAAGAGTGATTCTTCTTTACCGGAACGGAAATCAAGCTAGTTTCGTGCCAAAAAAAAAAAAAAAAAAAAAAAAAAAAGATAAAGCTGACAAGATGGCTGCTAGTCAATGAAATCGACCACTGAGAATAAATGCTGCAAACCGCGATGCTTTACATCATTTTGGGGGAAAGCAGCTTCCGATGTTTTTTTTTGCTTTTTTCATTTCGTTTTCTTTTTGCCGCGTGCACTTATCACTCCAAACATAATTTCACGTCATCATTCACAACACATTCCCTATTCACCATTTTCTTCTTCATCAATTGACTCTTAAACTTTGCAATCGATTTCACTATCGATTAAAAATGTCAAAACAATAAATAAATTAAAAAACCGATTTAATAAAGAATTACAAACGCTGATTTCAGTAAAATCTTATGATTTCTAGATTTTTAGTCATTTTTAAATAAACGTTTCTGTTTTGTAGTTTTTTATATTCTCTATCTTTTGGCTTTTTTATTTAAATAAAAAAAAACGTTTATTCACATTTTTTCGGCAATGAATGTAGTTTTACTACTGATTCTGTACGAAAGATCAAATAATATTTTTGAGATGAGTATTCATTTTTCGTATGATTTAGATTATTCGGACTACTGTTCTTGGGTCTTATTAAAAACGTCTCGGTCGAACTCTGAAATATTTCCGCAAAACTTGGGAATCTATAGGAAATTTCGAACGAAACTCTTTATTTCATCCATGTGACCGGAATAGAAATCCTAAATAATTTGCACTTGTATCTTTAGTGCCGTCAGCACTAAAGGTTGACCCTTCAACCTACAGAATAGTGAAACTTTATAACTGAATTTTACCAACTACTTCATCCAGTATGCCACGACAATTCTAGTATGAATTTTTGAATCCTTATATTTTGTTCTGTTGATATAAGATCTTGCTAGTTATCATGATTTATTCCGACATACCTGTTATTACGCCGTCTCGAATAAAATAAAAACATCTTTTAAATTATATTTTCACCCCAAACAAGGTACTTTGCTACTTTGATGTAGGGGGCTACTATCAGGGACATAAGCTACAGGGGTACTATGTGGGGAGTTGGACAGCAAGATGTCAGTTCACGTTACACTTGAACTTTTGCATGTCAGTACAGTTGGGGAATTAGGAACCCGGAAGGGAATTCCAAAGTCTAGCGGTTCTGGGGAAGAAACTATTGGAGTAGAAGGCTCTCTTACATCTAGGGATCTCAACTGTGAGGGGTGTGATTTTACTGCTTGTCGGGTTTGTCGGGGATATTTACGTCGAGGGGATACAAGTGCTTGCATTTCGTCAGAGCATTCACCGTTAAAATACTTGTAGAACAAGCAGAGGGATGCTACATTTCGTCGATGGGACAGAGGCTGAAGCTTAGATGACAGTTCAGGACCTATTAGGTTGGCGACTCTCTTTTGAACCTTGTCTAGGAGTGAGAAACCAGTAGCAGATGCACCAGCCCAAATATGACAACAATACTCCATACATGGGCGAATGGTGGCCTTATAGAGGTATAGGTTACTTTCGGGCGTTAGTAGCTTTCTAGCACGGTAGAAAGAACTTTCCTTTTTTGCAGCCGTCGTGGCAATGCTCTAAATGTAATTATTCCAACTCATATTTCCTGTGAACGTTTAAAAGATGTACTTTCAGATAAAGAGTCTTTAGCCATTGCTATAGGTGGTAGAGAAGGTTTCTTGTAGTTATTGAAGGAAACAAGTTTAATCTTGGCAGCATTGAATGTGACCATCCATTTTTGTCCCCATTCCACTACAGACATCTCATAGACAATTTTATCAGGGAGGTCATTTATGAATGTCAGGAATAATAGAGGTCCAAGGATAGACCCCTGAGGCACTCCCGCCTTTTTCATCATATTGTTTAGATGTACGACCGTCGAAGACAACCTGGATTTTTCTCTTATCTAAGAAGGATATAATTATGTTTAGTATTCTTCCAGTGATACTGTATGATCTGATTTTCATTAGAAGACCTTCATGCCATATCCTGTCAAAAGTCTTAGATATATCTAGAGTTACCGCTCTACCCTCCACTTTGTCAAGTGAATGGTATATACGCTCAGAGATTTTTTTTTTACATGAGGTCATCACTTATCCACTGGGGGATAATGGTTATTGTGTGTACAGTAATCAATGAGGTAGTGTTGTAGTATTTGGTTAGTATTAGAGATTTGATAAAGTGTCATTACTTAAGTGGGCGGTTCATCAAGAATTTGTTTATGTTGGACTTGAAGACATCCAAGTTGTAGTCAGATTACAGTAAAGATGTCTGCTGTTGAACCGGCTTGCCTAAATCCATATTGTTGGTCGGTCAGAAGTTTAGCGTCTATAAGATGTTGGACTAAAGCTTGGTTAATTCTGGACTCAAATATTTTGGCGAAAAGTGGGAAGAGGCTAATGTGGCGATAATTAACTGGGTCAGTTGTTTTGCCAGAATTCTTGAAAACTAGTACTACAGAAGCAGTTTTCCAGCAGCCAGGAAAGCGAGATTCATTAAGGCATCTGTTGTAAAGTTTGGAGAGAACTGGAGCTACTTTGGCGGAGCACTTTTTTAATAGCACAGACAGGATGAGATCAGGTCCACAGGCTTTTGAAATGTCAAGATTTTTTATAATAGCATACACCTGAGAAGGGGTGATTTTCAGATCGTTTAGTGTGGCGTCTGTCCGCAAAGGAAAGTCAGGGAGGGGGTGATTCGCAGGGTCCAGTGTGGAGTTGGAGGCAAACCGACTGGCAAGCATGTTAGCCTTCTCGGTTGCTGAGCAAACAACCTCGTGATTGTTGAATAGTAGGGGGATTGTTGATTGCCCATTATTTACTACACTGTTGTAGATTTTCCAGAAGTTACGGGTTCCTAATTTCTGTGCTTTGATTCGTTTTTTCGTGGTTTCAGTAAATTCTCTCTTTTTTTGGTGCAACTTGGGCTTCGGAAAGTGTCGTGGAGCTTAGTCGGCTTCTAACTACTTAGCTGACCGTCGCCGGTTTGCATAAAAAAGGGGAAGACGACACTTCATAACGGCGTTTCTTTTGGTTATCGTTCAATTTGTGAGGCATCCATTTATCAAGTTTTTTTTGTCTTTTCAATCACTCTCAAGTGGTTGGAAATCGTCGTATACGTTACGTCTAATTCAGAATCATGTTCTCGAGCAGTAGCGCATGCATTGGTATTTATAATCATCAATTAAAGCTCTTAATTGATCATTGTCCACATCTGATGACCGATCACTTTCATCCTCATCTTCAAGAATCTTGTCGCCGCCACAAAATTTCTGAATCCACCACTGCGATGTGCGTTCAGTAGTTGTGCCTTAGCCAAACGCTTGATGTCGCGAGCTGTTTCAGCGGCTTTTCGGTCTAGCTTGAATTGAAATAAAAAAAATTGTGCGGATTTACTTTTCTTTCCATCTTGTATTCAAAGCTCTGAAAAGAAGATACACTTATTTTAAAACGATTGTAATTCAAACGATTAGATAGATCTCTTGATATGTGTTTCTGTTACTACATATTGTTTTTTGGTGTTGCAGACAACAATTGATTCTTTTTTTATACATGATGTGGTTGGTGAGAGTGAAATTTTAAATACTATTCAGTTAAAAACTCCTAAAATGCATACTAGAATTGTCCACAAGTCTTTTACGATGCGAGATAACAATCTCAGGAGACAGTATCGTAATACCGTAGAATCAGCAGGTATACTAGTAATGCACAACGCGTACAACTACTCATATTGAATACCATCGGATTTTTTTTTACATAAGCATCACCATCTATCAAGGCCCAGAGACCACTCGAGGATAAGGGTTAAGAGTGTACAATAATCAATCGGACAATATAGTAATCGGTAGTAGTCGAAATTTGGTAAATATTTTAACTTAAGTGGAACGGTTCATCAAGAACTTGTTTACGTTGGACTTGAAAACGATCAAAATGTAGTCAGCTGGAAAGCAAGAAAACGGAAGAGAGTTCCACAGGCAGGCATTTCTAAGAAAGAAGCTTTGTTCATGGAATCTACATTTAGGGTTAGGCACAGATACAGATTGGAGGAAATTATTGATACAGGATACTTTCGGGTGTTAGTAGTTTTCTAGCACGGTAGAGAGAGCCTACCTTTCTTGCAGCAGCCCTGGCAATGCCTTCAATGTAATTGTTCCAACTCATGTTTCCTGTGAACGTTAGGCCAAGGAGTTTGAAAGATGGACTCTCAGATAAAGAGTCGTTGGCCATTGCTATGGGTGGTAGAGAGGGTTTCTTGTAATTATTGAATGAAACTAGTTTAGTCTTGGCAGCATTGAACGCGACCAACCACTTTTGTCCCCATTCCACTACAGATTGAAGGTCTTCCTCTAGTGTTTCTGCCATTTCTTTAGAAATGTGTTCATTCGTCTTCCTGTCGTTTCTGCCATAGAGTGTAGTGTCATCAGCATATATACCCATCTCAGAGGCAATGTTGTCGGGGAGGTCATTTATGAATATCAGGAACAATAGAGGTCCAAGGATAGAACCCTGGGGCACTCCTGCATTTATATCATATTGTTTAGATGTGCCACCGTCGAGGACTACCTGGATTTTTCTCTTATCTAAGAAGGATTTAATTATGTTAAGTATTCTACCAGTGATACCGTATGATCTGATTTTACTGAGGATACCCTGATGCCATACCCTGTCAAAAGCCTTAGATATATCTAGAGCTACCGCTCTGCCTTCCCCCGCTTTGTCCAGTGAATGGTATATACGTTCAGAGATCACAGTGAGGATGTATGCTGTGGAACGGGCTTGTCTAAATCCATATTGTTTGTCAGTCAGTAGTTTAGCATCTGTAAGATGATGGACTAGAGCATGGTTAATTATGGTCTCAAATATTTTGGCAAAAAGTGGGAGGAGGCTAATGGGGCGATAATCTATGGGTCTGTCCTTTCGCCAGAATTCTTGAATACTGGTACAACAGAAGCAGTTTTCCAACAGCCCGGAAAGCAAGATTCATTAAGACATTTGTTGTAGAGATTGGAGAGAACTGGAGCTACTTCGGCTGAGCACTTTTTTAATAGCACAGCTGGGATAAGATCGGGTCCACATGCTTTTGAGGTGTCAAGGTTTTTCATAATAGCATGCACCTGAGCAGGGGTGGTTTTCAGATCGTCTAGTGTGGCGTCTGTCCGCATAGGAAAGTCAGGTAGGGGGTGGTTGGAAGGGTCCAGTGTGGAGTTTGAGGCAAACCGACTGGCAAGCATGTTAGCCTTGTCGGTTGCTGAGGAGACAACCTCGTGATTGTTGGTTAGTGGGGGAATTGTTGATTGCCCATTATTTACTACACTGTTGTAGATTTTCCAGAAGTCTCGAGTTCCTAGTTTTTGTGCTTCGATGCGCTTTTTAGTGGTTTCCGTAAATTCTCTCTTAGCTGTCGCTATTTCTTTCTTAACGTTATTTCTAGCTTCTATATACTTCAGTCTGTTTGAACTGGACTTATGTCGGTTAAACCTACGGTATGCATGCTGCTTTTGAGTAATGGCAGTTGCACAAGTCGACGTAAACCATTGGGGAGAGTGGGGCTTACTATAAAATTTCCGCATGGGAACATGCGCTTCGATTGCAGTTTTGAACCAGTCAGTGATCTCGTTTGCA
The DNA here is from genome assembly GCF_053919585.1 of Euprymna scolopes. Classification (NCBI taxonomy): domain Eukaryota; kingdom Metazoa; phylum Mollusca; class Cephalopoda; order Sepiida; family Sepiolidae; genus Euprymna; species Euprymna scolopes. Next base: position 145,553,299 of record NC_136492.1, read on the forward strand.
CATTGTTCAGCAGGGAGAGAGAAAATATTTTTCCATGGAGCATCTCTAATTAGTTCCCTGATGGCTTCCCAGTCAGCCTTATTATAATATCTCGTTGTTTTGAGCACTGGCTCTTCAGTTTTGGGTCTAAAGTTTAGGGCGATTTCAACCATTATCACTGCATGATCAGCGTTCCCGAGTGGGCTGTGGGCCTTCGTTATGCAGTCATCGGGAACTGTGGTCAAAAACAGATCTAGAAGTGATGCGTGTTGTTCTTCCTGGTCAGGGAAACGGGTTGGAAACGTAACAATTTGTGATAGGGAGTGAGATATAGCGAAGCTATGGGTTGTGCTGCCCGCTGCATCTGTGTGAGTAGAGAATCCAAGCCAGTTTTTGTGGTGGACATTAAAGTCACCAAACACATGTATTTGTGCGCTAGTGTCGAGGGACAGTGCCGTGTCTATGCTGTCAGACACTTTGTTTATTATGGAGCAGTCCTGAGTCGAGGGAGAGCGGTAGAGAAAATAATAGTAGCTAATACTGTGTTGCACGTTTAGTCTAAAGCACATAAAGGCTTGATCATCTGTTTCTAGGTTTGTTTCTCTAGTCAAGGGAAGGGTATTACAAATGTAAACTCCAAGTCCGTGCATATGTCTGTCAGAGTCCTTACGGCAGAGTGGGAGATATCCAGGCATGTTAAAGTGGTTAGAGGGAATGGAGGAGTGTAGGTTAGTCTCACTTAGTGCTAAGATATCCGGGGTATTTGTTAAGAGAAATGCTTCAACATCAGCTAAGTTAGTTCTAAGCCCACGGATATTTGTGAATGAGAGCCTCAAGGGATGAGGCAAGTTGAATTTGTTTGTCCCTAATCCTGATTTAAGCTTATTTTTAGATTGTACTGTCGTCATATTTTTTTTTAAGAGTTTCGGTAAGGGGGAGCTAAACAAGAGGTTATGCGGAGCTTCAGACATGCATCACAAGTAGACCATCAGCTGACCTTTCTCCAATTAGGATTGTGGCCTCAGGAAAGCCCACCGGGGATGAGTGCAGGGTCCCTTTCCATGCGCGTCATGGCACTGCAAACAACCCGATATTATTCAACTGTTGATGGAGCAGCCGCTCTAAGCGCTACCAAAGAGTTAGGGCTCCTGTACTACCAGTCGGGAACAGCAGCCAGGAACTGTCAATCCGGTACCCTCAACCCTTTAGAAGAAGGTCAACCCAATCTAATCGCTCAGGCATATCTTATACTCAAGCACTCCCAAATGTTCAGTTCTTCTTCTTCTTCTTCTTCTTCTTCTTCTTCTTCTCGGTCGTCGTCGTCTTCTTCGTCTTCTTCTTCTTCTTCTTCTTCTCGGTCGTCTTCTTCTTCTTCTTCTTCTTCTTCTTCTTCGCTGTCTTCTTCTTCTTTTGCTATTTCAACTTGTGTTGTATCTCCTGAAATAAATTTTAATCAACTTCATTTCATTTGATCACCAAACGAGTCAAGCAAATCAAGAATACAATTGATTATACGAAACTAAAAACATCAATTTATTTAATAAATAAGAAAATAATTAAAAATGATTAAATAAGGTTAGAAAAGTAGAAAAACGGAAAATATCAATTTTTTTTTCACCCTCGCTTTTATTTTTGATTCATTTGTTTTTAGACAAAAGTTCTGACTTTAACTTTATTCCTTTTACTAATTCAGTGTGCAGAACACAAAGACCGGAAAGTAGTAGTAGTAGTAGTAGTATATATATATATATATATATATATATATATATATATATATATATATATTCAATTTTGTGTGCGGGGGGCGGGATTTATTCTTTTATTTCATTTTTCGTTCTTAAACAACGGAAGACGCAAAGTTCGTACAAAAAAGGAAATGTTTCCACGATCGATCAACGTTTCGGTTGGCATGAAATTCAGTCGCCATTTTACACGGTTGTCAGAGTAGATTCAAAAAGATGTCAACATGCTTGAATGTTTTCGACTTTTCAAAGAATTTTTTTAAAACATTGCGATTTGAATTTAAAGCAGACACTTTTCTTTTTATATAAATATTCTTTCTAAAGTAAACAAGACAGTGTATTGGGATTTTATAGACAATTAGCTGGACAATCCGGCGTTACCCGGGTGCATTAATAACAAGATAGAATATTTGACACAGTGTGTAACATCGTTATTTTAAAACATATCTCCTCACTCTGTCTACTTATTTCAACTATTTGACTACCCCCTCTGTATGTCTGTCTGTCTCTCAGGCAACTGGTTCAATATAAAAAAATAGGCAAGAAAAACAAGCCTGACTGCCATTACCTGCGTGCATTAATAACAACATACAATATTTGACAAAATGTCTAACATTTAAAAACATATCTCCTTTTTTATTATTATTTATCGGACTATTGTTCTCATCTTGACTGTAATTTTCACAACGTTTCGGTTGATATAACCTCCGACCTTTTTCAGGTGTATCTTGTTGAACCCGAGAATGTCGAACTCGGGAATTGCAAAAGATTGCAAAATGAGTAGGGCTTGAACTCGTCTGAGACAGAATCTACACAGTCGGTTGAAAAAACATCAATTACAGACCGAACTCAAACAATCTTACCCCATTTCTGGAGAGTATATCTTAGATTGATGACAAAATCCGCATCCAATAATACCTAGACATATCCTATAAGAAATAATTTAAGGAGGTTAAGTCTCGCCAAATAAAGAAATTGGAAAATCTAAAATCTAAGGACGTAAAACACCAGGTCCACCATTCACCAATAAGAGCTATTGTCAACCAAAGTAAATGTCAGCTAACTCCCTCTGAGGAATCAGTGCTAAGCAAAGGTCTCAACTTCACCACAACCATAAAGCAGATTCCATACTTAGATATGATAGCTCCAATAGAGGAGGCAGCCTTAAATACACCCAAAGCACAAGGAGATGAACGGAAAGTGAGACAAGCACCCGAGAATTCAAAGCTGCCAAAACCGAACCTATTAAAGGAAGAAGTATTGGCTATCAAGTCCCTGCACGGTGACAATGATATCATAATACTATCAGCAGACAAAGGTAATGCTACAGTGGTAATGGATAGAGCAGAATAGTCCAAGAAATTGGTGGCTATTGTAAAGTGAAAAAAATCTGACTTTGAAAACGGAAAGGAAGCTGTCACAGATCCTCAATAAGAACAAGGACCTTATACCACCTGCGAAATACACACAGCTAGTACAACATTATAGCAAGCTACCACACCTATACGGCTTATCTAAGATTCACAAAGACGGTATTCCATTAAGAGCGTTGTCAGTGCCCGAGGTTCAGCATGCCATTCATTGAGTCGATTTTTGGTAGATATAATCAACCCAATCATCGGCAAATCTCCTGTAACCCCTCACTTGAGAAGGTGGTTAAGGACCCCTTTTTATCTAGAAATCTTGACTCGTGTAGTCTAGTCCTCTCTGATGTTGTTACATGAAATATGGTATGCTGAAAGCGAATATCGAAGCAGCAGACAGGAAGAAAGACAAACTCATGTAGTCTATCTACAGAAGCTTAATTTCGCAAAATTATGTACAAATATTTTTACAAATCTCATTCAGTTTTTTGTAAGTTTTTTCCAAAGTCTCAAATCTCTTCACAGACAGCGAAAGACGGTTGGATGAGGAAGGTGGAGGGGTCACGTCTGTTCTTCTCGAACTCCATAAGCAATCTGCTTCAACTCAACTCCCAACTTTAACTCTAACTCTGACTAATTTTCGCACGACAGTCGTATATATAGTAAGGTATGTGGATGGGGTGGAAATTCTCCCAGCCAATAAGATTTCGCCACGAAATCGAAAGCTTTAGGTTTTTGCGTGGGTACGATTCCCATACCTGAAATCTGAATTACTCATTCTCACGATTTCCAAGGTCAGATTCTGACATCCGACCTTGAGTTCATTTAAGGCCAGACAATGTTATAAGTGAAATTTTCTGTTATCAACTTTTAGCCGTAAAAAATATATTTCTCTGGTTTCAAACAATATATATTTTGACATGAAATAAAATATATATGTTTATCTTCTCTATCTTAAATCCTTGGGTTATCTGGCGTCATCTGGAAATTAAAAGCTACTTCAGCGTAGTTCTAATGCTCCTCAATGAGGGATTACGTTACCCTCCATCATACGTCAAGAACTCAGTTCACTGCGTGGAAATAATAAACAATGCTCCCATTCATTCCAACCAGATGGTGAGTCTAGATGTAGTGAGTCTCTTGATGAGACTCTGACAATGGTACGGGATAAGCTGACCTCGAATGCCCAACTGAAAGAACGCACTTTCATCCCAATTGACAATATAATGGAGATGTTGACCTTCTGTGTAGAAACTACATACTTCGTGATGGAATCTGATATATATCGGCAGGAAGAAAGTCTGGCAATGGGATCACTATTGTCCCCGGTACTGGCCAATGCATACGTGGAATACTTTGAGGAAATGGCAGTAGGATCAACACCACTAAAGCCAACAATGTGATTGCGATATGTAGACGGTACATTCATACTTTGGCCCCATCAGGAAGATGTTCAAACGTTACTAGACCATGTGAACTCGATCCGTCCAACTACACAGTTCACAATGGAAAAAGAATATAACAATAAATTATCGTTCCTAGATGGGCTAATAACTCGCACAGGTCAGGGGTTTATGTCATCTGTATACCGAAAGCCAACTTTTACTGGACAGTATCTAAACTCCAACTCCCACCATCCATATAATGTAAAGAAAAGAAATCGACTGATTCCTACAACACCGAGCAAAAGCAATATGTAGTAACATCAGTACATATCAAGAGGAGATGAACAGTTTAAGAGACACTCTTCACCGAAAAACTATCCAGAGAGCATGACATCAGCTCCAAGAAATCTGGACCAAACACAAAAGGAGAGAGTGAAAAGTCAAGTATAGCTGACCATATCTGGAAAGAAAAGGGAAACCATCTACCATTATGGGGCGTAGTAAAAATTATAGACAGAGAGAAACGGTAAGACGACTGAAAGAAGCAGCACATATGCTGGGGAATAAGCAACTGTTAAGTAGACCTAGTATAGAATTCAATACGATATAAAAATCAGTTATTATAAACAATAGATACTATATACAAATAATAAGTAAAAACATTAATATATACAAATAATAAGTAAAAACATTAATATATACAAGTAATAAGTAAAACCATTAATATATACAAGTAATAAGTAAAACCATTAATATATACAAGTAATAAGTAAAACCATTAATATATACAAGTAATAAGTAAAAACATTAATATATACAAGTAATAAGTAAAACCATTAATATATACAAGTAATAAGTAAAACCATTAATATATACAAGTAAAAAGTAAAAACATTAATATATACAAGTAATAAGTAAAAACATTAATATATACAAGTAATAAGTAAAACCATTAATATATACAAGTAATAAGTAAAAACATTAATATATACAAGAAATAAGTAAAACCATTAATATATACAAGTAAAAAGTAAAACCATTAATATATACAAGTAATAAGTAAAACCATTAATATATACAAGTAATAAGTAAAAACATTAATATATACAAGTAATAAATAAAAACATTAATATATACAAGTAATAAATAAAACCATTAATATATACAAGTAAAAAGTAAAACCATTAATATATACAAGTAATAAGTAAAACAATTAATATATACAAGTAATAAGTAAAACCATTAATATATACAAGTAATAAATAAAAACATTAATATATACAAGTAATAAGTAAAACCATTAATATATACAAGTAAAAAGTGAAAACATTAATATATACAAGTAATAAGTAAAACCATTAATATATACAAGTAATAAGTAAAACCATTAATATATACAAGTAATAAATAAAAACATTAATATATACAAGTAATAAATAAAAACATAAATATATACAAGTAATAAGTAAAACCATTACTATATACAAGTAATAAATAAACACATTAATATATACAAGTAATAAGTAAAAACATTAATATATACAAGTAATAAGTAAAAACATTAATATATACGAGTAATAAGTAAAAACATTAATATATACAAGTAATAAGTGAAAACATTAATATATACAAGTAATAAATAAAAACATTAATATATACAAGTAATAAGTGAAAACATTAATATATACAAGTAATAAGTAAAAACATTAATATATACAAGTAATAAGTAAAACCATTAATATATACAAGTAATAAATAAAAACATTAATATATACAAGTAAAAAGTAAAAACATTAATATATACAAGTAATAAGTAAAAACATTAATATATACAAGTAATAAGTAAAAACATTAATATATACAAGTAATAAGTAAAAACATTAATATACACAAGGAATAAGTAAAACTATTAATATATACAAGTAATAAGTAAAACCATTAATATATACAAGTAATAAGTAAAAACATTAATATATACAAGTAATAAGTAAAACCATTAATATATACAAGTAATAAGTAAAAACATTAATATATACAAGAAATAAGTAAAACCATTATTATATACAAGTAATAAGTAAAAACATTAATATATACAAGTAAAAAGTAAAAACATTAATATATACAAGTAATAAGTAAAAACATTAATATATACAAGTAATAAGTAAAAACATTAATATATACAAGTAATAAGTAAAAACATTAATATATACAAGTAATAAGTAAAACCATTAATATATACAAGTAATAAGTAAAAACATGAATATATACAAGTAATAAGTAAAACCATTAATATATACAAGTAATAAGTAAAAACATTAATATATACAAGTAATAAGTAAAAACATTAATATATACAAGTAATAAGTAAAAACATTAATATATACAAGTAATAAGTAAAAACATTAATATATACAAGTAATAAGTAAAAACATTAATATATACAAGTAATAAGTAAAAACATTAATATATACAAGTAATAAATAAAAACATTAATATATACAAGTAATAAATAAAAACATTAATATATACAAGTAAAAAGTGAAAACATTAATATATACAAGTAATAAATAAAAACATTAATATATACAAGTAATAAATAAAACCATTAATATATACAAGTAAAAAGTAAAACCATTAATATATACAAGTAAAAAGTAAAACCATTAATATATACAAGTAATAAGTAAAACCATTAATATATACAAGTAATAAATAAAAACATTAATATATACAAGTAATAAATAAAAACATTAATATATACAAGTAATAAGTAAAACCATTAATATATACAAGTAAAAAGTGAAAACATTAATATATACAAGTAATAAGTAAAACCATTAATATATACAAGTAATAAGTAAAACCATTAATATATACAAGTAATAAATAAAAACATTAATATATACAAGTAATAAGTAAAAACATTAATATATACAAGTAATAAGTAAAAACATTAATATATACAAGTAATAAGTAAAAACATTAATATATACAAGTAATAAGTGAAAACATTAATATATACAAGTAATAAATAAAAACATTAATATATACAAGTAAAAAGTGAAAACATTAATATATACAAGTAATAAGTAAAACCATTAATATATACAAGTAATAAGTAAAACCATTAATATATACAAGTAATAAATAAAAACATTAATATATACAAGTAATAAGTAAAAACATTAATATATACAAGTAATAAATAAAAACATTAATATATACAAGTAATAATTAAAAACATTAATATATACAAGTAATAAGTTAAAACATTAATATATACAAGTAATAAATAAAACCATTAATATATACAAGTAATAAGTAAAACCATTAATATATACAAGTAATAAGTAAAACCATTAATATATACAAGTAATAAGTAACAACATTAATATATACAAGTAATAAGTGAAAACATTAATATATACAAGTAATAAGTAAAAACATTAATATATACAAGTAATAAGTAAAACCATTAATATATACAAGTAATAAGTAAAACCATTAATATATACAAGTAATAAGTAAAACATTAATATATACAAGTAAAAAGTAAAAACATTAATATATACAAGTAATAAGTAAAAACATTAATATATACAAGTAATAAGTAAAAACATTAATATATACAAGTAATAAGTAAAACCATTAATATATACAAGTAATAAATAAAAACATTAATATATACAAGTAATAAGTAAAACCATTAATATATACAAGTAATAAATAAAAACATTAATATATACAAGTAATAAGTAAAACCATTAATATATACAAGTAATAAATAAAAACATTAATATATACAAGTAATAAGTAAAAACATTAATATGTACAAGTAATAAGTAAAAACATTAATATATACAAGTAATAAGTGAAAACATTAATATATACAAGTAATAAATAAAAACATTAATATATACAAGTAATAAGTGAAAACATTAATATATACAAGTAATAAGTAAAAACATTAATATATACAAGTAATAAGTAAAACCATTAATATATACAAGTAATAAATAAAAACATTAATATATACAAGTAAAAAGTAAAAACATTAATATATACAAGTAATAAGTAAAAACATTAATATATACAAGTAATAAGTAAAAACATTAATATATACAAGTAATAAGTAAAAACATTAATATATACAAGTAATAAGTGAAAACATTAATATATACAAGTAATGAGTAAAAACATGAATATATACAAGTAATAAGTAAAACCATTAATATATACAGATAAGTAAAAACATTAATATATACAAGTAATAGGTAAAACGACTAATATATACAAGTAATAAGTAAAAACATTAATATAAACAAGTAAAAAGTAAAAACATTAATATATACAAGTAATAAGTAAAAACATTAATATATACAAGTAATAAGTAAAAACATTAATATATACAAGTTATATGTAAAAACATTAATATATACAAGTAATAAGTAAAACGATTAATATATACAAGTAATAAGTAAAAACATGAATATATACAAGTAATAAGTAAAACCATAAATATATACAAGTAATAAGTAAAAACATTAATATATACAAGTAATAAGTAAAAACATTAATATATACAAGTAATAAGTAAAAACATTAATATATACAAGTAATAAGTAAAAACATTAATATATACAAGTAATAAGTAAAAACATTAATATATATAAGTAATAAGTAAAAACATTAATATATACAAGTAATAAGTGAAAACATTAATATATACAAGTAATAAATAAAAACATTAATATATACAAGTAATAAGTGAAAACATTAATATATACAAGTAATAAATAAAAACATAAATATATACAAGTAATAAATAAAACCATTAATATATACAAGTAAAAAGTAAAACCAATGATATATACAAGTAAAAAGTAAAACCATTAATATATACAAGTAATAAGTAAAACCATTTATATATACAAGTAATAAATAAAAACATTAATATATAAAAGTAAAAAGTTAAAACATTAATATATACAAGTAATAAGTAAAACCATTAATATATACAAGTAAAAAGTGAAAACATTAATATATACAAGTAATAAGTAAAACCATTAATATATACAAGTAATAAGTAAAAACATTAATATATACAAGTAATAAATAAAAACATTAATATATACAAGTAATAAGTAAAAACATTAATATATACAAGTAATAAGTAAAAACATTAATATATACAAGTAATAAGTGAAAACATTAATATATACAAGTAATAAATAAAAACATTAATATATACAAGTAATAAGTGAAAACATTAATATATACAAGTAATAAGTAAAACCATTAATATATACAAGTAATAAGCAAAACCATTAATATATACAAGTAATAAGTAAAACCATTAATATATACAAGTAATAAGTAAAACCATTAATATATACAAGTAATAAGTAAAACCATTAATATATACAAGTAATAAATAAAAACATTAATATATACAAGTAATAAGTAAAACCATTAATATATACAAGTAATAAATAAAAATATTAATATATACAAGTAATAAGTAAAACCATTAATATATACAAGTAATAAATAAAAACATTAATATATACAAGTAATAAGTAAAAACATTAATATGTACAAGTAATAAGTAAAAACATTAATATATACAAGTAATAAGTGAAAACATTAATATATACAAGTAATAAATAAAAACATTAATATATACAAGTAATAAGTGAAAACATTAATATATACAAGTAATAAGTAAAAACATTAATATATACAAGTAATAAGTAAAACCATTAATATATACAAGTAATAAATAAAAACATTAATATATACAAGTAAAAAGTAAAAACATTAATATATACAAGTAATAAGTAAAAACATTAATATATACAAGTAATAAGTAAAACCATTAATATATAAAGTAATAAGTAAAAACATTAATATATACAAGTAATAAGTGAAAACATTAATATATACAAGTAATAAATAAAAACATTAATATATACAAGTAATAAGTAAAACCATTAATATATACAAGTAATAAGTGAAAACACTAATATATACAAGTAATAAGTAAAAACATTGATATGTACAAGTAATAAATAAAACCATTAATATATACAAGTAATAAGTAAAAACATTAATATATACAAGTAATAAGTAAAAACATTAATATATACAAGTAATAAGTAAAAACATTAATATGTACAAGTAATAAGTAAAAACATTAATATATACAAGTAATAAGTAAAACCATTAATATATACAAGTAATAAGTAAAAACATTAATATATACAAGTAATAAGTAAAAACCTTAATATATACAAGTAATAAGTAAAAACATTAATATATACAAGTGATAAGTAAAAACATTAATATATATAAGTAATAAGTAAAAAACATTAATATATACAAGTAATAAGTAAAAACATTAATATATATAAGTAATAAGTAAAAACATTAATATATACAAGTAATAAGTAAAAACATTAATATATACAAGTAATAAGTAAAACCATTAATATATACAAGTAATAAGTAAAACCATTAATATATACAAGTAATAAGTAAAAACATTAATATATATAAGTAATTAGTATAGAGATAGATATACATTAATATATAGTAATAATTAGTAATAAATGGTGATATTTACAACTAGAAATAAAAATAGGTCTAGAGCTCCTACTCCTAAAATTCGTACTAAAATTGTCCACAAGGGCCGGTGGCGCAGTGGTTAGAGTACTGGAAAAAATCAATTGTAGAAGTTATATTCTCTTGAAGGTTGAAGGTTCAATTCTCAGTGTAGGCGACCGAAAAATATATTTGCGAATTACTTAGGACCTATCCAGTCATGGCTGATTGAACAAGAACACGCTACCCCGTGAAGTAAATAAAGGCTTCTGCTCAAAATTCAGTTCGAATTCCTGAGTTCGACCAGATACACCTGAAGAAGGTCGGAGGTTATATCGACCGAAACGTAAAAATCAGACTCAAGGTGAGTAAGTCGATGAATAATAACCAATCCTCATCTAAAAAATTCATATCTCCTTTTTTGTCTACTTTTTCTGCTCCCGTTTGTTCGTCTCTCTCTGGTTCAATTTAATAGGAAAAATGTTTAAAAATAGGCAAGCAAGAAAAAAAACTGACTGAATATATGACTTCAGTTTCCTTGGTTTTTTGGCCAAAATCACAGTGTAGTATCTGTTCTGATGCTAAACTTCATCTTTTCTGCCATCGGTCAGTAGAGGAGAAATTCTTTATGATTAGACAATTTTCCTATCCAGAGTTCCCCTTTTTGGAGAGCTGAGTTTTCCATATTAAAAACCGGTCTCGTGTCTAACTCTGCCCTCGTGGGACGGCAAGCAAAATAGGAAAAACTAACAGAAAGAATAAGAATTTATTTGGTTTTATCCCCACATATAAAGTAGATTTCTAATGCTTTAGAAGCGACGAATATTGTAACATGCTTGTCACTATGACCAGGTTGTTATATTTCACGTGAAAGATTGAAGGCAGCAGCAGCAGCTTCGGCGACACTTTGCAGCTTGAGATCTTGCTTCAGACCATTGCTGATTGCTGATTGGTGCAGCCAACTTCTGGCTTGCCTAATCAGACGCCATCTTCCTTTCCAGCTGAACACATGATGAAGGGCATAAAGGTTAAACCACTAGCTATCCCTCCAATTCTTGCTCTCGAACTGGCAACACTTCGCAAGACTCGGATCAATCCCGAAACAACTCTTTTTCGGGTGCAAAGGGACTAAAACAAGAAGACAAAGAATCCTACATGCTACAGTATTGTCTCTTATCTTTTGTTTCGGTCCATACACACTCTTGTAGCAATTACAGATAAAAATCTATTTTCTATTGTGAATGAATTCCCTCCGCTGAGTGATTCGGACACACAGTAACCAATCAGATAGAGGAGTGCATTGTTTCATCTGTCCGCTAAGGAAGTTTCTAGCCCCGTTTTGGGGAAACTCGATCAGCGAGTATGGAGAATCTAGCAAGCCACAAAGACAGACTATCTCCCTTATCCTTTTGTCCTTGTCCACTGGACATTTCAACGTCGACGATTTTCACTGACGATAACTGGATCTCCTCAAAGAACTGATACTCCTTTATTATTCAACCCGGACAATGTTCAACTTTCTACTGCTTAAATAAATCCTTTTGTTGGGTTTGTTATTTATTTCGTGCTACCTGTTCAACTAATTATTTCATACCTAAAATCGTTTTTCATGCTTTCGCAACCATCAGTGCAGGAAATGATAATTACTGCCAATCGGAGGATTCGAATTAGACGTGCTTACAAGCCCCCTCTAAAGTCTTTCCGCGTTTTTATTACCAACCCCTTTCTACAATCATACTAACGTAGATAACCAATAAAGTTGTTATAAATGTTAGAATGTGACTTTGTCTGTTTTAGTTTTTATGAATCAAGTTTAGTTTATACCTTTTAACTGAGCACGTACTCGGAATTATGGCTCGCGTTTATATAACACTTATCACGTATAAAAATTCTAACTTGCAGTAAAGAACACGGTTTTATTTATACGATATAAATCTAATTTCAGAACTAATACGAGAGACAAAAAATAATAATTAATAAAAAAGAGTATTATATTTGTGTGCAAACAGAGGAGACTGAGAGGTATAGGTAAAACTAAATAAACAAGATAGCATATGAATTGCACGCTGCTACGTCAGCAAATGTAACTTTTGAATCAGATAAAAGAACACTAGGTTACGTTTCAGAAATAATTCTTTTCTAGTTAAAATTCAGAGCCATTTTGAAGCGGACCATTTTACCCTAGAAACAATCGAAGACAGAATTAATCGGTAGCAAATATTCAACTCGACTTGAGAGCAGATAGACTGTTAGAGTTTTTATAATATTGAATACTATGTGAACATGTTTTGTAAACTTAAAAATCCAGAGAATATATAAAGTTAAATGTGTTTAAATGCACACACACACACACACACACACACACACACATACATACACACACACACGCACACACACACACGCACACACATACACACACACACACGCACACACACACGCACACACATACACACACACACGCACACACACACACACGCACACACTTACACACACGCACACACGCACACACATACACACACACACGCACACACACACACGCACACACACACACACGCACACCCATACACACACACACGCGCACACACATACACACACACACATACACACACACACACATACACACACACACATACACACACACACACACACACACACATATATATATATATATGTCTGAGAAAGAAAATTAAAACTATAAGTTGAAATTTACAATCAAAATTTATTGTTCGACTGAATACTCCAAAATACAATTTAGAAAGTCCTTATTCCGGGGAGTTTCAAAGAAAGCTATTCTTGCTATTCTTCTCATCAAATGACAGAAAGAAATCAGCAAATTATATTTGTAGCAATGCTAGAATTTGCTGATTATGGCATTAAGTGAAACCGCAATTTATTATAGTCATAAATTGCCAAAAAAAAACCCCAAAAAAACAAGTGAAAAAATGTTGGATATGTAAAAAAAATAATAATAATAGCTAAATAAAAACAAACCGTGCATAATATTTCATCTTGCATGAAGAATCTCTTAAGGTAATCCGAAAGGCGAAAATAATTCTTTAGAGAGAAGTCCAAAATTAAATCGAGTGTGATGTTAATAGTCATAGTTCGGTTGCAATGGCGGGGTTTGTTTTTATATCGTGCCCATATGTGGCATTTATAGCAATTTATACCATTAAATTTTCCTTAATTTTTGTGGTAATTGATGGCAAGTTAAGGATAGCTCCTTCGGTTGCAACGCACTTGTACAGTTCTAACAACATCTTGGAGGCGTCTTGTGTAAGTGTGTCAATGACCTTCGTTACGACCTCTTCCATCTCCTAAATTGTCTCATAACGACAGCCTTTAAGGTTTTCCTAGAGGGAATAACAAAAAGAGAGCAAGGTCTGGACTATAGGGATGGTGAAGTATTCCATACGTTTCTGTGTCATTTTTTCAAAGTTTAACACAGAATTTTATCGCATATCGCGTTCTAGATGTATAGCAATTACATACTGAAGTTTCAAGAGTCTACGACAATTTTAAATGCCTATAAAAATAAATTATGATATATATATATATATATATATATATATATATATATATATATATATATAAGAACAAGTAGTTAATAAAACATGTTTAAAACACTTTGAAAAAGAGTTAAAAACATATTTAATTTTAAAAAGGAAACACTAAATAAGTGGATAGTCCTGATTATATATATATATATATATATATATATATATATATATTTATATTTATATTGTAAATACAATACAATCATTTTCACACATTATTTGTCGCCACATCACTGTAAGTAAAAATTAGCCTGGCCAGTACCAGATGGGTGACCAGTGTGCTGAAAGTACATAGCGCCCGAATTGTAGAAATTCTCAGATATCTGAGGGCGTGATTAATTCACTGGGGAAGATGCACTCCTGAATAAACTCGCCAAGGCAAGAAGGCGGTACTCCACGAAATGGTGTACCGGCAACCAGCCGCAAGATGCCTTATTGAACTTGCACTGGCTTGTCATAGCGAATGGTGACATCTTAAGTGCGTGCGACACGAGGTTGAACCACGTGAATCACCTAAAACCCTTTGTGGTTGGGTCTGGCTTAATACTCTTGAGCAAAATTTATACTCTGAACATCATCACGAAAAGATGTTCTTTCCCCCCATCATAATAATGTAATGTACAATTTTGAATGTAGTTGCAGTACCAACTACGTGGGTTGAACAACATTAAAATTTGATGGAAGTGTCCAAAATCAGATATGGGACATACCAAATAACCGACGTACTTGCCAACCTATACGAATCTTTAATCACTGACCATCTCATTAAAAACCCGTCATGTGTAGCGAACTTCAGCACGAACTCATTTTCAATTCTGAATCGTGCTCACGCGTTATTCCATTTAAAGATCTTGAAGACTATTCCCGTTCGGTTGAGAAGGCCTTCTGTCTGTAAACCTCTTTGGTTTGAGCGTGATTAGTCTTCGAGTAATATAACGTTGCTTTATTTTAATCGTCCCCCCCATTTTCTTTCTTTTCCCACACATTTATTTTTGATTGTACATATTTCAGATTCTCAATTTCTTTTCAAAACAAAACCTCTCAATACAATGTGGAGAAAGTGAGGCTGAAATTGGTCAGCTGACTCTCCCACTTTTTTCTTCTCTTGTGCTCGTCATTCTGTTTACTTTATTTTAAAACGTTTTTAATCATGAATTATAAAAGTCTTTCCTTCATAATTGCGATATATAAATTCTGTACCCCTAAAAAAAATCATTATATATATATATATATATATATATATATATATATATATATATATATATATATATATATATATATATATCATGTCATTGTGGTTGCAAAGCATGCGCCAAAGCAAGGTTATCTGTTCATTCGAGGAGGCATCTTTGACCGACGAGCAAATGTAAGTTCAACATATGCGGAGGAGTGTGTCGGACGTCTACAGGATTGCAATTATGCATGTGGTGTCACAGAGCTTAGGAGCTGCTGAAGATTGCATACTGAACCTATGACCTTCACCTTCACCGAGGTGCACGATTTATATGATCTTCACCGAGGTGCGCGACTTGACACACACAAAAAAAGCAGCCTCGTAATCACCTGCTAACGCACGCGTCACTGTAACGTCCAATGACAACAACAACCTTCTCACTCGACCTGCCTTTTATACCACTATCTCAATCCCTTCTCTTGCGCATGCGCCTGTAGATATCTGACAACAATAAAAACCCAAGTTTTGTTGTCGCGCTTACCTATACAAGGCACAAACACCTGGGCGTTTGTTGTGTTGGTAAGTACTACAGAACCCTCATTCATTGTCTTGGATCATAGGATACACTATATATATATATATATATATATATATATATATATATATATATATATATATATATATACAGGGTGTCCGTAAAGTTACTATACAGTCTTATTGTTTTATTTATTATATTTGTATTAATATTTTTTTTACAGGTTTATTTAATCAAGCATGCAACGCAAGCAAACTTTGAAAGAGCGCAAATTTATTTTGAATCGATACTGGAAAGCAGAAAACGCACAGGATGTAATTCGTGATTGGAATCATTATTTTAATACAGATCCTCCAACACGTTTGGCTATTTATAAACTTCGAGACAAATTTGATGATACTGGCTCAGTTGCCGATACTCCGCGTTCTGGTCGGCCAAGTGTGTGCACTGAACAAAATTTGGCTACAGTTGCTGAGGCATATGGCAGAAGCCCAAAGAAATCACTTCGCCGTGCTAGTGCAGAAATTGGTATCAAACGAACCTCTCTACATAAAATACTCACGAAACTCCACATGAGACCATATATTCCGCGCCTAATTCACGGACTTCTTGAGGATGATCCTGATCGCAGGCCTCAGTTTTGCGAACAGATCGTCAGGATCTGTGAGGATAATCCCACTTTCTTGGACGAGATTGTGTGGACTGATGAAGCCACATTCAAACTTTCGGGACACGTAAATCGTCACAACTGTGTTTATTGGAGTGACACAAATCCTCATTTTATGATCACGTCCCAATTGAACCAGCCTGGAATAACTGTCTGGGCAGGAATATCGTCTTATGGAATTGTGGGTCCACAGTTCCTCGACGGAACTGTTACAGGAGAAAGGTACCTGGACAAACTGAGAAATTTAATCGTACCGGCATTGAGACAACGACCAAATTTCAATAACTTGTACTTCCAACAGGATGGAGCCCCACCCCATTATGCTACAGCTGTCCGAAATTTACTGGCTGAGACATTTCCTGATAAATAGATCGGCAGGCGAGGACCCATTGAATTTTCCCCACGATCTCCAGACACAACGCCCAAGAACTTCTTTGTCTGGGGAGTCATCAAAGACTCTGTGTATTCGAGAAAGCCAAGAAGTCTTGAAGATCTTCGACAATTTGTTATTGATGCATTTGGCAACCTTGATCGTGACTTGTGCACCAAAGTTTTTTCAGAGTGTGGTGTCACGTTGTCGAGAATGTATTGGAGCTGAAGGCCTCCAATTTGAATATTTGTCATAGAAATTGTTTGCCTTGATTGTTACAGTCTTTTCGGATGTAACACGTGTATTTTCTGAGATTTTTATAAACATAAAGGTGTTATTTCTTTTTATTTCTTTTGTTACAAATAAATATTTTAATACAATATCTTACTGTACTGTTAATATATTACAGGGTGTCTGTATAGTAACTTGTAAGACTGTATAGTAACTTTACGAACACCCTGTATATATATATATATATATATATATATATATATATATATATATATATATATATATATATATATATATGAGGTTGACAAGAAGGTTCTTGCGGAATTTTTTATTTTGATTTCTAATGATGTATTTTCAAATAAGTTTTCGTTATAAAACCTTTACTTTCTATATAATTTTAAGGTATTTTTTCGTTATATCTAATCGTTTAAGAATACAAGATAGAAAACAGTAAATTCGCATAATTTTATCATTTCAATTTAAGCTAAGCCGACCAGCTGCTGAAACAGCTCGCGATATCAACGAGGCGTTTGTCCGAGAAATCAATACTGAACTCATACAATGGTGGTTTTAGAAATTACGTGGCAGCGACAAAAATCTTGAAGATGATGAGCGTAGTGGTCGGCCATCGGATATTGGCAAAGATCAATTAAAAGCATTAATCGAAGCACAACTTGCTTCTGAACTAGGCGTAACGTTTACGACGATTTCCACCCACTTAAGAGAGAGGGTGAAAAGACAAATAACCTGATAAATGGGTGTCTCACGAACTGAATGACAATCAAAAGACACGCTGTTATAAAGTTTCATCTTCGCTTCTTTTACGCTACGAAAACGACTCATTTCTCGACCAGGATGTAACTTTCGATGAAAAGTGGGTTCTTTACGGCAGTTGGCGACGCCTAGCTTTGTTGTTAGACACCGACGAAGCTCCACGACACTTTCCTAAGCCAGAGTTGCACTAAAATAAGGTCATGCCCACTGTTTGGTGGTGTGCAATAGGTTTCATCTATTTTTTAATGAAGGCGAAATCATTGCGAAAGGGTCTACCGCTCAGATCAGCAATTGGCCTCTGGCCTCATCGAAATCGTTGGTCGTGATCGACTATTCTGCCGAGAGGTCCTCACATGGGTTCTCAGCGTCTCAGCGCCGTGTTGATTTCTGCTGAAAAGCAAATAGCTTCGCATGCACGCCAGAAAAAGAAAGACAAACTCAGGATTTCTAGCTACGAAAAAAAAGTTAATTTCATGAAAGTTCAAGTTGTCACATATATACAACGTTCAGTTCGATTACACCAGAAAATATCAAGATTTTCCCAAAATCTTATTCTTCGTTCTCATGATGGAGGTGGTAGGGACGGCCGGGGTAAGGGTGGTATCTCTTTGTTAGTTCTTCTCTTACGGAGGCCTGGATTAATCAGCTCAATTCGGCCCGGGTATTGGCTCTTATACTAAGGTAACAAGGTGGATCGGTCGATCTGCCAAACTTATCAGGGTTTAACACGCTTCTGGGAAATCCCCAGATCCATTTTGCGTGTGTGCGCCTCATCGATCGTCTATAGTTTATGAATTTGAGACCAAAATTCAATCTTCCTCACACGCCGTCAAGGTGACCCCTTATCACGTCTGAGCAGGTGTCTCTCAGGCCAACAAGTGCATGATCTCGTTTCTATATTATTCTGACATTTCCTGTCATTGTTTTAAACAATAAAAATATCTGTCTGTTTTTTACAAAGCACAATAAACTCGTTCCTTTTTATAGGTCACCCGCTGCGGTCCGGGATTCAATTAATGTTTAACAGACAATCTCAGCATATTTACCCGGCCTTACTGAGGGTTTTAGAGGATTGTAATCTCCCTAATGGGGAGCAGTATCGCTCCTCAAGACGGTCACGTTATATTGGCCCTTCCTTAGACACATTTCTCTCAACGGGACCAATAGGTCTAAGCCAAACACACCGCTTCATCCTCTCATAGTTAGATCCTCTATGCTCCCTAGATTCTCCGCCCCATCGTTGGTTCACCTGTCAAGAAAGATAGCATGCACATAGTCTGATAATCACCCTGACGACTAGCTTTCTCCTCCTTTTTTCTATACAAGGGTTTACAAAAGTCAATAAAAATCAGAGTCCACTTGGAATCATTAAGTCTCTCTTTTTTCAACACTCTCTTTCTTCTTTCAATATAAGTCAACACGCGGAAATATAACTCATTCCCAGCCACACGCTAAAGAGGACAACCGCGATCAGTTTCGGTTTTAACAACACCTTCAACCTCTCTCGATAGCTTTAATGATATCGACTACAATCCGACCTCAACAATATGCCTCTATTTCTATCCCTTTTCTTTATGCAGTGCTAAGCACGCCTTTTTTTCCAAATTACAGCTACGACAGTTAAATTAGTTTCACTTTTTAACAATACTTCCCTCTCTCTCTCTCTCTCGTTTATTCGTTGACGCAGGCAACAATTTTATCGTTAATATACCCCCTCTCTCTCTCTCTTTCAAATAGTTTTTTCAATTCGAGACCAGTCACGCAAACAGCTGATAATAGAAACTAAAAAAAAAAAATTGCCTTACCCTTTCTCTGCCTTTCTCTCACACCTTGTGCCTCGGTTTCTCCGTTCTCTTTGTTCTTTCCTTTCTCTTCAAGGTCGCGCGTTTTTCCCAAAAGAGGAGGAAAAAGTTCTTTCTTTTTTCTCTTTTACTGTCTCTGTGTTTTATAGCTTTCACTGTTCTCTTTTTTCCTTCTCTCTGTGTGTATTATACGTCTCCCTTTCCCTATTTTATTATAGTTTTTTTTTCTTCAGTTTTTCGCGGTCGTCTTATTTTCAAATGTGTGTTTCACGCGTATTTTTTTCTTCGTGTTCCTCGTGTTTCTCCCTCTCTTCTCTCTGTCTGTCTTTCTCTCTTTATTATTTTTTGTTTTCTTTCGTGGCTGTCCTTTTTCTTTTTTGTTTTTGTCTTTTCCGCAGCAACCAAAATCAATTACAACCTCAGAGTCTACTATCCTGGAAACACGGCTTCAAATGTGAAAGGGTCTTCCGCTCAGGTCAGCAATTGGCCTCTGGCCTCATCGAAATCGTTGGTCGTGATCGACTATTCTGCCGAGAGGTCCTCACATGGGTTCTCATCGTCTCAGCTCCGTGTTGATTGCTGCTGAAAAGCAAATAGCTTCGCATGCACGCCAGAAAAAGAAAGACAAACTCAGGATTTCTAGCCACGAAAAAAAAAGTTAATTTCATGAAAGTTCAAGTTGTTACATATATATGCAACGTTCAGTTCGATTACACCAGAAAATATCAAGATTTTCCCAAAATCTTATTCTTCGTTCTCATGATGGAGGTGGTAGGGACGGCCGGGGTAGGAGTGGTATCTCTTTGTTAGTTCTTCTCTCACGGAGGTTTGGGTTAATCTGCTCAATTCGGCCCGGGTATTGGCTCTTATACTAAGGTAACAAGGTGGATCGGTCGATCTGCCAAACTTATCAGGGTTTAACACGCTTCTGGGAAATCCCCAGATCCATTTTGCGTGTGTGCGCCTCATCGATCGTCTATAGTTTATGAATTTGAGACCAAAATTAAATCTTCCTCACACGCCCTCAAGGTGACCCCTTATCACGTCTGAGCAGGTGTTACCCAGGCCAACAAGTGCATGATCTCATTTCTATATTATTCTGACATTTCCTGTCATTGTTTTAAACAATAAAAATATCTGTCTGTTTTTTACAAAGTACAATAAACTGGCCTCTTTTTATAGGTCACCCGCCGCCATCCGGGGTTCAATTAACGTTTAACAGACAATCTCAGCATATTTATCCGGCCTTACTAGGGTTTAAGGGGATTTTAACCTCCCCAATGGGGAGTAGTATTGCTCTTCAAGTCGGTCTCGGCGAGAAAATACTGTCACCAAATGGATGAAAAACATCATAAACTTCGGCAGCAACATCCACATTAGTTAACAGAAAAGACCTAATTATCCTACACATCAATGCCCAACCGCACGTTGCTAAACCAACCCTGCAGAAGTTGAAAGAATTGGGCTACGAAACCCTGCTTCATCTGCGATACTCTCAAGACTTCTCATTTACCGACTATCACTTTTTAAATCATCTTGACTTCCTGCGTGAGAAATGCTTCAAAAATCCAAGTGATACCAAAGACGGCTTCAGTGACTACATCCTCACTAGAACGCAAGATATTTTATGTTACTGGCATGAATAAACTTGTTTTACGTTGGCAAAAGTGTGCTGATTTTGAGGGTGCTAATTTCGATCAATAAATTTTTTATTTTATTTATACATACATATTTATGCATATCTATCTATCTATCTATCTATCTATCTATCTTTATATATATATATATTTATATATATATATATATATATATATATATATATATATATATATATATATATATGAACAAAATTCGCAAGAAAAGATTAAAAAGAAATTTCAAATTCAAAAGTTTAGAAATATAAATATAGAAATCTGTTTTGGGGCTAAAAATTTAATTATGGCTAAAAATTAGCGGGGGAAATAATCACATAAAAATCTAATTAAGTTCTAAGAATCCTTCTCTTTGCAAGCAAAAAGAAAATCTCTTAGGACTTAATTTTATTTCAATGCGAATTTTTTCCTCGTTTATTTATTTTTTTATATGTTTTATATTAATCCCCCCCTGCCGCCATATTCATAAAAACTTTTTTTTAATCGTGATTTTCTTCGATTTAGCTCTATTGAGCGAAGAACGAAACCCAGTTAGATAGCGTTTTTTTTATTTGTAATCATGTTAATTGGTCTATATTTAACGATAATTAGATATAGAAATATGTATGTATAGAACAACAACCTTATCCAGATTTAAAAGCTTCAATATCAGTGATAAGATCTAATATAAGTAGAAAAGGTCAAGGTATTATAGCATTGCATGTACAACATTTTATTCCAAACAAGGAATACGAAATAATTTATTTCCTATTCATTGTTTTGAATAAAATATTGTAAATTCAATTTTGCAATATGTTAACTTTTTCTACTTCCTTCATCCCATTTCAGATAATTATTTTTATCTGGAGAGAATTAATGACGCGACGATTAATGGTACCAAAGAACCATCAAATCAATGGACAAGATTAACATTGAAAGGAAATATGGCTACCATTTATTTGGGAGCTAATGTTGTACTATATCAAGATGAGAAGAACCCTTCCCACGGCGAGGATACAATAAACTAACACCGCACCAAGCGATGGGGTAGCCATTATAGTAAAAACTATATATTTGGTATTATACTTGTAACGTTGCAACACTCGGATTTCATTTTTCCTCATAGAAATCATTACAATAGGTGAACTTTTGACCTATAATTCATACACTATAAAAAGGTCAGATGCCTTGACAGGAACGGTTTACTATAAAATAGTACACTTGATACGTTATCTACATAATAATGCCCTTGCAAGGTGAGAGAGATTCATATGTCTTTGGCTATAACTTCATCTGACGAATATGGAAATGAAACATTCAGACAGATTTGACTATACCTTTTTTATTTCTAATAATTTTAATAGTTGGAATGAGTAAGAAAGACACTTACCATTACTGCATCTTCGTGGATTCAAAACAAGATCAACAAAATGTGTTTCATTTCACATAAAACAATGCTCAAACTACTGGTCAACATAAACATTTCTTTAAGCTATTCCGATCCAAACGCTCTTTATTTCAACCTTCCCTTTGTGCGTTGATTATGTGGGTGTGGGTGAAGAACATACGTCAAGAGACCCCAGTGTTTACTACGAAGATATTTAAACTCGGAGAATCAGTAATGCGTAGCATTATTCCTTTTCTTAACACGATTACAGATTTACTAATAGCGGACGTTTTCAGACCCGAATTAACCCCAATTTTGACACCTGCCGAAGAGATAAATGTTTATATTGGAATAAACTCGAATAATCAATGTTTGCATAAATAATATAAACAAATAACTTAAATATTGCTTAACCTCGAAAAATTTGACATCGAGGTAACTTTAAGCTTACGTGTATCTTAGGAGGATACGTGTTCCGCGAGAATTTTAGTTCTGTCTAGTTTTTGGAGCCAACAAGAGAAGATGGGTTTTCCAAAATGAGCAAGGAAGCAAGTCGTGGCAACAGATTTAGAGATGTGATTTAAAACGATGATTAAAACTTCCAGAAGATGCAACGATTCCGGAACAAAGACCTGTATATGTATATTATCAATGTTTCGGGTTTCAAAGAAGTAGAAAGTCTTTATTTCAGTCCAATGATCCAAACAGCTGAACCTCCTTATATGGAAACCGTTGGAAAAAGTTATGGTCCCATTTGATGTTTTTATATTTCAACATTTATAATGTATATCGATCTCAAAGACACTCATAAATAGACGATCACACGTCTATACATTTCATAAAGAGACGTATTTAAACACTCATCTCTTCCCTACGACGATATAACATATGCTATTTTGGTGCCGATTTATACACACGACTATATGTGCTTACATGAACGCCGACAAACAGGAACATAAACAAAGTCTATCTATATATCTTTATTATCAGTGACGATGGACGAGTGGAGTAAGTGAGGAAGCAAGTCGCACAGGAATTGACACATTAATGTTCTCAATCCCAATCGCCAGTCGATCTCAATTTTCCGGTTAGTTTATATGATAACTTGCAATCCGCCTGACGTTGGCCAGTCGTAAAATACGCATAAATAGCATATTTTAATTAATACAGAAACTGAGGCCTCTGCATGCGAGTATTATGTTTTTTTCTAAACAGTTCACTTTTTATAAGTAAAATATAATGCGATCGAAACCAAAACCTAAAGACAGTGAGTGAAGTACGATACCCATTAGTCCAGCTTGACACGAATTTAATAAATATTTTCAAACCTACTTATTTTTATCATAAGGAATCTGTCATGTGAACCATTCACGCATACGACTTCGTGAAACAGTGGACAGACAAACATCCGATTATCCCTCCACGTACCAATTTTTCAATTTTGACCTAAGCTCATTTTCCGGATGAAAACCGATTAAAAAGTTATCCACATGTCTGAATACCCCATATACAAAATTTCAAGTCTGTAGATCAAACATTTGTTGAGTATATAGGTTGAGAGTTATCTTCACACACACATTCTTACTTTTTTCTATGCTCCTATGATTTTTTGTATGCATTGATATTCATATTAAAACCATTTTTTTTCTATTTATTTAAAAAGAAAATGCAACTTTGTTATATATGGGTCGTGGAATTGCATTCATGTGCAAAAGATCTAGCTAATTTGCATATTCTTTTAAACATTAAGTTTAATTAATTCCGTATTAGTTTTTTCGGTTTTCTTATGGGATGGTCATCTTTAGTTAAGTATTACGTGTAGTTATATTCATACAGATATTCAACATGATTTATACTGGCATAATATTTGCATAAAAAGGTTATAATAAACACAAGCCTCTTTCTGTATATATTTATGTATGCGAATATATATTTGTTTAAAACAAATTTGCCTACCAAACTCCTCTGTCAGTTTGTAGTATACAGATATGAAACTTAATATATAGGGTATTCGAACCTATGCGAAACATTATATTTGGATTTTTAATCGATGCAAAAGTGTGAAAATTAAAGAAATTAAATTTGGCAGGTGAAGGTCGAACGACGGCATTAAGAATATTCATGCGTAACGTAACAGCTATTGGTTCATGTTTTTATTTTTTAGCCTCGCAGCAAACATGTCTTCATAGCTCAGGCGTAAACGCCAAAGGAAAAAGTAAATCGTAAGCTAGACTTTTTGGTTTCGATTCTCGGTGGTGTCATTTTTTTTAAACTTTTAAAATCCTTAATATATATTGGGTCCAATATAATAATAAATACGGAATCTGCATTGATTAAAATATCGTATTTAATCGTATTTTACGACCGGGCAATGCCGGGCAGCCTGCTAGTATATATATAGATTTGTCACAATTTCAGTTTCACCTGTAAACGTTAATTCTGTGTTTTATCCATCGTTGTGAATGCAGCCCCTCACTTATAACATACAATCGACAACGGGTGCTATGTGTCGTCTGCAGTCATCACTGTAGCATAGAACTTTCTTTCTGTTATCTAGAGCTGGTTGTGAGTTCGTCTAATAAAATATCATTTGGGACCTTCTCATTATCTATTCGCCTGACATTGCTAAACTACTGGTCGGCGTTGGATGAACAGGGTGAACACGCTTGGGGTCTTTGAGACGTTGTCGTGCCATATCATTTCCAGGATCCTGATGATTAACATGTTGGGGAATGTCCAGTCTGTTCTTTTGGCAGGGGTAGAGTGTTCATGTTCTTAATAATATGTGGCTTATACATTGTTTTTGTATTATTCAAAATGAGATTAAATGCCATTAGCTTTCTGACATAACAAGACTGAAGGAAAGCATATAAAGTGATGAGAGGAGATGTAATCAGTAATGGCAAGATTAAAGTCAAAAGACTGCTTAAATGTATCCTTTTCATAAAGTTGTGAATAGGCCAGTTTCAGGGAGGTTCTATGCGTTTTGGAGCATGAATGGTTGCTGCAGCTGTTGTTTTTAGTACGACTTTTGTTGTATTTTTTTACACAGGCATCACCACATTATCAAAGCCAAGAGGCCATTCAAGGATAAGGGTTAAAGAGTGTACAGTAGAAATTGGACAATATAGTAATCATTAGTAATGAAAATTCGGTAAATTTGTTAACTTATATGAAACGGCTCATCAAGAACTTGTTTACGTTAGACTTGAAGACAACCATATTGTAGTTAGCCGGAAAGCAGGAAAACGGAAGATAATTCTAGCTGAATCCACTGTGAAAAATTTCCCCCACTCTATATCTGTGCCTAAATCAAAACGCGGATTTCATGAGCAAAGCTTCTTTCTTAGAACTGCACGCCTGTGGAACTCTGTTCCGTCTGCCTGCTTCCCTCCGGACTACAACTTGGATGTCTTCAAGTCTAATGTTAACAAATTCCTAATGAGCCGCCCCCCTAATTAAACACTTCATAAAATCTCCTCACTAACGTGATGTACTTACAATAACCCTTATCCCTGAGTGGCTTCCGGGCCTTGATAAGTGGTGATCACTGTGTAAAAAAAAAAAAAAAAAAAAAATTCCACAGGCGTGCAGTTCTAAGAAAGAAGCTTTGTTCATGGAATCTACGTTTAGGTTTAGGCACAGATAAAGAGTGGGGGGGATTATTGATAGTGTTTTCAGCTAGACGAGTGTTTCTTGTGAAAGTTTGGCGAGGGGGGACAATAGATTTGCTTTCATGTTTTTGGTTTGGAATATAGAACTGCAGATTGTCGCTTCATCAATGAATTGTACATTTAAATGTTTGTTTTGGTTTTATTTCTTGCTTTAGTTTATTCCAATTGCAAACTTCGCTTCATTATTTAATGCAGAACTGTTAATTGTTTGGTCAACACGTACGTATTAATAGGTCGTACTTAAATACTCTATAAAAAACTTCTTTAGCTTTCTGCATGGCCATGTCGCTTTCACATGGAACGCTTGCTATTTCGAAATGGTCAATCATCTGCTAGTGACATACTTCAACATCGTTTAATTTCAGTGTTTCAACAAAACACTTTTTTATTAACAGTCGATATATTTGAACGATTTCATTTTTATATCTACTACCGGAAATTGCCGTTCATTTTTCTTATTTGCTTGCCCATTTAAAAATATAATTTGAAACTTTGGAAATATAATGTCAGATATGTTGAGAGAATTGCTGGCCATCATAATGAACGCATTCATAAGTAAAAAGAAGCATATATCTTACAGACTGGCGGATCTATGATTAAATAAATATCTTAATTCACTCACAATTCATGTCTATATTCTGTGTGTAACAAAAACAGGAAATTCATTGTTTAATCTCAGATGGCGATTGCGTTATAGTCTCTGTTTGTAATTCTTGTAACCTCAAACACAACCAGACTCACCCTATCCGAACGTTTATTTTAACTTTTACTTAATCCATCGTAGCAGAACATCTATTTTAAAACATAAATAATTGAAACAATTTAAGCAGGTCAAATACACTCCCAAATAAATACTTCCTAACTTATCATCTTAGATTTGTTTTCACCGTTTTTTTTAGCGCTATTCTGTTTAAAATATACAGTTCCTCTCTGGCCATTGGAATTTAATAAATATGCAACACGGATTATTTTAAGGACGGATTCTTATAAAACGGAGTCAAACAAAAATTATAATCTCTATCTTTACTATTATATAAAAGCCACTTGTGTGTGAGTTCCTTTCTCATAGGTTCCGAAACGGATGAGCCTATTTTTTGCAAGTTTCACACAAATGTAATTTATATGTCTGGTAGTGTTCTTGGATATCTATGGTACAGAAATTCATCCGATAAGTATCGAAAATCAAAAAAATCTAATCTAAAAAAATAAACTGTCACTCTTATAAATAATAATAAAAAATTACAGGGAATATTTTACGTTAAACCAGTAAAGTGAAATAATAAAATCTCAGCAAATCAATTTAGAAAATCGAAAAAATCTGACCTTTATAATAGTCTTTCTCTATAGATAAAAAAAAATACACGAGAACATTTACGTTACACCGACCAAGGGAAATAATAAAACCTCAGTAAATCATATCTTCTTTAAAAAACAAAACAAAAAACCCCAAAAACAGACTTATTGTCATCTGGAAATACAGCTCAGTGGTAGAGCATTCAACTACAGATCGAATGGTCTCCGGATTCAAATCCAGGTGTACCTCACAATTTTATTTTAATTTTTTCTTATTAATGAGGCCAATTTACGATAAAAGAAGAGGTTCCATTAAAAATCGCCGCAAATAATTTTTTCGTTTGCCTATTTTAAAACTAAACATTTATTACAAGTAACATTTCCAGGGTATTCATTGTCAGTCTGAAATATCAGCTGAAGTGACATTGTAAACAAACACAGTCGAAATTTGATGAACGTCATTATCATTATTATTTTTTAAAATATTTTTTTTTTAAATATTTTTTTGCGAATTAGTCCACCAGGCAAATTATTACTCGTAATATATAATAATCAATAGAGAACTGGTTCTATAATGATACATATGCAATCTGTATAAATTAAAATATCATGTTTAAGCATATTATACGACCGGGCAACGCCGGGCGGCCAGTTAGTCTGTAATAGGAAACTTAGAGACAGCATTATAATCGTGTTTTTAAAAAAGTTTTTTGACAAAGTCTATAATTAGGTTAGCTACTAGGTTTTACGGCATTTCAAGCCGTTTTATGCTGAAACGTTTTGTACCTGAATGCGTGACTATCACTCCATGTAATAGAAACTGCGGGGATTGTTATGATATATCAGTGATGAACTCCATTCTTCCGGCAGATATTATGAATTTGCTATCAAAATTATACACTTAATTATATTCTTTGTTTGACTATATACACCAGAGAGCAAAGTCACCATAGTGACATTACACTATTAACTTTTTCCTACTTTGTCAGCAAGCAAACTTGGAAATCATCATCTCCTGTGACTATGCACCTTGCTCTTAACAGCAAGGTTACTGCCTAACATTATTCATATGACACAGACTGCAGCGTATGAGAGGCAAACACGTTCTAAAATGGAGTACCGTTGCCACAGCTGGGCAGGAGCAGCTCAGCGCGCACCATATTATCTTGATAGTTCAAAACCGACTTTGAGACTTTCTAGACCATGCACTTTTTTCTTCTCTGCAGCCTCTTTCCCACAGAAGAGACGTTGTGAACTTGACTCTGCTATATCGTTATTTTCATAGCAAGTGCTGCTTTGAGTTCCGATCTATCGTCCCCTTTGCCAAACGTTCACAAAACTAGCTACAACCTCTATCAACAGTTTCCCCCACTATCTATCTCTGCTTAAATCCAAACACAGATTCCACAAATATAGCTTCTTTCCTAGAACTGCCCGCCCGTGGAACACTGTTTCATTGGCCTGCTTCCCGGTCGACTACGTATTGTATCCTTCAAGTCTAATGTAAACAAGTTATTGTTGAACCGTCCTTTTAAATAATCAAATTGTACTCAACTTACACCATTAATGATTACTACATTACTACTACTACTACTACATTATATTCATTAAATCTTATCCTTGAGTATCCTTCCCGCCTTGATAAGTGATGAAGTCCTTGTAAAAAATAAACTTTACACGCGAAGTCAATCGACACAGAACTCTATATTTCTAATATTTTGTCAATTTAATAAATGTTAATTTAGATGAATTTGTCATTTTATTTGATACTAACAGTTCATTTCGGCTTTGCTCGGACCCTATGTACTGTTCATAAATTTATGTGTATATGTTTGTATATATAAAAAGTTTGACGTATGTCCAGGTAACCTACATCTAAAATTTCAAGTGAGTAGACCCCAAATTGGCGGAGGAGTTTGGTAGAGTCTGCAAAGGTCAACTCTTTCAACATTGACTTATTGGCAGTCAAATTTTCGCCCCAAACCTGATTAAAAAGCTTGCTGCATGTCTGAATACCCTTTATGTAAAATTTCAAATGTTTAGACTAAAAATTGGCTGAATAGTTTGCAATAGACCACAAATATCAAATCGTTTGGACTTTGACACCTTGGTAGTCAAATTTTCAGCCAAAAAGCTTGCCCTATGTCTGAATACACTTTATTTAAATTTTCAAATGTTTAGACCAAAATTGGCTGAGTAATTTGGTAGAGACCACAGAGGTCAATTTTTTAAAACTTTGACCTCAATTTTGCCCGCTTAAAATGTATTGTTTTGGGCTCAAATCAAATTAAAAAGATTGATCTATATGCAAGTAACCTACATCTTAAATTTCAAGTGTTTAAACCCAAAATTGGTGAAGGCGTTTGGTAGAGTTTTCCAAGGTCAAATCGTTAAACTTTGACCCCTTGACAGCCAAATTTCTGACCGAAAACAAATCAAAAAGATTTTCCCAATTCTCAATGCCCCTTATGTCAAATCCCGAGTCTGTAGACTGAAAATTAACAGAGTAGTTTGGTAGGGAAATGTACACACAGACACACACACAAACATAAAATTTCACTTTTATAGATATATAGATTACGTTTTTCCTTCTAAAACTCCACACTCCTCAACAGATACAGATAATAAACTTCAAGAAATAAATAACAGAAGAAAACATAGGATATCATTTTTATAAAGTGAATTTTCATGTTTTGCCACGAACGTGTAGTTGGAAGCTGAACAGCAAGATGTTTTTCACATTACTTTTTAATTTCTACATGTTACTAATACGTGCAAGGAAACGGGAAGCAGAAAGGGAATTATATAGGCAAGCGGGTTGATGTAAGACGCTAAGAGTAGAAAATTACCCACCATCTAGAGAATTCTAGAGCGAAGGGATGGGATTTGCCAGTTATTCGGATAGGTCTTGGATATTTTCGTTTAGTGACTGCAAGAAATCAGAACACATCATGTGAAGAACTTATAAAACTAGTACAAAGATACAACACTGCGGTGAAGTGACAGAGACTAGAGATTGATAGACAGTGTGGAAGTTATTATATTCGAAATTTGTTTTGCACTCTGAACAAAATGCAAGGGTTAATGGTTAGTGAAAGAGCCTGGATGTTGAAACAGAATATCTAATTTGATTTCCATTTCATCTCATACAAATGTTGCTATGATTTGTATTTTTGACATACTTGAAATGAGGTTTACATACAAGTTTAATTTGATTTTATTGCGTGTCATCAAATTATTTTGAGAGGCTGTATGTTGGTACGTTTAAAATCGTATTTTCATCGCTAAACGTGCAGGTGGCATGGAATCATTTTATTTTGACACATCAAAGCATATCAATAGTCTGTGAGCGCATAGTAATGGAATAAAGTTTCCGTCAGTTCATATTTACCCCCCACCCCCAATGTGGGCCGGGGTTGACTTAAGGTCGGTTTTCAAAGTAGTGAAATTTCAACTCCCTGAAAGGAATGATTGCGGATTGACACATAAAAATTACGACAGTTTGGAAGAATTTCGTATTATCTGACAGAGGACAGAGAAGTTGAAGTGTTACACTAAAACATATACCACACTTTGTTCTTAATAAAAAGGCAGTCAGTTATGCTTAACTTTGAAGTACCATCCATGTATATCTATTAGGTTGGCGCAAAAGATTTTGCCGATTAAAAATTTCATCTTGAAAACGAAAAACTGTTTTTGAAAATCTTTATTCATAGCAATAATGACTTTCACTCTCTCTATAACTCAATTCCATTTGTCAACGAGCTCATAAATGTCTCGCTTGTAAATTTCTTTAGTTTTTGATTTGAAATATGAATATGTTCAATTTCCTCTCGTGGTGTTAACGTAAAGCCATCTTTTGTACTATTCGAAACAAAGTGATAATACGAGGAAACTAAGGAGAACAGGCAAGATTTTCCAATCAAACTTTCCTAGGGGATCTTTGGTTCGTAGTGTTGTCTGAGGACGAGACTTGTCATTTTCTGTTGACTAAACAAGATCGTTTTCGGATGAAAATGGTGAAAATATTGCAGAAAAATATCAATGATACTTTATAATCTGAAAGCAATATATATATATATATATATATATATATATATATATATATATATATATATATATATATATATATATATTAATCATGGTTTAAATAATAATAATATGCATAAAATCAATTAAAATAGTGTTTAGTGCTCCTTCAAGAAATTTGAACCGACCTGATTTAATAAAACCTGTCCTTCTATTGTATACTAGCAAAGATACCCCGCTTTGCAGAGGGTCGAGGAGGGTGATCTGATTCAAATTCACAAAGAAATTGGCCGGCACCATAATGGCGGCTCCCAGGATGTTGGCGAACACCAACTTGGTGTGCACCATCCTTAGGTGGGATAGTTTATGAAAATCCGTACCAAATATGATCTTGATCTTTGACCATGGCCTTGGAAAATGGTATGCATAATCCCTAGGTAGAGGACCATCATCATGCCAGGTTTAGTCATGATCGGTCGAGATCTTGTGAGCTGTAGGAGAGTTGCAGATACAGACACACACACATGCACGGACGCTACTATATATATATATATATATATATATATATATATATATATATATATATATATATATATATATATATATAAGTGGGTCTTTACATTTTAAATAACAAGTTCATGATTGAATGTTATGAATGAATTGCCACATTTTCAGAACATCTTTTTTGCTTCTCACCAAAGCGAACTAAACTATGGAAGGTCGCTTTCGAGGAACGTGCGTAGACCAGAAGTGATTCATCTTCTCTAGAACAATCTCCTGTTTCTTTTCGTTTTTTTTCCTGTTTCTTTTCTTTTTTTTTTCCTGTTTCTTTTCTTTTTTGTTTCTTTTTTCTGTTTCTGTTTTTTTTTTTTTTTTTTTTTTTTTTTTTTTTTTTTTTTGCTCTGATTGATTGATTGTGTTGGTCAACAATTCCAGATCTGTATCATCTTCTAATTTTCGAACAGGAACCGCATCTTCCATTTTGATCAGGAATTTTGCTCATCAACAATTATTGGCGATTTCTAATCAGGAAAATAAAACACCATTTTGTTGTCAGTCCAGAAATTACATTTGCATACAAGGGTCATCAATAATCGATCGACTGAAAATAACATTTATCAAATTTATTTACTAAACAAAGAATTTTCCACCAGACGAATAGATTCCATATAAAATGACATCTTAGTGCAACAATCATATCACTTATATTGCAAGTGTTTTTTTTACTGACATTGTTTCACAACTTAGCTACAACTTTTATCCTAAAGTTTTACATCGTGTACATAGTCGATTGTCTTTCTGTTTTTAACTATATAGTTACTCCTCGTCTATAGTCATGTCTCGTTTAAACATATTTTTTTATTAATTTATTTATTGCGGACTATTAATACTATTATTAATAAATAATACTCATCTCAATAATAACTTCCAATTAAATAATATATATGCATTTTTCTTTGGATATAGCTTTTTAGTTTGGCGGTAGAGTGTGTTGATAAGTGAGGTACCTTGATACCAAATATACACACAAGATTAGACTATTAGCCGAGTCTTATTTACATGGTTGTGGCCTCACGATAATTGAAAGAACCCCTTTCCATGCACGACATTGCACTATCACGATCTTAAACAACTGATGATAGAGCAGCCGCTCTTATCGCTACCAAAGAGCTTGGGCTCCTGTAGCGTCAGTCAAAAAACAGCTGTTAAACTGCGAAACCTTTACTCTCAACTTGTCAAACAAGAGCGGCCAAGAGTGGTCACAAGAACATGACTGACAAGCAAACGTTACGAGCTGGCTCAGTTTGAGAGAGATGTGAGAACAAAGCATAACGTGATGGGGGACGGCGCTTATTTTGCTCGACAAAAACGGAAATCTTTTTAATCTTTATTAATTGATATTTAATACGTATCGTTAAAATTGCACAATGTATCTTACATAGCCATATCTCCACAACTATTCACTGCCTTCCCCTAGAAACAACATGTATTCCAATCCTATAATATTTCCCATAGAAACAACATATATTCCAATCTTATATTTCCCATAAAACAATATGTATTCCAATCCCATAATATCTCCCATAAAAAACGTATTGCAATCCTATAATATCTCCCATAAAAACGTATTCCAATCCTATAATATCACGCATAAAAATGTATTCCAATCCTATAATATCTCCCATAAAAACGTATTCCAATCCTATAATATCTCCCATAGAAAAAGGTATTCCAATCCTATAATATCTCCCATAAAAATGTATTCCAATCCCATAATATCTCCAATAAAAAACGTATTTCAATCCTATAATATTTCCCATAGAAACAACATATATTCCAATCCTATATTTCCCATAAAACAACATGTATTCCAATCCCGTAATATCTCCCATAAAAAACGTATTCCAATCCTATAATATTTCCTATAAAAGCAACATGTATTCCCATCCTATAACATTGATTGGCGTGTGCAAAAAAGCGCAGAAGCCACACTATTTTTTTGTACAAAACGTGTCCCCTAAAAATATTTACTAAAGAGAAAAAGATAACGGTGACAGAACCCTATTTTCATCTACGTCAGTTGAACGTCAAAATCAACACGTGCGTTTGATATCACTTCGCGTCAAAAATAATTATAACCATTCATTTCAAGCAGATGACCAATTACTTTTCGGACAGTAGAAGAGTTGTGTCGAATTCAAGTACAGCGCAAACACCATAATGTGTCCAGCTTCCTTCTTAGTAATAAGCATATGAACAGTTGAAAATAAGTGATACACCATCCATCATGACTATAACATTCCTACAGCCACGTACTTAGAAAACGAATTCGTTAATCCTGATATAGTGATATTGAGCAAGAGAGAGAGAGAGAGACCGTAGTAACCGTAGCTGAAGTGTCTTTAATGGTGTTCGTCTTAACAAAGCTGAAAGAGAAAAGATGACGAAAAGCCTTGTGTATGATTTGAAAATGAAAGTGAAATCTTAAGAAAATTCCCATCATTCCAGTAATTATACCCATAAAAAAAATAATTAAAAATACTACCTTGCACATATACCCGGTGAACCAAGTGCGAAAGAAGTACAAACAGTTGCACTCGAAGGAACGGCGAGAATCTTAAAAGTATCTCTCCGTTGGAGTGACTGAAATAATTCATATATGCCTTGCATCCGGTAGAATGCCTCATCCCTAGCAAAAACAAAATGATAAGAAAATTGAAACAAAAAAAGAAACAAAAAGCATACGCATACACAATACCTAATTTCCGATATCGCTGAATGAATATTAGATGAGTAAAAATTTCCTCGTCTTCTTGGGTCACATGACCCACGACAAGCATCACTTGAAGTCGGACGCCAATATCTTAATTGCATTCAGTCAGGCGACGTTCAATTGCGATTCACACACTTTCATATCTTATTACATGTTTCAGAACTCATATTTCGCTTCTGTTTTATTAGTGTTTAGTTATTTTTATTTAGTGTTTAGTGAGAAAATGATTCCAATATTTGTTCCGATTCTGATACAATTCCCAATTCTGTTCTAAATTCCCAATTCTGTTCTAAATTCCCAATTTTGTTCTAAATTCCTAATTCCGATTCCAATAACGAAAACGCCCGAAAAAAAAAAAATAAAACAGAAAAACACGACCACAACAATAAAAAACGTAGTCATCTGCGCAACAATAAGACCTCTACAGGCAGTGCTCATTAAATGGTGGCGATATAAGGCCGCTTATATAGAAACTAGCTGGATGCCCGGCGTAGCCCGGTCGTACAATACGCTTAACCATGATATGTTAATTTATGCAGATTGCATATGTATGGATCAATCGTCTATTAAATATTATATATTACGAGTAATAATTTGCCCGGCGAACTGATTAACAACAACAACAACAACAACAACAACAACAACAACAACAACAACAACAACAACAACAACAACAACAACAACAACAACAACAACAACAACAACAACAACAACAACAACAACAACAACAACAACAACAACAACAACAACAACAACAACAACAACAACAACAACAACAACAACAACAACAACAACAACAACAACAACAACAACAACAACAACAACAACAACAACAACAACAACAACAACAACAACAACAACAACAACAACAACAACAACAACAACAACAACAACAACAACAACAACAACAACAACAACAACAACAACAACAACAACAACAACAACAACAACAACAACAACAACAACAACAACAACAACAACAACAACAACAACAACAACAACAACAAAGCATAGACACAGCAAGCGCCCAAGTACATGTATTTGGTGACTTTAATGTCCATCACAAAAACTGGCTTGGATTCTCTACTTACACAGATGCAGCAGGCAGCGCAACTCATAGCTTCTCTGTATCTCACTCCCTATCGCAAATTGTTACTTTTCCAACCCGTTTCCCTGATCAGGAAGAACAACACGCATCACTTTTAGATCTGTTTTTGACCACAGTTCCTGATGATTGTGTAACGAAAGCCGACAGCCCACTCGGGAACGCTGATCATGCAGTGATAATGGTTGAAATCGTCCTAAACTCTAGACCCAAAACTGAAGAGCCAGTGCTCAAAACAACGAGATATTATAAAAAGGCTGACTGGGAAGCCATCAGAGATCTTATCAGAGACGCCCCATGGGAAAATAATTTTTCTCTCTCAGCTGAACAGTGTTCAACCGAGACCACTGAATGGTTCAAAACTGCAATCGACGCGCATGTTCCCATGCGGAAATTTTATAGCAAGCCCCACTCTCCCCAATGGTTTACTTCGACTTGCGCAACTGCCATTGCTCAAAGGCAGCATGCATTCCGCAGGTTTAACCGACATAAGTCCAGTTCAAACAGACAGAAGTACATAGAAGCTAGAAGTAACGTTAAGAAAGAAATAGCGACAGCTAAGAGAGAATTTACTGAAACCACTAAAAAACGCATCGAAGCACAAAAACTAAGAACTCGTGACTTCTGGAAAATCTACAACAGTGTAGTCAATAATGGGCAATCAACAATTCCCCCACTAACCAACAATCACGAGGTTGTTTGCTCAGCAACCGGAAAGGCTAACATGCTTGCCAGTCGGTTTGCCTCAAACTCCACACTGGACCCTCTAAACCACCCACTACCTCAATTTCCTATGCGGACAGACGCCACGCTAGACGATCTGAAAATCACCCCTGCTCAGGTGCATGCTATCATAAAAAACCTTGACACTTTAAAAGCATGTGGACCCGACCTCATCCCAGCTGTGCTATTAAAAAAGTGCTCAGCCGAAGTAGCTCCAGGTCTCTCCAAACTCTACAACAAATGTCTTAATGAATCTTGCTTTCCGGGCTGTTGGAAAACTGCTTCTGTGGTACCAGTATTCAAGAATTCAGGCGAAAGAACTGACCCATTAAATTATCGCCCTATTAGCCTCCTCCCACTTTTTGCCAAAATATTTGAGACCTTAATTAACCATGCTCTAGTCCAGCACCTTACAGATGCTAAACTTCTGACCGACCAAAAATATGGATTTAGACAAGCCCGTTCTACGGCAGACATCCTCACTGTAATCTCTGAACGCATATACCATTCACTGGACAAAGCGGGAGAGGGCAGAGCGGTAGCTCTAGATATATCTAAGGCTTTTGACAGGGTATGGCATGAGGGTCTCCTCAGGAAGATTAGATCATACGGTATCACTGGTAGAATACTTAACATAATTAAATCCTTCTTAGATAAGAGAAAAATCCAGGTTGTCCTCGACGGTCGTACATCTAAACAATATGATATAAATGCGGGAGTGCTCCAGGGATCTATCCTTGGACCTCTGCTGTTCCTGATATTCATAAATGACCTCCCCGACAAAATTGCCTCTGAGATGGGTATATATGCTGATGACACCACACTCTATAGCAGGCACGACAGGAAAACAAGTGAACATATATCTAAAGTAATGGCAGAAACACTAGAGGATGACCTCAAATCAGTAGTGGAATGGGGACAAAAATGGATGGTCACGGTCAATGCCGCCAAGACTAAACTGGTTTCATTCAATAATTACAAGAAACCTTCTCTTCCACCTATAGTAATGGCCAACGACTCTTTATCTGAGAGTACGTCTTTCAAGCTCCTTGGCCTAACGTTCACAGGAAACATGAGTTGGAACAATTACATTGAGGGCATTGCCAGGGCCGCTGCGAGGAAGGGGGCTCTCTCTACCGTGCTAGAAAACTTCTAACACCCGAAAGTATCCTGTACCTCTATAAGGCCACCATTCGCCCATGTATGGAGTATTGCTGTCATATTTGGGCTGGTGCATCTGCTACTAGTCTCTCACTCCTTGACAGGGTTCAAAAGAGAGTCGCAAATCTGATAGGCCCTAAATTGGCATCCAAGCTTCAGCCTCTGTCCCATCGTTGAAACGTTGCATCCCTCTGCCTGTTCTACAAGTATTTTAATGGTGAATGCTCTGAAGAACTGCAAGCACTTGTGCCTACACGACGTGAACACCGTCGACAGACCCGACAAGCTGCAAAATCCCACCCCACACTGTAAAGATCCCTAGATGTAAAAGATCTTTCTACTCCAGTAGTTTCTTCCCCAAAACTGCTAGACTTTGGAATTCCATTCCAGGTCACTGCTTCCCCAACTGTACTGACATGCAAAAGTTCAAGTGCAACGTGAACCAACATCTTGCTGCCCAAATCCCTACATAGTACCCCAGTAGATGTTTCCCCTGATAGTAGCCCCCTACACCAAAGTGGCAATGTGCCTTGTTTGGGGTGAAAATGTAATAAAAAAAACAACAACAAAAATTATTAATAATAATAATAATAATAATAATAATAATAATAATAATAATAATAATAATGATAATGTCGTTCATTAAATTCCGTATGAATTTGTTTACAATATCACGTCAGCTGCTATTTGTGCTTGACGATGAATGCCACGGAAAAGTCACTTCTGATTAATGTTTCGTTTTAAAATATGCAAACTAAGAAATGATTTGCTGCGATTTTCATAAATTATACTCATTAATAAAAAAATTCAAATAAAATGGTAAAGTACAAGCCGGCTGAAACAGGGAATCATTCGATCTGTATTCGAATGTTCTACCACTGAGCTATATATTCAGACGATCTTTCAAAAGAAATGATTTGTTGGGATTTTATTATTTCCCTTGGCCGGTGCCACGTAAAATATTCCCTTGTAAACATTTTTAATTTTATCTATAAAAGAAGAAAGAATATATTTAAAATCGGAACTTTTTCTAATTGTCGATACTTATCGGGTGAATTTCTGTACAAAACTATCTAAGAACAGTGCCAGACATATAAATTATATTTGTGTGAAATTTGCAAGATAGGCTCAGTTGTTTCGAACCCTATGAGGAAGGAGCTCACGCACACAC
Organism: Euprymna scolopes; assembly: GCF_053919585.1. Lineage (NCBI taxonomy): Eukaryota > Metazoa > Mollusca > Cephalopoda > Sepiida > Sepiolidae > Euprymna > Euprymna scolopes. The sequence goes on from NC_136492.1 coordinate 145,592,930, forward strand.
ATACACACATTACGCACACACACATACACATACACACATACACACACATACACACACATGCACACATACGCATGCACACACATACACAGACAAAGTGACTTTTATATAATAGTAGAGAAAGAGATAGAGATTTTCCGATATTTAGAGATTTTTAATCCGAAATATTTTTCTTACAACGTTGATTCATAAAAGTAGGGGGCTACTATAGGGGACATAAGTTGCAGGGGTATTGTTGTGTAGTACATTAATGGGGACTCATATTGGGGACTTATAACGGGTACATGTAATACACGAATGATGATGATGATGATGATGATGATGATGATGATGATGATGATGATGATGACACCTTTATATCACATCTTATAACACCGGTATTAGAATGATGATGACATTGCATCATGACGACGACTGTGACAATTCAGGGGGGGAGACATTTATATATCAGACAGGGGATTGTTCTTCTTTACATATATCGAGTAGAGGGTGATATGATGCACAGTTCTTAACATAGAGGAGGGAAGATACATAATCTTCGAAGGGTTACGCAATTTTAATTATAAGACAACAATTACAGCATAATGATAACTTCTTTATTCATCTGATCGCCCGGTCGATGACGTCAGGAATTCAAACTTGGATCTACATGGTTAATCTTCTACCCTTCGCCTCTAAGGGACTCTCCTCTAACTATGTCAACTCTTGGCTGATCAACTGCCCGACTGACTCCTCAACTCAACTCTCTGGATGACTAAAATCCGAACCCATAGTATCCTATGTGGAGAAATGTCTTTTATCTATGACATCAGATGTGTGTGTTTTCAAACGTGACTAATTTCACGTGGCTTTACATATCTTTGATCAACACATTCTTGACAAACAAAAGAATCCTCAATTCTAATCTAACCTATTTTTAAACAATATAATTCAGGACGTATCTAGCTCTTATTATTATATCTTACTTATAATTTAGGACGTATCTAGCTCTTACGCATGCGTACCATGCGTTTGCATAAACATATGAAAGTATGAAAGGAAAACTCGATCATCTCTTTCTACGTTTCTAGCCACAAAATCCGATCAACAACTTTTTCTCGTTTTTCTCCTTCTCCTCTTATATTCGAACGAGAAATTAATTAAACGACTCATGTTTTGCGGTCATAAAAATTCGATTAATTAAATTGAGAAATTCTAATCAGCTTTTATGAGAAATGTTTAATTAATTTCTCATGGTAGATGTTTGAACAGAAAGCCTGGTATTTGCTGTATCCAATGCTAATTGTATTTATTTCGTGCATTTTCAATTCGTCTTCTGAAATGGGTCGATTTCAACTAAAAATGCTTCCATTTTGACATGCAGACTAAATATCTTACCAATGTTCTTTCTCGCTTTTAGAAATTGTGTGTTGCTAGGGTTATAAAGTAAAAGAAATAACTTCTATTTTTAAACTCAAAAAGTTGAAGAGCTGCGAAGACAGGGGTGGTACCATTTGTGCCCCGGAATTTATTTTTCTACATAGTCAGCAGAATTCTACATACATTTTGAATAGGAATTCTATGACATACATCTGCTCCTGATAAACATCTCTGGCATGGGTTGCTTTCTTTCATAGAATCTAAGACAGTCAATATCTGTAAAACAGAGATGAAACTTTCAGAGCATAAATGCATGACTTCAGTCATCATCACAACGCAAATCGAAATGCTTTCTGATTCATTCAGACGAAATAAAAATAGGAGGCATTACTTTCTCTCTCTCTCTCTCTCTCTTTCTCTCCCCCTCTTTCTCTCTCTCTCTCTCTCTCTCTATATATATATATATATATAGTCATCCACATACAATACTGTTTACTGAGTTTTGCCAACGACCATATATATATATATATATATATATATATATATATATATATATATATACTTAATTTATTCACATAAAAGTAATATACGAAAGTATAGATGTATGCGTAAACTGTAAGTATTCACTTCAGAAGCGCTCAATACATAGGTAGAGCTAGTTAGTAAGTTATAAAATATATATGGCGATTAAGCTACACTGAATATTCCGCGTTTCATCCACGCTATATATATTTGAGATTACTTTATAAATATTAATTCTTTAATATTTATAATATACTTTAGTTTTACCATCTTGGATCATTTTGATAAATTTAATTGTAATTTTTATTTTATTATAAGATCCCGCTTGGTTGAGCTTTTTATTCTCTCCAGATATGTTTGAAAAGGAACACATCCCTCTGTCTGCCAAAAATATTCCTATTCCTTCCCAACAAGAATATATCCACAAATTTGTTCTCGCTTTGAACACTTTCCTAACAAATATAAGGTGGAAGGTTTATCACCATGGCTTAAGCATTAAAAATAAACTTAAAGCGCCTATTTCCTCTGAAGACCAACCTCACCCAGAAATCTTAACAAATGAACTCCCTATCAACTCTCATAGAGAACAAAAGAAAATCGGATTAAAAACCACTGCCCACCCGGAATACAACCCTTACCTTGCGGAGTTTGAAAATTCCATGTTAAATTTAGTCAAAAAATTAAATTTAAGAAACAAAAACACCATTATAATCCGGTTACTCGAAAAATAAATAATTTTGCCGAAAAAGTTAAAAAGAATAAACATATATTCGTCCCTGCTGATAAGAGAACAAATGATTATAAACTTGACTATCCTAGATTCAAAAGACTTTTGTATAAAGAACTTAATAAATCTTATAAAATAGTCCCTCGTAAGACTTTAGATTCCATTAATTCTGAAGCTAAACATTTATTGACTTTTATGAATATTCATAACTTCACTGAAATAATTTCTCCGGGTACCCCTAGATTCACCCTCAAGGATCATAAACCTAATTTCTATGACAACTCCTCCATCAGATTGATCTGCTCATCTAACTCTGACTTAGGTGCTGTAAGCAAAAACATCTTAGATAGAATCATCCCTTCTATTAAAGAAAAGGTAAGTTTTCCTCTTTGGCTAAATACAGATTCCATAATTAATTGGTTTGTCTCCCTTGAAAATAAACACCTCCTTAACTTCATAACCTTTGACATCCAAGATTATTATCAATCAATTTCTCCAATTCTTTTAAATAAGGCTCTAATCTTTGTTAAAAGAAATTCTGACTTAACTAATTTAGAAATTTAATTAATTCTCCTAGCGAGAAAGTCCCTTATACAATTTAACAATAAGTTTTGGACTAGACAGGACACCCCTGATAATTGTGACATCTTGATTGGCGCTTCTGACTCTGCAGAAGTTACCGATTTAGTGGGACTCTTCTTACTGAAAGAACTTAAATACCACTTTAAACCTATCCAAGAGGGCCTTTATAGAGCTACAACAACAGCCAAGCCAAGAGAGTAAAACAAAACAATTAAAATATTACATAACTTCTTTAATAACTTTGGCCTTTCTATAATTATCAGAACCAAACAAAAAACTCAAATTTTCAAGATGTTACACTTAATCTTTATACCGAAACTCATAGCCCTTATCATAAACCCAACCTTACGCTTTTATACGTCCATAAATCTTCTAACCACTCCAACTCAATTATAAAATCTATAGTACACTCCGTCTCTAGAAGAATTTCTGCTCTTTCTGCTGATAAAAAACTTAATCGAAATGCTACTTTCACCAATAATGCTTTAAGGAACTCAGGACACAAGGAAAATATTAAATACAACCATTATGCTCCTCCTGCAGGCCGCCTTAAATCTGTAATCACACACAATATGACTCATAAGAAACTAGTTCAAATAACAAGATCTGCCGCTATCAATAACAATGAACCAGTCTACATATATAATCCAAACCAAAATACTAATCGTAATAACTCTAACCCACCCAGTCGCTTCAGGAGAAAGAAAAATATTTGGTTTAATCCTCCATTTAGCGTAAATGTTAAAACTAATATACCTAAGGAATTCTTCAACATTGTACAAAACTCTTTCAAATATCCACACAGGTTTAGTTTTATTTTTAATAAAAACTGAATCAGGATTTCTTATTCAACAATGCCTAATTTAACACAAAGAATCTTAACATCTAATAACAAAAAAATTTAATCAACCCCCCAAATCCCTTTCCCAATTAAACCCAAAACTAACTGTAATTGTAATAACAAACATCTTTGCTCACTCAATAATGATTGCATCCATAAAGATGTTATATATTAATGCACAATTACTGAGGTCCCACGCAATCCTCCCATAACAGACACTAATATTTCGTCTTCGAGTTATCGTTCTTATCCCCCATCTGATATAGTTACTAATCCAATATAGCACTCGAGCAGCCCCTCCATCTTCTATCATACAACTTGCAATAATGATAATAATAATAATTATAATAATAATGAGAATAATGATATTTCTCCTAACCGCCATCCTAACACTAACAACACTCATTATCCCCTCCAAAATAGTTCTCGTACAATCATTGTCTCACCCTTTGTTGAACACTATGAACAAAATTCAAACCATTTAACTGATACAAATCAGCAAATTAATATTAATATCAGACCTCGAGCTTTTAATAAAGTACAGACATATATCGGCGCTACTTCAGCATTAATAAAGAAAAGAATATCAAACCACATTTCTTCTTTTAACAACCATAATTCTAATAATAACCAAGGAACTTCTCTAAACACTTTAATTAAAAAATTAACTCCAATAATACCCCCTTCTCAATTAAATGGACTATCATAAAAAAAGGAAAGTCTTATACTCCGGGCTCTAAGTCAGTTTGCCTCTGCACAACCGAAGCTATAACTATAATAACTTCCCCTCAAAGTAACAATATAATAAATTCTAAAAACGAACTGATCTCTTCTGAAAACATAAGTCCAAATTTAATTATGGTATTTTATAACTTAATAATCCTTTACTTTAATTCTTTATTTCTTCTTTGCTTGGCCGGTTTTTTATCTGCAATTTCCGTTTTAGTCTTTAAATATTCCTATCTATCTAATATATCAATCTACGCACACATTCATATCCTGTATGTATGTTTACGTATATTTTACTATATGCATTTACTTACATACTTACTTGCTTTGTCCGGAATTTGCAGATACCGGCCATCCTCTCCTCTTAAATTTTTTTTATTTTTTATTTTATATTTTACTAGCAAAAGTACCCGTCGTTGACTGGCTTCAAAAACAGCCTACAGAAAATGGACTCTGATTTATGAAAGTATGAAAGGTTATGAAAAAAAAGGGTTGTAAAGAGATAGCTTCGAATTTGGGGGTAATCAAAACCAAAGCAAAATATGATGAAAGTAAAAATAAAATAGATAAACCCACTAATTTATTATACCATACCTGTTCACACTGAAACACTTATCACAATATTCCGTGGATCTATATTAAAAAAAACCTTGTTAAACTTTGTGACATATTTCCATTCTATGGAGGTCAGGCGCGAACGAACACCCCATAATTTTATTATACCATATTTCTTCAAACTGAAACATAATTATCAAAGTATACTTACGCAGATAGATATGAAAAGTCTTTATTAAAGTTTGTGCCTGTTTCCATTCTATGGAGGCCAGGCGCTAACGCAGACCCCACAATTTTATTATACCATCCCTATTTAAGTTAAAACATACTTATCAAAGTATTCTTATGTACATCTACATCAAAAACCTTGTAAACGTTTTTTTTTTTAATTTTTAAATTTTTTATTTCCATACTTTGTGAACCGGGCGCGAAGTATAATAATAATAACAATAACATCAATGTCGGAGATAATAACGGAGATAATAATAATAATAATAATAATAATAATAATAATAATAATAATAATAACAGCAATTATAATGATGATAATTGCTGTTATCCCCGTTATTATCCACGTCATTGCTACCATAACCGCTACCATTATCTTCATTTTCACTGTTATTAATATTAACATTGACTTTACTTTTATCATAGCTATTGGTAATATTTTTTAAATGTTTATTTTTAATGTTTATCTTTAATTTTGTCTTTATTTCATCTTTATTTTTATCTTCAATTTTACTTTTATTTTATTTTCATCTTTATTATTACTACTATTATTATAATTTTCATTATTATCTTCCTCACTATAATAATTACCCTACTATTATTGGTATATTTTTACCACTCATATAAGTAGTAATGGTCTCCTTGCTCCTCCATTTGCTATCTATATGTATCCTTAACCTTGATCATCTCACCATTAGAAACCCACCTTATGTCTAACTTTAACTTTGTTGGAATTTACATAATTTTAGTCTTCCGCACGTTGATACATACGGAGATTAAAAGCAAGTTATATAATTGTAAATAGAATTACGTACTATCTAACAATTTATCACATAGTTAAACAATATGGAAACGAGTTCATAAGCAGCGTGTATAAGTTGGCGCTGTGCCTAGTAGTTCATTGTGACACTCGTTTCGTTTTGACGAGGCTCTTCAGTAAAGTGCAGAGGTTTCCTTTCAGTCAGGGATTGAGGTTAGCTTTTACTGACATACATTGCTTGTGTAAGAAAATATATTGGAATAGAAAAGAAAGGACAGCGCTGTGTTTTGGTTTTTGTACTACGCGTGAAAGTTGGAAGTGAATATCTTATATTTGTTTCGTTAACAAAAAATTTTGGTTTTTGTCTAATCAAGAATCAATACGTAAAAAAATGTAAATTTATTACTTTGACGATAGAGTTTTAGAATATAAAATGGGACAACTGCGAACATTTAAATTTGTGGGGGCGGAGAGCTATAGTTCTCATTAATAACTACAATGTAAAACTGCAAGTGATAATTACGTTTTAAAGAATTATAAACGAGATGGAAAGAAAGGAAGAGGGACATGGGGAAAGGAGAGAGAGAGCGAGGTAAAAGAAAGGGATATAGATTAGAGAGAAAAATAGAGAGGAGAGTGATAGTGTAACGTGACCGTTATACTTTAACAGTGCCGTTATATTCCAACCACTCGGACCCGCACGCTGTCTGGTACCGTTTCAGGAACAAATAAATAAGGAAAACATAAAAATACAACTCAGTATTTTTTTTATTTGAATACATAAACTATTTGTTCCAATAATTTCCGACTGTGTTCTAAAATATCATACACGCATCCAACATGTCTGTCAAGACGTTCTTTCACGCACGTGTCTTTTTCGTTTCCTGCCTTTCCGCTTTTTCGATCACGCGGCGCATTTTCTCTCTCGTCGCATACGAGTCAAAACACGTCCGATCGCTTCGTTCGCTCAACCACGTGCTGCCGTTTTTTTTTCTTGTTTTTCCCGTGACGTCAGCGCGTACGGACTTGTTTCATTTGCATATGTGCTAAGGCAGCTGCTGTTGCTAATATTTTCGCTAGCCAGTTATCCTACAACTGCTGCCGATTTTTTCACATCCGCGCCATGCGCACTATGTTACAATAGCAGAGAGAGGCGACAGAGTAGGACAGAGTGCGAGGAAGAGGATGAGATGAGTAAGAGCAATGGAATTATGATGGGCGAAAGAGAGAGGAGAAAGAGCAAATAAGAGACAAGGATAGGAGAGAGGGTGGAAGAATGAGATTCATTGACAACAGAGATTTAAAGACTGGGAAAGAGTGAGAGATGAATTACTCGAAAAAGACACGAGAGAGAGAGAGAGATAACGATTATGGCAGTGAGAGAGAATAGCGAGAGAGATAAAGAAAATAGATACTAAAAGAAGGGGTGAGTGTAAAGAGAGGAGGTGGTTAAATGAGAGAGAGAAATATGGAATGGAGAGAGTGAAAGAAAAGAAACAATTAAAGAAAGAGGACATAGATGATGATGATGATGATGATGATGATGATGATGATGATGATGATGGTGATGGTGGCGGTGGTGGCTTCAGAGAGAGAAAGAGAAAGAAAGAAAGAAAGATAGATAGATAGATAGATAGAGAAAGAGAGAGAGAGAATAGACAAGGATAGAAGAGAAAACGGGAGTTATACAAAAGAGGGGAACATGGAAAAGAGAGAAAGAAAAACGAGAAAGAGAGAGGAGATAAGAAGAGATATTGTTAAAAAAAAATGCTACAATGAGAAAGTAGAAAGAAAATAAAAATAAAAAGAGAGAAGAGAAAAAGACGAAATAGATTATAGTAACCTACTTCGCATGAAGTTAGACACAAGCCAAATGACTTTTTGAAAAGCCAACGTATTAGACTAAGCGCAATCTGGCCTACAAGAAAATGCATGAGCAGCCCGGTCAACATTCTCGATAGGCGCGCCTCAGACGATTAGCAGTAACTCCTCAGAGAGAAAGTAAAGCCTGGAAGAGTGGGCCTCCTAGCACAGAATGGCTTAGGTAAGTGAATCATATGAATAGAGGAAAAGAGGAAGAGAGGAAGAAAGGAAAAGAGGAAGAAAGGAAGAGAGAAAGAGAAGAAGAGAGGAAAAGAGGAAGAAAGGAAGATAGGGAAAGAGGAAGAGAGATAAGAGTCTTTTAAAGTCCACCAGCCAATCAGCATATTCATTAAGTCTTCCCATATTGTATTGATGCTCATGTATAAAAGAAATATTTGATTCATTGTCAGCAAGCATTCCTTTCAGCCATTATCAAATCTCGATAATAGACCGTTTTAAATGTAATGTAAATCGACATCTTGTTAACCTTGCAATATGCCTTTGTTTGGGGGTGAACGTGAGTAAAAAAGATGGCTGATGATAAGCAGCTACACAAGAGCTCATTTCCGATCCGCGCAGTTTGATGTTCGGATAAACAGATGGACGATACGAGAACAAATGGAATCTAAGACGAAAGAAATTTAAATCGCGAAGTGGTGAACGCTGCTAACGTTTTTATGTGTAAAAACAAAATCGAAACAAATTGGGTATTTTTGCTTTTTATTTTTAAATTAAACAAACTATGAAGTTTAAAGATTGTTTTCTTTATTGAAGACCTTATCAAATACAAAATGTACTATATCAGACATCGAAGCCTTAACAGTTTCACTTGGTTTATTTTATTCCATTTAAGACCTGAAATCGTTTGATAATTTGATTGGTTATGTTTTAACTTTATTAAATTCATGAATTGTCGAAAAAGGCAATAAAACTGCAATGAAACATGAAATCGTGTATTTCATTCAGTAATTGTGTTTTCATCTTTTTTATCAGGTTGACAGGAAAGTTCTTGTGGTTTTTAACTTTTTTTTTTACCCAGTGATCACCATTTATCAAGGCCCGGAAGCCACTCAGGGACAAGGGTTATTGCAAGTACATTACATTAGTGTGGAGATTTGATGAAGTGTTTACTTAAGGGGGCGGTTCATTAGGAATTTGTTCACATTAGACTTGAAGATATCCAAGTTGTAGTCCGGTGGGAAGCAGGCAGACGAAACAGAGTTCCACAGGCGTGCAGTTCTAAGAAAGAAGCTTTGTTCATGGAATCTGCGTTTTGATTTAGGCACAGGTATAGAGTGGGGGAAATTTTTCACAGTGAATTCAGCTAGACGGATGTTTTTCGTGAAAGATTGGCGAGGGGGGACCAGAGATTGGAGTCCGGACGAGGCTTGCATATTGACCGGGTGTATCGGGTGGGTTCACGAACAATCTGAGTGAGGTCATAACCAATGGCAAAATCATGACAAAACCTCCCCTCATCATCTGTCTTATTTGAATGGGTCAGCCATTCCACGTATAGGACGTTGAAGTCACCACAGATGTGGATGTTAGCCGAAGGATGTGAAGACAGTATGTGGTCTATTTTCTCAGATATGCTCTTAAAGATAGTAACTCCGCTGTTGTGGGGCCTATAGAGGGCAAATATAAATGCAATGGTGTTAGCAAGTGTAACTCGGAAGCACATATAGGGTAAATTAGGATATTCTCTAGAGATATCCCTGCCACACGGGAAACCATCCTTAATGTAGGCACATATTCCATGCCCATGGCGATCTTTGGTGTCAGATTTAGCTGTTAAATTAGAGCATCCGTTAATTATGAACTCATCTATGGAAGTGGTCGGCCCTATTCCAGTTTCACTTAGAAATAATATGTCCGGTTTCGTCTCCTGTAATTGAGTTTCAACCTCTGGAAGGTTGGAACGTAGACCCTGATGTTGGAGAAGGAGACCTGGTAGTAGGGGTCTACGTTGAAAGATGGGGTTCTAGGTTTAATCGAGTTTTTATTCTGGAGATATTTCATGTTGAGGTTTTGGGATTTGTGGAGTAGGTTTGCATACTTGGTTAGAGCAGTACAGAGAGGGAAAGTAAGAGAGAAAAAGACAGGAAAAATTTTATTTTTTTGTAGCACACGAAAAGGTAAAGCCGTAACAATTACCCACTAGTATGGCATCGAGAGGCTCCACCAGAGACTACTGCATGGTCCAGATCTACTCACCAAATGGCAATACAGCAGTCCCAGTACTTTGCGCCTGCTGATAGGACAGCCTCCTTAGTGGTTAATCCAAGGTTCGGGTCTCTGACTATCAGGCGGATAACGTCAGCCCAGACATACGTTTACCTCCAGCACCTTTACTAGTGACATGGCCACAAGGATAGACAGAGACAGACAAATTTCCGACATCTCAGACTACTGGTCACGAAGTACTACCGACCTTTAAGCAGCTTTTTCTTCACCCTTTGTCAGAAAAATCACTCATTGAATGAGGACTGAGTGACAAAATAGGAGAAGCGAGAGTTACTGGAGCTACCGATAACACATCCACTGTATTATCTACTCTCCATTAAAAAAGGGGGAGGGGAATGGGTACAAGTGACTTATTTGTATCTAAGTAGTAAGTCCGGTGCTAAGTTAACAATTCGTGACACTTGATGATAATCTCCCCTCCCATATTAATGGGTGGAAGTTTGTCGTTATCTATCGAGTTTGAATCATTAGTTTCACCTTATAATTAATTAAAATCCAATAATTAACTATTATCAATTTGTAAAGTAGGCTTAATATTAATTTACATTCGAGTTTAGATAATTATTCAAGGTTTTACTTTAGGAGGTTCGTTTTTATGAGTAACTGTTTCTTTGCACTGTATTATATTTCGAATGTACTTGAACATAAGGCTAAATATATAAGATGGTTTGATTGGCCAGCAAGGAAGCAAGCATTTTCAATACAAGCAGCTTGCAGTAATAGTATATATTAAGTATACTACTTAATAAGTCCTAAGTTTATCTACTCTAATAGAGAATAATTTCCGGCATTTTTTCTTTTATCGTTAGTTGCCGGCATTTTGTTTGTTTTTATCGTTTAACTTTGTAGCATGAGGGGGTGACGGATTAGACAGGAGAATACAGACAAACAGATAGTAGAATACATACAAAATACATAAATAAAACACGAAAAACAAGTTTAAACAAGGTAACATAAAAAATATTTAGGATTAGTTTTAAAAAATACTTAACAATTTTTCCATAGTGTTCCCTCCGCCGTCTTTTTGTCAACTGGTAGCTGGCATATCATGTCTTTCTAGAGCGTAAGATTTCTACTTCCGGATAACTTGGTCGAGTGCCTATCTATTTATAGAATAAAAATCGTTACGTTCAGATGTGTAAAATATTTAATTTACATTTTTTTTATTGTTAAAAAAGTTCTAACTTTTTTTTTTACTCTAATAGAGAATAATTTCCGGAATTTTTCCTTTTAGCGTTAGTTGCCGGCATTCTGTTTGTTTTTATCGTTTAACTTTGTAGCATGGGGGGTGACGGATAAGACAGAAGAATACAGACAAGAAGACAGTAGAATACAGACAAAATACATAAATAAAACACGAAAAACAAGTTTAAACAAGGTAACATAAAAACATTTAAGATTTTATATCCAGATGAGCATATTCTCGGTTAAAACAATACTTTATTGATCGAAATAAGCACCATCAGAAGAAACATATTTTTCCAACACAAAACATATGTATTTATGCCAGTAACGTAAAAATCTTGCGTTCTCGTGGAGATGATATCGCTTGGATTTTTAAGCATTTCTCACGCAGTTGTCGGGATGCTTGAAAAAGTAGTAGTCAGCGGATAAGGCCGAATTTTTTAGCCGAATTCGTTCGACTTCTGCATGGTCGGTTTAGCAACATGCGGTCAGGCATTATCGCAGAGGAGAATTGAGAATTTTCTGTTGACTAATGCTGAGTGTTGTTGTCGAAGTTTCTGATGCATTTCATCCATTTTTTGACAGTACTTCTCTGCCATAATGACTGCATTCAAAAACCTGTAATGGATGAGAAAGGTCGCAGACCATCAAACAGTCAGAATTACCTTCTTTTGGTGAAACTCTGGCTTCAGGAAGTGTGGTGGAACTTCGTCGGCGTCTAACCACTGCGTCGTCGGTTGTCGTAAAGAACCCACTTTTCATCGCAATTCACAACCTAGTCGAGAAACGGGTCGTTCTTGTTGCGTAAAAGAGGGGACGGTGACATTTCATAACGGCGTTTCTTTTGATTGTCGTTCAATTCATGAGGCAACCATTTATCAAGTTTTTTTTTGTCTTTCCAATCTCTCAAGTGGTTGGAAATCGTCACGTTTAATGCAGACGAAAGTTCTCGAACAGTTATTTGTGGATTGCTTTCGACTCTTAATTGATCGTTTCAATATCCGATGGCTGACCACTGCGCTAATCATCTTCAAGATTCTCATCGCCGCCACGGAATTTCTTAAACCACCATTGTGCTGTTTAGTAGTGGTTCTTGGGCAAAACGCTTCGTTGATATCACGAGCTGTTTCCACAGCTTTTCAGCCTAGCTTGAATTGAAATACGAAAATTGCCCCAATTTACAATTTTTTTCATCTTGTATTAAATGTTCTTAAAAGAAGAAATAATTGTTTAAAAACGATTATAATTTAAACGATTAGATAGAGCGAAAAACGCTTTTTAAAATGATATATAAAGTAAAGGTATTATAATGAAAATTTATTTGAAAATACATTATTTGAAATCAAAATTAAAAATTCCACAAGAACTTACTTCTCAACCTAATATTTATCGTACCTTTATCGATATTTATATTATTATTTATTTTACATTCGCATATTTATCGGCGAGTTTCACTTTTTATCGATTATGTCGCTAGAAAATTCCATATTTTCTAAATATTTTCTCAAACCTTTTAAAATTTAGAATGAGGGATAACTTTTCTATATAAACTTCATGTAAAATGATACCTCTTTTTTGATCATCACAAACTTGATCATTTGTCTCTGTGCGCGTGTATTGAGTATGTCGTTTGAGAATTGCGGTTTTCAGTTTTGATTCTTAGTCAATAATTCACTACGCTAGTCATATAGATAGATAGATAGATAGATAACTAGATCAATAGATATATCAGTAATACAGATATATATATATACATATATATATATATATATATATATAGAGAAAGAGAGAGAGAGAGAGAGATATAGATAGATAGATAGATAGATAGATAGATAAATCGGCAAACAGATAAATAACAAATAATTTTTTGCGTTCCCAATTACATAACATTCCTTCCCTCTTTTTTAATAAAAATGTATAACGAAGGCATACATTTTCTACTAATCACATTCTACTAAGAAGGAAATGCATCTGCTCACCCCGCTGGCAAAGAAGGCTATCATAGCATAATTCACTAAATAATAATTATATAATTAAAAATAAAATAAACCACAATAATGCCATGTGGCCCCAATCCTTGCGCCCTCGAAGGTCAACACTCCCATTTTTAATGACCCAAATAAAAATTCCAGGGGCATTCTTTACTCTCGTCGACATAACACGTGGTCGATAAATTCTCGGCAATCAACCAAACAACAAAAATCGAGGTCCATCTGCCTGATCCACACGGACTATCATCATCATTGGCTTTGCAGACCAGCTTTTCTTTCCGCAGGTGGCACAAAAATTCTACATCCCAGGGCTTACACCCTTTTATTTTGTGAAACACAGAAAACCTCTTCTACCCTATCTCGTGGTCAGCACTCTAATTTCCAGGATATCTTTTTTTCTATACCTCAACTTAATTTAATTGGTCAAAACGTCATTTATGTCGGTTCCATTTATTCTACACCATCGTCATCCCTGAGTGGTCGAAACACAATGGCCCAGTGCCATCATGGTTGTCCATGCATATCGTTTGGGCATTCTTGATCCTTAAGAAGGAGCTTTTACAGACCAACAGCAAGGCATCATCTCGCATCTTAGGATCATGCAGAGATCACGATAATCTGTCGTTACAGCTATAACGCGCTTCCATAAACACATGACCCCTACGAGATAAAAAAAAAATCTTATAAGATTACGCCGAACTTACGAATGTAGGGAAAATCCCACGAAAAACAAATTCCGCAACCATTTCGAAAACTAGAATAAATACCGACGGAACTCTTGACCCTTCCAAAACTTAAAAACTAGCTGACCCTTTACTCAACTGTAAATATAGAGACGCACACATATATTTGCACAAATATGTTTGGATTTATATGCAACCAACCGTTATTTGTGTACAAAAACGACCCCTTCCCCATAAAAGGAAAGAAACACGAAGGATGTGATAGCATAATAGTATTGTAGGTACTTCTGCAGTTTAGGCGTCGTGCAGGTCATTTCCCTCTCAGTACAGACCAATAAGTCCCCTGTGTGTTATGAGTAAGTTGCTGGAATCCATATTAAATTGATAAATAGTCAACCTAATCAGCAGAAATAACCTTCTTAGTGACACACAATATGGTTTCCGTTCTGCAAGATCTACTGCAGATGTGCTAACGGTTATATCGCACAGGATTAGTGAATCTCTTGACAAAGGCTTCCTTTCTAGAGCAATTGCTCTTGGCATATCAAAGGTCTTCGATAAGATATGGCATAAGGACCTACATCACAAGATTTCCAGCTACGGTATAACTGGAAATGTTCTCTCTATCATTAAATCATTTCTCTCCTATAGGCTCATAAGAGTAGTGGTAGATGGACAAAAATCAGAGGCCTGTAGTATTAATGCTGGAGTCCCTCAAGGGTCAATCCTGGGCCCAACTCTCTTCCTTATCTACATCAATGATCTCCCAAAACACATACTTAAATCATTCGTTGACATCTATGCTGATGACACGACCATCTACGGCAACACATCAAAGGCTGTAAATGACAAAGTTCTCTCTGATTCTCTCTCCTCTGATCTCGAGCGCGTGGTTCAGTGGGGGAAGATGTGGCTGGTTACCTTTATTGCATCCCAAACCAAACTCCTATCCTTACATCATCAATGCTCTGATCCCAATCTGGCATCAATTGTGATGGATGGCTCTCGTCTGGGTGAGGCCCCGTGTTTTGACAAGCTTCTGGGTTTGACTTTTACTCCTGATCTGAAATGGAACACATACATCAAGTCTGTTGCCATGGTCGCTGGAAAGATGGTGGGATCCTTCTACCGCTCCAGAAGATATCTCACTACTGATGCAATTCTCTATCTATATAAAAGCCAAGTACGTCCAAGGATGGAATACTGTTGCCATATCTGGGCAGGAGCTGCTAAAAACAGCCTATCCTGCCTTGACAGAGTACAAAATAGACTTCGTGGCTTAGTGGGGAATACCTTTTTCTCTACCCTGCAAGCTCTCTCCCACAAAAGAGACGTGAGCCTATCCTTGTTTTATCGTTATTTCCGTGGCAGATGCTCGTCTGACCTCCAATCTCTAGTCCCCCCTCGCCAATCTTTCACGAAAAACACCCGTCTAGCTGAATCCACTGTAAAAATATTTTCCCCACTCTTTATCTGTGCCTAAATCAAAACATAGATTCCATGAACAAAGCTTCTTTCTTAGAACTGCACGCCTGTGGAACTCTGTTCCATCTGCCTGCTTCCCACCTGACTACAACCTGGATGTCTTCAATCCAACGTTAACAAATTCCTAATGAACCGCCACCTTAAGTAAACACTTCATCAAATCTCCACACTATAGTACTGTACTTACAATAACCCTTATCCCTGAGTGGCTTCCGGGCCTTGATAAGTGGTGACCACCGTGTAAAAAAAGGTAATGATAGTGTTGTTATTTAGAAATACGTTTTTAGCATTGTGTGAAGAAACGTTGTACATTCACTACTTTCACCTAACAATTTAATAAACAAAAGATACTGTGAAACTATTTTTGCTTGGAAATCCTGTAACGGGCATGCATCGAAGCATACAAGAATGTTATGTGCGTGCTCTCGCTTGTCGCCTCTTGAGATATAATAATTCACTCACCCGAGAACAATATAAGGACGACACTCGAATCATTCGCCAATGATTTAGTAGGTTGCTTTTAGTCCATGTCGAGGTTACCATTTCGAGTTCGAGTTTGTATTTACATTACCGATTTAGTTTGTGTCGTGGTTAGTGTTCGAGTCCGTATTGTTGCGTTTCATGTACAAGTTAACGAACTTTCCGAATCAAGAGTTTTCTTCCAGTGCTTTTTCTGTTTACTTACCTACGGACAAGGGCAAAGTTAGACACAAGCTATTTCGGCATAATAACTTTCTATGTATATGCTGTGTATTAGAATCGAATGAGGAGAAATGTACGGGTTTCAATTGTGTGAAGAAAACGTTGTACACGGCTTTTGACTCCCTTCGTCACATGGAAGCAATTTGGTCAGGCAAAACTGTCGTTGTCTTCTTGATAGAACTACAGAAACTTGTAGTTATGCTCGGCGGCGTGTCAGATCTGTACTTTCAATGTACATTTATTGCTGGATTGTGTGAGAATGAGGAAGAGCTCTCGAATAGAGGGCTTAAATTTTCCATACGTGCTGGCACAAGCTCTTGTTATCTTGAAAAACTGAGTTGGAGATAAAGAGCACGCTTCAGAAGAAGCACTTGCGTCACAATGCACACAAAAAGAGACGGATGCACTTTTGGTGTGTTATAACTTTGATGGATCAAATCATATGAAAAGTGATTGTCTCTTGAGACGCAAGGTATTCAGAGATGCTGATGATAAGTCATGAAATAGACTCATGTGTCATCGTTATCAACGGCAGTGGCGCGTTGCTGAAAGTTGTCCGTTTCCGGACAAGGGGACGAGAATTCAACACCAATCTCATCCCCTAAACTCTTGTAAATGGCACATTTTCTGTGGTGACTGTCTGAATCAATGGAATACTACGTAAAACTCTGGTAGACACAGCACTCAAATACGCAGTCATGGAAAATAAGTCATGGAGAAGGAAAACAACTAGCGTGCTCACAGCAGGTGGAGGTGCATTTAATGCTGTGCTAAGAGTTGGCATTGATGCAAAACTCGCCATAACTACAGTTCTAGTTTCAGTAGTTTATTTGTTGATTGGGCTAAACATAATCAAGTGGATGTAACTAGTATCACGGCTAACAGGGATATTTGATAAAATACATTTAAGGAAATCGCGACAGTAAAGATCAAATATGGCAGTGCAAGACATACACCGAGCATATCCACAGATTCCTATCGACAAAAATCCCTTTGGCCGTTCCAAACAGTTGAGAGTAAGGGACATATTTGCTGACCCGCTCAGGATTCGGGCTCAATATCGCCCTTTTATAACGCAAGCCATTGTTGCCACCTCGCCTTATATCGACGATATTTTTGTGAATAATACTCGTGTTATACGGTCCGCGTCAAAGAACATTTGAAGCAGTTTGGTCTTGATAGTTAGGTCCCAGAACAGATGGGAAAAGGCCCACGCATAATGGGATTAGGTGTCTGAAAAGAGCAAAGAAAAGTTTGTGGAAGTGAACTTACCAGGCGAATTGTCTTCTCAGTGTGCGTTGACTACGTGTTCCTACATCATTTGTGGAATGAAGGGCAAACACAGTAACGATTGGATGGGATGATGAAGTGCAGGATCCTCTACTATCACGGATAATTGCTGATATGTGTACGATCATAGCTCAGGAGGGTTTAGTGAAAAGCGATTGGTATATTAGTCGATAAGGTGTAACTGTATGAGGAGATACAAGTTTCTTAACCACCAGTGTGATTATTGAAAGCGATGGCTCCGTAGCAGAAGACACAAGCTGGCTCTAAGTACATGATGAAAACGCATCATTTTGGCTGAGCCCGATGTTCCTCAAGGCGTAAACCTTGCATTGCAAGGATAGGTAAAAACGATTTATTTTTACGCAGTGACTCTGTATGTGTGCATTGCTGAGTAGCTGATACCTTGGCCGAAAAGACAAAAATGCGCATCAAAGCAGCATCGTAAATGTTACTCAGCTGGCGGCCTACACCGAAAGTTGGTCTCAGGATATGAGCTGCAGATTTATGCAGAGGCTTGTCAAATCTCACGATAAACTGAGCCAATCAGCTTACAAGGGTACCACAGCAATGGCTGCATGAAACCCATACATTGACAGAAACCAGATAACCTGTGTGCGGTGAAGCCAACGAACAGAATGTTACTAAGATACAAGCCATCCATCGATCTAGCTGGCATCCTGGTATGAAGAGAACACTACTACTGTGAAGTTGACCAAACCACGAATAACTAAAGCCAAGGTACCATCAGTGGTTAAGGATTGTAGAGAATGCTAATCAATTGATCCAGCCCCGGTGTACTAAAAGCCTGACATACTTGATTTCACAGAAAACTAGAGTAGGATTGCAATAGATGTGACACATCCTTTGAAATCAACTATACCGGGCGTTGATAGACTGCGGTCTCATCCGTTTTGCTATTTAAAAGCACTTGTCTTACCAATGCTTTGTTAGCATGAACAAATAATTAGAAATAGAGTTTTGTGAAGAAGAACGACTAATTATGCTGCTTACTGACGATGGCGTATCGGGGTTATTGCTGGATTTTGTATTGGCGTCACTGATCAAGTCGATGGCAATGTTATTGCCTGAGTGTGTTGCGTGTTGAGTACGAGTTGGCGCGCGTTCCGAATCATGTTCTCTTGATTTTTTTCCTCCTCATAGTGAGGCAAAGTAAGATACAAATACTTTAAACGTAGCATAGTCTATAAACTTCAGAAATAAAGAAAAATTTACCACCCCATTTATATGTAAATGTACATGCGTAAACATTTTATTACTTCTAAAGTTGACAAACATGTCATATTTTATTGGATTTACAAATTAAATAAAATTTTTACGGTATTTTTTTGCTTAAATTGTTTTTTTTTTATTAATTTTTTTTTTTTTTTGAAAAGACAGAATAGTTTGTATGTCCACAATACATTTCTAAATAATATTTTTTCTGAATGATCTAGAAACTGCAGAAGTATCAAATGTAATTTCGCAAAACAAATAAATGTAAAGGTGTAAGTAGTACTTCTGCAGTTTACGGACCGTGCTGAAACATTAACCTTATTATATAGAAACCCATGCTAAACAAGTTGACTATTTTGTACTTTCACCTAATAATTTAATAAACAAAGATGTCGTAAAGATTGAATGATTTTGCGAAATCTTTTCTATAATTAGACGACTGTAACGAAATAAAATGATCATTTTTAAAACTGCACTTCTTCTAACAATTTGCATTTTAAAATTACCTATATCAGATATTTTTTTTCAGTTAGAAATACAAGGGACGTTTCAAAAGTAATGCCTCCTATTTTTTATTCTGCCGAATGGATCAGAGGGGATTGAAAATTACATTTTTATAATGACTGAAGTTATGCATTTATAACCTAAAAGTTTCATCTCTCTGTTGTAGATATTGGCGGTGTGAAACCTTTAGAAAGCAACCCTTGTCATGGAAGTGCGCCAGAAGCATGGATATCTCATTGAATTCCCGACCAAAGTGCATTGATAATGGTGGTGACAATGTAGAAAAATAAATTCTGGAGAGCAAAAAGGTCTTTTAATCGTACCACTCCTGTATCGCAGCTCTCCAAGTTTTCATGTTAAAAACAGAAGTTTTACTTTTGGAAGATCCTCTTATAAAATGAATTTATTCCGTTCAATCACTACACACAAGCAGAGTCACATGAACGAGATAGGTATCTACAGGGATAACGGTTTCGACTATTTAACAAACATGATGATTGTCATAATAATACTACTAATACGGCGTAATCACGTTGACACACAGGTTAGATTACCGAAGTTAAGCAACGTGGGGTCTGGTCAGTACTAAAATGGGTAACAATTTGAGCATTCTATGCACTGTATGTGCTCTGCACTATTCTCGGCATTGTTTCCAGTCGTCCAGAACCTCTCCTTGCCACTGAACTAAAGCAGTGCTGATTCAGTTCTGATGGGATTGCACAACCATTGCCTCATAATTACACGCGTTTCCATTTCCATTATTACTAATAATAGGTGACACCGACTCCAAAACTTCCGGAAATTTGCTTTTAAAAATACTTTAAAGTGCATGTTTTGAAATTTAGATTACGATATATTTGTTATTTTAAAATTATAATCTTTATATCAATACGATTAAGATTAAGATTATAATCTTTATATTAATACGATTAAGATTAAGATTATAATCTTTATATTAATACGATTAAGATTATAATCTTTAGCGCGTGTGTTATCTTGTGTGTCATGCTTACATATTTTTCCTTCTGTCGTTTAATGTTTATGACCTTCCATTTCTTGTAATAAATAATTTTACTAAGAATTCTTCATAGGTTTCGGTTTCAGTTTCGATTATAGCTGATGGCACTTAAGTTATCTATTTTTTTATAAATAATTTTACCAAGGATTCTTCAAAAGTTTTGGTTTCGGTTTCGATTATCGCTGAAAGGACTCATGTTATATATATAGATATTTTTTCTTCATAAGTTTTGGTTTCGTTTTTAATTCAAGCAGATGCACCGAAGTCATAAGGATATATATTTTTTTTATTTTCAAAAATCACAACTTTATAATATATAAGAATCGATAGAAAATTGACTCTATAATAAAATTGTAAACCTATAGACCGGCCATTGGGTTTGACCGATCCCCGTATTACATTAAATGTCCTGGAAACGGTCCACGTATAAAGACCTCTCGATTAGACGTCTTTTTGTTTAGGTGAAGAGAAAAACCATACTTGAGATGTTATGCGTAGCTGGCTTCTTCTCCTCCCAGAATGACGTCCTGTTGTTGAGTCCCGTTTCGTTAAGGCAGATGTTTAAGGCAGACACAAAATACGACGCACGACACAATTGTAATATATATGAGTAATAATCTTATTTCTTTATTACAAAAATATACATTACAATACAGTTTACAGATCATGATTAATTTTCACAATTAACTTAACAATAAGATCTTCAAAACTAACTAGTCCTAACTAATGCTGAGGAGAGTGTGTGCCCCCTTCCCTCATTTACGGAGAGACAAAAATATACGTCTTATCCCATGCTGTCCAGACGAAAAAGACATCAAGAAAAGGTAGGGAATTCTGGGATTGCATTCTGGTTGCTTATTTCTGTG
The DNA here is from genome assembly GCF_053919585.1 of Euprymna scolopes. Taxonomy (NCBI): domain Eukaryota; kingdom Metazoa; phylum Mollusca; class Cephalopoda; order Sepiida; family Sepiolidae; genus Euprymna; species Euprymna scolopes. The sequence goes on from NC_136492.1 coordinate 145,614,297, forward strand.
TAACCATCCGCTTCCAGCCAAATCACCTCCTGATCATACTGAGGGGGGTGGGTGTAAACAACCACCACAACCGGGGCACTAAGAAATAGTGCCACAATATATACGACATCTGAATAAATTAAAACATCATATTCAAGCGTATCATATTCGGGCGTCGCTGCTAATAACTATTGATTACGTAATTGGTAAGAATGATAGTTCAAGTCATCATCATCATCATAGCGTTTCATTCCATCTCGACGTCCATTGCCAGGCAGTGTCCGAGGCATCCTTAAGGTCCGCGTCAAAGCAAACCTCGCTTAGCGAACAGTCTGTGAGGACACGTAGCCAGCCTTCACATATCGTCCCTGTTAATCTTTCGAGAGACCGATTGCTGCACAACACTCATCTCGACCAAAAATAAAAATGATTAAAAAGAAAATAATGAATTAATCAGATTGATGTAAAAGTTATTTTAAATTGTCTGTAAATTGCTTATACAAGAATAATATAAACATGATAAGATGTCTTGCATGATGACAGAAATAACATGAAAAGGACAGAAAGAATAAAGGAAAAGAATTAGACAAAGTGCATAAAATCGATAAATATGGATCGATACTATGGGTGTTGAGTGGTTATTCATTTATATGTATACTCTAGTGTATTATTTTATTAATCAAATAGGGATTTTCCTATTGAAAGTATTTTGTCTAGAATGATAAATTGAATATACATGTTCATTTCAGTTGTTTTATGCGTTTATACATGTAAATGGCAAGAAGTTGTTTGTGCATCTTTTTGTGCAAGTATTGTAAGTAATGGAGTGTATAAACTATGTATATGCTCAAGATGTGCTTAGTAGTTTTGGAAGTCTCTTGTTATATTTGTTAGAGAATGGATCGAGAGAGAGAGGAGGGGGTGAGTAAATTATATTGTAGACACGTTGACCGGAAGTAAGGGTCAGCTGAATGGATTGCGTGTGAGTCACGTGATCAGGTTAGCTTAATAGACGAGATTGGGTTTTGACATAGAAGACGACAGTCGTCTCCTCCCCTTCACTGACGTGTGTGGAAATGAGACCAAGAAGAAACCACGCAAGCCAGAGATTCACTTTCCATCCTTCTGCAGTCGACATCTGAGGTGAATAAAACTATAAAACCAATTCATCGTTTTGGAGTGATTGAATCTTCGTCCAAACAGGTACCAGTCTCCCCTCCAAGACACGAGATGAATTCAGGTGGACCAACATTGACGACGCCTGAAGGTATGTCCAAATAATACATGTACCACACACACACACAAAAGCATATGAATAATTAAATATGAAGATACAATAAATAGACAGAACAACTAGACGATTACACGGCGTTCCCCCTTATTAGATATGAATATACAACATATTTACCGAGATGGCTTTCGACTAAGAACGTGTTTTTAGGACATACCCAAGTATCTTGTCTGCGGAAGTACTAAAATAGAGATAAAAATGTTGTGTTGGGTTTTTATAGTATGCAATGAAATTCGGAGATACAATTCTTTCATCTGTTATTGACTGAAAGAAACGGCTGGTTGAAGATTTTCACTAAGCATGAGTCAATAGGTAAAAACAACATTCACCACCGTAGTTACTTCTAACATAATAATAGATATGATAATAGAAAAAAATCTGGACCGGTTTCTTGGCAACATTCTCTGCTCTAAGACGTTCAACTCAATCCCAACCTCTTTACTGATGACCTTATATTCTCTCATTCATGCAAATTAAGACGCGATCGAACCTGATGATTTGTCGCCTTCCTGTGTCCCGTCGGTCGGGTTTCGAGTTCGCACATGCCACCCTTAGAAGTCCGCTTCCATGACTGCAGTCACACCAAAATTTTCCCTACACTCTTTGGAAAACAACCCTTGTTAAATATACATGCACATTCTTGGTTGTCTAATAGGAGATGTCTTACCGGATTGAGATGTTGTTGGTTTATTTATATTGTTTCGTTTTGTTGCAATATTTTTGGTATATTAAAGAGAGTATAATGACAAAATAATTGCAAGATTCTCTTTATAAACAGTGATAGGAACTGGCCAATTAAATGGATCCACGCTCTGCTACTGACCAATCAGAAACCAGAATCACCCCATAAAACATACTGGATATTTCCGAATTCTGACACACATCGTTTCGTATTCACCCAGGAAAGAACTTTGCCGGATACTGCTTCGAATCGGTTACATACTGGAAAACTTTATTCTTTGTCTGCAATTATATTACAATTCAAAACTTCTCTGGATTAATATAGCTATTTTGTTTGAAACAGCATATCTGATCTCTTCTTATATTAAGATGGCTTTCAACTCCAAACATTTTATGGATTCAAATTGTTTTAAAATAATTACCTTTAGTTGGCAGGTGGAAGCAACAATTAAGACATAATTTTTATTTTAACTGAAAACATTCGGCCGATAAAAATATTTTTCAAAGTGTATACACGTATTTTAAAATAATCTAATATATATAATATTACGCTGTTGTGACGTAGCGGAGAGCAGCAAAGACTGACATTCACCACTGCAAATAAACATTGGCTTCACACAAGCGCGCTCTTGGAGCTGTTTAATTTCGAGGCGAGGGTTGTGATTACGCAAAATATACGCTATTGTCAGTACAGAATGGCGAATAAAAGATGTGGGATTTTTGTTCGGAGATTAGTTCATTTTGGGGTGCCACGTCGTCTACGTGTGCTTTGGGCGGTGAGTTTATCTTTCTTGTTTGGGCTGCTAATACTAAGATCGAACGTCTCTGTTGTTGGTGAAGAGAAGAAATAACTTTTACTCCTGATATTAAAAGAAAGTCTCATTCCTGTTGTTGATGAAGAGAAAAATGAAACAAAATAACGTGACTCCGTACGTGAACCTCCACAGCTGGCATTCTGTGTATTCCTGCAACTCTAACTAATTAACGTGACTGAAATATGGATGAACTAAACAAACACATCGAAGATGTCTGTACTCAGTTATCATCTTTTGCACACAGATAATATAGGGGATAGTTCGATCAGCAAATATGATTAATGATTGATTTGATGTAGCTAAGATGTTGTTTTTCTACGAAGATAGAAGATAGGTTCATGTTTTATTTAATAGTATTACCCCTGACAGCTATTTATTATTGCAAAAAGAATATAATTATTAACAGTGTTGGGAGTTATATATCCATACATACCTTTCCCTGCAAAGGAAACACTTGTATGTCACTCAACGTTTGGGTGACACGGAATAAAGAAAAATACGCCCAAATACATTACATACATTTCTTACTATATAGAGAAACGTAAATGAAGACAGTGATATTACATAAGAGAACAAATACAATAAAATTATCTACTCACGTGACAGCTCTACTGTCCGAGGTAATCACGTCTATAACAGTCTCACACTGACGCACGTGAGTATCGGCCCCACATGGGGAAAACATGCCTTCGTCCATAAGTCCAGGTATCTCTCTGCTCTAAGGGGAAGTAACTGACCGGTGTTCACATTGACCGGTTTGGTTTTCCCTTATTTCCCTACAACAGTAAGTTAAATTGAATGATGGAGAAATACCGTGGAATCTCCACGTGGTCTTGTTCGTATAATGTCCAACTCGAACCAGCGAAGTACATAAGATTGATTTTTAAATAATTCCCTTGTTAATGTTTAACAAATAAAAAGAGATTTTCTTACAAGAAAAGAAAAATAATCTGTTTCATGCGTTTGTAACCGAATCAGTTACTGTTTCCCCGGAATAAAAACAAAAGACAAAAAAAAAAAAAAAAAAATACAAGAATCTGTCTAGAAAATATTCTTCTCTGTGTATTATGTGTCGGTTTTCGATTAAAAGAAGAAACACTTCATCATTGCAAAACGAAATTCTAACCATAATATTGATCTTTCAATGAAGATAGTATTTGGTGTGGAGGCAGGTCATATCTTTGTCTAATGATAATCAGCACACACACACACATAAATACACACACACACACACACACACACACACACACACACACACACACACACACATATATATATATATATATATATATATATATATATATTTAAATAAGGGAGTAGTCACCAACAATGTGTATTTTTTAACATTATTTTATTATTCCGTGTCTTGGTTTTTCATTGAGAATTATGTTTGGATCATTATAATTCTCAATGAAAAACCAAGACACGGAATAATAAAATAATGTTAAAAAATACACATTGTTGGTGACTTATTAAAATATACATCTTTCTTTCGTTGGAATTTCTTAACCCATTATATATATATATATATATATATATATATATATATATATATATATATATATATATATATATATATATATATATATATATTTAAATGTGGAAATTGATGAATCGCACAGGTAAGAAATTCATTTTTATACTATGAAAAGGTTAGTAATTGCAATTAAGAATAGGAAATTGGATAAAAAATTTTTTGTAACATGTCTTCTTCCTAAGATTAAGGGTGGTGGTGTTTGATCAACACTGCTGGGGAGCCATGAAGTAATATACTGTTTTGTTTTTAAATCCCCGAAACAGTGTTTCATGGTTAACAACTGATGATCCCTTGAAAAATTTTTAAAAATTGGTATTATAGTAAATTCGAGAGAGTTGATGCAGTGATTGCAGGTGATTAAATGACTTACTGACTAAGTGTTTTTTTTTTTTTTTTTTAACGAATGATAAAAAGTAATTTTTTGTGTAGTTTCAAATGTTAAAAAAACTTCAAAGACTATATATATATATATATATATATATATATATATACTAGCATTTCAGCCCGGCGTTGCCCTGGTGTTTAGAGGTGTATGTTGAGCAAAAAAAAAAAAAAAGAAAAAAAACGGACGATTTTTTAAAACTTTGACCCCTATTATGATCCCTTAACATTTATTGTTTGGGGCTCTAATCAAGTTATTAAGTTAGATCCAAGGAACCTATATCTAAAATTTCAAGTGTTAAGATCCAAAATTGGCGGAGAAGTTTGGTAGAGTTCTGAAAGTTCAAATCGTTGAACTTTGACCCCGGAACAGAAAATTTTCTGGCCGAAAATGGATTACAAAGATTTTTCCAAATCTCACTTCCCTGTACATCAAATTTCGAGTCTGTAGACTTAAAATTGACAGAGTTATTGCGTAGGGAAATGTACATTGACACACACACACGTTCACTTTTATATATATATATATATATATATATATATATATATATGTGTGTGTGTGTGTGTGTGTGTGTGTGTGTGTGTGTGTGTGCGTGTGTGTGTGTGTGTGTTAGTAGCCTGGCAAGCCCACAAGGAAGACGACCGAAGCAGTAAAACTGAAGCTGGCCTGTCAGGACACTATATATACAAATATAGGCAAATGTGACCATATTTTATTGTTTGAAAATACAAATTCTTTTTTACAATTTGTGATAAAATTTTTAGCATAGAATAGTATTATAATCTTCAGAAAGTCTGCAAATTTTAATGTAGTTTCGACCCATGAAATTAAAGATATGAGCATTTCAGCATTCAATTTGGCTATGAGTATATATATATATATATATATATATATATATATATATATATAGAGAGAGAGAGAGAGAGAGAGAGAGAGAGAGATAGATCACTTTTTTGATAATTTTTCAGTTCTAAATATCAGCGACTATTGATCAGAATTTAATATATGAAGGCTCGTTGGAAAGTTAATGACCTGAATTTTGGAGTGGGTTATGTGATATTTATCCTTAAGGTCGCACATTAAAAGGATCATTCATCATTTAGGCTTATTTTAGGTACATTTTTACAGCCATAAAAGGTTTCAATCATAGTCATTTGTTTTCCTAAGTTTGCACATGAATTATAAATTATTTGATATTTCCTCAAAACGTCTGGCCTTGATGGAGGGAAGACTAAAACTTGCTGCTATGGTTTCAAATGATCTAAAATAGCAGCAAGAGGAGACCTGATTCCAAATATTTCTATCATATAAAACTCGCCTTTCTGTTTAAAAATGTATGTATATATGTATGTATGTATGCCTAAAACTTTCGACAGAGAAGAGGGATTTTCACGAGATTGGTAGCATTTTGAACCTCAACCCTTCGGACGACAAATATCGAAAAATTAGCCAAAAACATATTCCTTCGCCCTCAAATGGGCAGTTTTCTACAAGAAGTGGTCGGTTTATTCGCCGATATTTTCGAAAGTCATCCCCACTTTTCGATTGTCTACCCTTAATTAAAACACACGTCACTTTCGGTTTGGCGATGGACGCAACAGCCAAGACGTCACGTTGTTTTCACACTCTTTTCCTCATACGCAGTACGGGTTCGAGCCTGCTTGCCTACTACCACTTTTATTTTTGCTCAACACACACCTGCAAACGCCTGGGCAACGCCAAGCACTCAGGTTAGTTTCTCTCTCTCTCTCTCTCTCTCTCTCTCTCTCTCTCTCTATATATATATATATATATATATATATATATAATTTTTGTTCCTGTCTGTTTGTTTGTTTGTTCACAATTTGATTAATATATACAAAATGTCCGTTCCATTTATTTCTATATATAGTATGATTCTTACAAAATATACAGTTAAGAGGTACCTTATTTGCATATTACATTAAGGAAAATTGATTTTACTAAATAGCAATATGTTAATTAATGTTTGTAGCGATATAATTATTTTACGTGTCCTATTAAAAATTGTAATTTAATAACTTTAAATAACAATTATATTGATAATATATTTAATTTAATTAATTTCCGATAGCGACTTTTAAAAACACGAGTCTAGAGCTATTTTCCAATAATTGAAACTTAAGCCACACTTTTAGAAACAAAAAAGTCCCCCCCAAATAAAGCAAATCGAAAATTTTAAAAGGCCAGTTAAAAAAGTGCCTGTACGAAAACAAACAAAAAAAAAAAACAGACGCAAGTCACGCACGTATTAATATTTGTAAAAGTTATTTTCCACGGTCAAAGTATCTTAAGTCGTCGTAGTCCAGTGGTTGAAATTGTTTGCAAAATACCTTTTCCTTTCGTTCGCATTTCAAGTTCGAGCTTACCTACGTCACTAATTTTAATTTTTTGTTGTTTTGCGGTCGCTCGGGCACTCGCTACTATTTTTGTTGAAACAAGAGTTGTTTTTATTTATTTATTTATTATTTGGGCGGGCGGTTCCAGCACATGGGCAACAAAATTGCTCAATATCCGGCGAATATATATATATGTTTGTTAATTGGAATGCATTATTGAGATGAGTATTATTAATTAATTTATTTATTGCGGACTATTATCCTCATCTTTTATTAGTTGTTTCATGACGTATCGGCCAACTATTCCTCTGGCCTTCGGCAGGTGGTAACCAAGAAGGGATAGGAACTCCAAATCTCCGGATCAGACAATAAATAGACATAGATTTATAAAACCAAAAAATCCAACCTTGATCGCCCTTTGGCTCCCCTGGCGCAATGGATAGAGACGTTGAATCTCTACGGTTCCAGGTGAAAATTCTCTGAAGATGGCGGTTTCAATCCTACTCAAAACTGACCAGAGGCTTACTTGGCCAAATCGTGGTGAGACGACAACAACTATGGATGGCAGTAATTGCTGAGAATGCAGTTAGGAGATTCTGAGTTCTTATTCCGTCGCGGTTACCACCTGATGAAGGCCAGAGGAATAGTTGGCCAAAACGTCGTGAAACAACAACTAATAAAGATGGAGATAATAGTCCGCAATAAATAGATTAATCCGGAAAACATTTTCGTCTCTTTTTTTTTTTTTTTTTTACATGGGGTTCACCACTTATCAAGGCCCAATGGCCACTCGGGGATAAGGGTTATTGTGTTTAGGGTAATCAAAGGGGTAGTGTAGCAATAATATTGGAGAATTGGTAATGTGTCATTACTTAGGGGGGGCGGTTCATCAGGAATTTGTGTTGAACTTGAAGACATCCATGTTGAAGTCGGGAGGGAAACAGGCAAGCGGAACAGCGTTCCACAGGCGTGCACTTCTAAGAAAGAAGCTTTGTTCATGGAATCTACGTTTTGATTTAGGCACAGATAGGGAGTGGGGAAAATTATTGACGGTGGTTTCAGCTAGTCGGGTGTTTTTTGAAAAGAATTGGCGAGGGGGGACCAGAGAATGGAGCTCAAACGAGCACTTGTCATGGAAATAACGATAGAACAACGACAGGCTCGCTACGTCTCTTCTGTGGGAAAGAGGTTGCAGGGTAGAGAAAAGGGTATCCCCACCAAGCCACGAAGTCTATTTTGTTAAGGCAGGATAGGCTGTTTTTAGCAGCTACTGCCCAGATCTGGCAGCAGTACTCCGTCTTTGGACGTACTTGGCTCTTATATAGATAGAGAATTGAATCATTTGTAAGATATCTTCTGGAGCGGTAGAAGGATCCCACCATTTTCCCAGCAACCTTGGCCACAGACTTGATGTATGTGTTCCATTTAAGATCTGGAGTAAAGGTCAAACCCAAAAGCTTATCAAAACATGGGGCCTCCCCTAGACGAGAGCAATCCATTTCAATTGATGCCAGATGGGGATCAGAGCGTTTATGATGTAGGGATAGGAGCTTGGTCTTAGATGCATTAAAGGTAACCAGCCACAGCTTTCCCCACTGTACCACGTGCTCAAAATCAGAGGAGAGAGAATCAGAGAGAACATCATCATTTACGGCCTTTGATGTGTTGCCATAGATGGTCGTGTCATCAGCATAGATGTTAACGAAAGATTTTAGTATGTGTTTTGGGAGATCATTGAGGTAGATCAGGAAGAGAGTTGGGCCCAGTATGGACCCCAGAGGGACTCCAGCATTAATACTGTGAGCTTCTGATTTCTGCTCATCAACAACTACTCTTATGAGCCTTTCTGAGAGAAATGATTTAATGATTGGGAAAACATTTCCAGTTATACCTTAGCTGGAAATCTTGTGTAGTAGGCCTTTATGCCAAACCTTATCAAAGGCCTTTGATATGTCGAGAGCAATTGCCCTAGAAATGAAGCATTTGTCGATAGATTCGCTAATCCTATGAGATATAACCGTTAGCACATCTGCTGTAGATCTAGCAGAACGGAAACTATATGGCGTGTCGCTAAGAAGGTTATTTCTGCTGAGGTGGTTGACTACTTCTCTATTTATTGTGGATTCCAGCAACTTACTCATGACACACAGGAGACTTATTGGTCTGTACTGAGAGGGAGATGACTTATCACCTGAATTCTAAAATTACAGGGCATACTGATGAGGTTTTCCAGGGTGTTGGGAAGCACTTCTCCATAAGGCAACGCTTAAACAGTTTTGTAAGTATGGGAGCAAGTTCTGGTTTTAATTTTTTTAACACCGTCAGGACCAGTTGCTTTACTAGAGTCAAGGTTCTTGATTAGCTTGGCGACCTCATGCACAGATATTTGTATGTTGCATAGCGTGTTGTCTGTTATAGGAGGGAATATGGGGAATTGATGACCTTCGTCGCACAGGGTTGAATTTGCTGCAAAGTTTTTGGCAAATAATTTGGCTTTGTCAGATGCTGTCGAGATGACCTCTGGTCCATTGATAATGGTTGGGATAGAACGCACGTTTCTGTTCAGGATCCTATTTGCTGTTTGCCAGAACTGGTGGGAACCAAGCCGCTGCTCAGCTACTTTGAATTTAACGGATTGAGCATATAGTTCTCTTGCATTTTTTATTACTCTTTTACAGTGGATGCTGGCGGTCCTGGAAGCAGCTTTAGTTTAAGTGCATCTATTATGTTAATAGCTACGGAAAAAGTGATTTCTATGTGCGATGGCAGCAGCACATTCAAGGGAGAACCATGGCTGGCTGTTAGGTTTTTGTTGGAATTTTTGGATAGTATGAATTGGTCTATGCCTACAATTAACCATTCAGTCAGGTCTGATACTATAGAGGACACATCCTTTTCAAACATGGAATGGAGAGGTAGATCAGATATGAATGTACGGAAGCTATCCCAGTCCGCCATAGAGTATCGGTATACAGTACGGTGGAGAGGTACGTCTGTAGAATTATTATATTTCATTTTTATCTTAACTGATACGATGATGGTCGGAGGATCCCAGAGGAGATAGAACGGAACATGAGCATAGCTCAGGGGAAGTGGATAGAAAAAGGTCTAGAAGGCTTGCATACTGACCGGTAGTATCAGGCACACGGGTGGGCTTGCGGACAATCTGAGTGAGGACATAGGCAATGGAAAAATCATGACAGAACCTCCCCTCATCATCAGTCTTATTTGAGTAGGTCAGCCATTCCACATTATGGACATTGAAGTCACCGCAAATGTGAATGTTAGCCGAGGGATGAGCAGACAGGATGTGGTCAATTTTCTCTGATATACTCTTAAAGACAGTAACTCCACTGTTGTGGGGGCGATAGAGGGTAAATATAAATGCGGTGGTGTAAGCAAGTGCAACCCGGAAGCACATATAAGGTAGATTAGGGTCTTCTCTGGAAATATCCCTGCCGCATGGGAAGCCATCTTTAATGTAATCACATATTCCATGCCCGTGGCGATCTTGGGGGTCAGATTTAGTTAAGTTAGAGTATCCTTTAATTATGAACTCATCTAGAGAGGTGGTCGGCCCTATTCAAGATTCGCTTAAAAAGAATATGTCCGGTGTTGTCTCCTGTAATTGGGTTTCAACCTCTGGAAGGTTAGAACGTAGACCCCTGATGTTGGAGAAGGAGATATGGTAGTAGGGGTCTATGTAGGAGGATGGGGTTCTAGGATTATTCGTGTTTTCTTTTTTGAGATATTTTTAGTTGAGGATTTTGGTGTCTGTGGAACAGGTCAGCATACTTGGTTAGAGCAGAACAGAGAGGGAAAGTAAGAGAGGAAAGACGGGAATTTTTTTTGTACCACATGATAAAGCCGTAACAATTACCCACTAATATGGCATCGAGAGGCCTCACCAGAGACTACTGCATGTTCCAGAATCCATTCACCAAATGGCAATACAGCAGCCCCAGTATTTTGAGGGGGTAGTAGTGGGAATCTTTACTGACACAAATGTATGAACACTAATAATAATATATATGGGACCCCACCTCCTTTTGTATGAATGAGCGATGTAACCCGTAAAAAACTCCCCTTTACCATAGTGGGGGTTATTATGGCAAGTACAGTAGCTCTACATGAAACCGAGTGGGCGTTCATAGGGGTCCCATTTATAAGTGACACTGCTAGGGCCCTCATCCCGTTGGTGAGGGTGAGTGGTATAATCCGTCAAAAGCTCCTCCCTACCCCATGGTGAGTTAGTCTGCCATATTTGGTTACTCTACATGTGTAAATTAAAGAGGTAGGCATGCACAGGTTTTCCAGTTATTATTTATTCTCCTATCTATCTTAAACATAAAATTTGCCTTATACTATATATACAATGGGGGGTTATCTTAATAGACTAATTACGTCTAAACATAAGAGACACACACTCTTTTAACAAAGAGAGGATCGTTTTAAATAAACGTATATAGTCCCAAAGATCTTTAAATGGTAGAGTGAATGGCCATGTTTATAAATGGAAACTGAGTCAATACTAAAATTTGTTGCATATATCGTGATTTTAAACAAATTGCCCGTTATAGAAGACGTGTATTCATTATTTAGAATGTTCGTTCATCGGTCGGTCCGATTTCTAGTTTTACTAGTTATGTGTTGTTGGACTCTACTTTCCATTCTAAATGTCGGCTTGCTCATGTAGTCTGTACTGCAATAACATTTATGCTTGATAAATCATATTATTATTATGATGTAGGAGTAAACGTCTTTTTCAGAGGACGCCAACAACGGTTTTATAGAGAACATAACACGTACATAAGAAACCAAATAGCAATTTTCTTCCGTTGAACTAATTTGCTTGGCGTATTTCTCACTTACTGTCTTTAACATAGGAGCGTATTTAGTGTTGTATGAGAAAATTAGTGATTGTCCTTTTCATAACTGACCTAATCACATCATGAGGGTAAATATTATTGGACAAAGTATTCTTAATAGTTTTAGATCTTTATTCGTTTCTTATTGTATACACATTAGGATTCATTTGTGATAGCAAAAATGTATAACTTAATTTGGACCCTAACACATCGTGCGCTAATGATTTGTCGATTCATCATTTGTTTATGTGTCAAATGTCTACTCTCTTGATTTGTCTCTGTTCTAGTTGGAAACGTGGATTTGTAGGTCATATATATATATATATATATATATATATATATATATATATATATATATATATACATACATGGAGGTCACCACTTATCAAGGCCCGGAAGCCACTCAGGGACAAGTGTTATTGCGTGTAGAGTAATCAATGAGATAGTAACCGTAGTAATCATTAGTATTGGATATTTGATAGGCTATCTTACTTAAGAGAGTGGTTTGTCAGGAATTTGTTTATGTTGGACTTAAAGACATCCAAGTTGTAGTCAGGTGGAAAACAGGCAAACGGAAGAGAGTTCCACAGTCGTGCACTTCTGAGAAAGAAGCTCTGCTCATGGAATCTACGTTTGGATTTAGGCACAAATAAGGAGTGGGGAAAATTAATGACAGTAGTTTCAGCTAGACGGGTGTTTTTCGTAACAGATTGGCGAGGGGGACCAGATATTGGAGCTCAGACGAGCACTTGCCATGGAAATAACGATAAAACAAAGATAGGCTCGCAACATCTCTTCTGTGGGAAAGAGGCTGCAGGGAAGAGAAAAGGGCATCCCCCACTAAGCCACAAAGTCTATTTTGCACTCTGTCAAGGCAGGATAGGCTGTTTTTAGCTGCTCCTGTCCAGATGTGGCAGCAGTACTCCATCTTTGGACGTACTTGGCTTTTATACAGATAGAGAATTGCATCAGTAGTGAGATATCTTCTGGAGCGGTAAAAGGATCCCACCATTTTTGTTGTTCTTTTTTCAAAAATAAACAATTATAAACAGAACGACTCATAGAAATCTATCTATATTCTTTTTTTCATTTTAATATACTTTCATAGAAATGTTTCTGTTATGTCACGAAAAAACTATTTTCTTTACGTCACAAGTGTCATGCTCATACATTAATTTCATAGCTAATATAACATACTGACCCCTTAGGGGATGTTCTGCAACTATTCTATATTACAACTATACTGTCGCAATTTTCTCACAAATAAATCAACTTTAACCTGTTGACGTTTTTTTGTTTTTACTAAGTACGTTTTCAGCGGCCTAACTTTTTTTTTGCGTTTTAAATTATCCAAATAAACAATGGTTAATACTTTTTGCATTTTTTTACATCGTTCATTTCCGTAGTACGTTTAAGTTATTTTAACGCAATTTTCTTGCAAATAAATCTACTATTTTACAATGTATTGTTTTACTGTGTACGTTTTCAGCGACCCAATTTTTTTTCACGTTTAAATTAATAGATATTTCAAAATTTGAATTTAACTTTAAGTATTATGGTAGCTGTTCAGTGCACATTTACTAATAAGTATGGCAAACCACTTATAATTCAATGGCTGTAAGTTTTTTTTTTCAAGATTTAACAATTATAAACAGAACGACTCATAGAAATCTATCTATATTCTTTTTTCGTTTCAATATACTTTCATAGAAATGTTTCTGTTATGTCACAAAAAACTATTTTCTTTACGTCACAAGTGTTACGCTCATACATGAATTCCATAGCTAATATAACACACTGACCCAACGGGTCACGGGTAGTCTAGTATATATATATATATATATATATATAAGTGACGAAGGCTTATATATATATATGTGTGCGTGTGTGTATTACTGTGAAAATTTACTTTATTCACTCATGTTTACTCTATCTATTATAAAAAGGATATATGTGTGTGTGTATGCCGATTTTTTGTTGATTTCTTTAACAGTAATTGAAATCAGTTATTGGCGTTTCCAACCTTGGTGACCTGGGAAAATATATATCTTTAGAAAAATCACCCATATCTTTGGACGTAAATAAATAAACAAATATTATTTATTGATCATTTTACTTATTTTTTTTCGCAGATTACTGTTTATATATATATATATATATATATATATATATATATATATATATATATATATATATATATGTGTGTGTGTGTGTGTATGTGTGTGTGTGTTCTGTTTATTATACAAACATTATTGGTTATACATGTGCATATATGTTTCAGTTGAATCCCAATTCAAAGAGACCATTTCATCAGACCAATGAAAGGGCGATATTAAAAACTTCTTCTTTGGTCTGATGAAGTGATCTCTTTGAATTGGAATTCCACTGAAACATCTATGCACATATGTAACCAATAATGTTTGTACAATAAACAGACTATATACCAGCTCTGTCCCCAATGGAGCCGTCTATAATAATCACGCGGGTTTCATTGGATTTACACCAAGGAAACCAATCTATACAACCGGTCCTGGATATGACCTTAAACTATATCCGATGGTGAGGCCCCAGCTTGCAGGCCTTAGGGAGTGTGGAGCCACCCTTTAATTGCCATTGCTCCCAGGTCCACTCTGACCCGGAGTGGTAGCACCTGTTAGGGTCCCAACTATGGGTTAAATAGAATACGACTTAAAAAACAAATATACTATATTAAAAGATCGTTCTTCAAAATCACCAGATTCGGCATTAAATAACCTGAAAATGGTTGATATGCCGTAAAACAAAACAACCAACCAACCAATCTATACAACCATACTACACACACACACACACGCGCGCACACACACACGCACACACACACACCCTCACCCCCTATATATATAAGGTTAATTTCTCTGTGATATAAGAGTTATAAAAATATTAAAAACGAAAAACGTTAGATATATGATTATAAACCAAATTACAACACATAATTTATTTATTTTATTTTGTCAAATAAACAAGCATTTATTTGTTTTAAATTAATGTTTTGACGTAATACGCCATAATCAGATTATTCTTGCCATCGTGGTAAATGTAAGAACTCAGTATTAGAGAATTTGTGTATTGTTCATCAACGATGGTATCATCTAATGTCCGGAGGATTACGCTTGGTGCGCGTGGTATGAAAGGTCATCTTTCAAACATTAGATTATATCCGGGATGCAAAAGTGCATTAAGAATTATGGTGACTATGTAGAAAATACATTCTGGGGCACAAAAGGTACCACTCTGGTCTTCGTATCATATATATTTTGGAGTTAAAAATTGGCGGCTTTACTGTTGGAACTTCTATCATATATATATATATATATATATATATATATATATATATATATATATATATATATATATATAACTACTTAATTTACTCACATAAAAGTATAAGCCTGAAGAATCCTAGAGTGGATGAAATGCAGAATATTCAGTGTAGCCTAATCGCCATATACATTTTATAACTTACTATATATATATATAATTTTCTTCTGCGAAGTTAAATGTCCAAAACCAACTAACAAATACCGTGTAAGCTTATCGTTATTTCGATAACATCTAGGATTTGAAAAAAAAAAACACGCTTGACTTTGTCAAGAGAAAAAGAGACAGACCGTGAAAAATAATTATTCGCGTACGTTATTTGTGCTTAGCAAATACATAAAGAATCAAGTCATTTTTTGCAAAAGGCAAAGAGGGTAAAAAACAACCCTAAAAGTTTCCTATACGAATTCGTCGCATATTTAAAGCGACGGATTTTATTTTTGCTACATAAAAACGCGTGCAAATAAAAAAATGTTAAACAAATGTTATTTCGCTGGATTGCTTCTAGTAAGACTAGAAATATAGCGTTCAAAAAATTAAGTTACAAAAGGACTGCTAAACTGTTGTTCTTCAAACAAAAGAATTGGGAAAGAAAACTTGGCTGATTATTTTTTTACCCAGGAATATTTCTTTTATACAAGCGTAAATTGTAAACTGAATTCGTATGATGGATGTGAAATTCAAAGATTCACTGTTGGAATTGTTCCAATTCCAGGCAGAGTAAAATCTCGCGTTGCAAAAGCAGAAAACTCAGCAACAAGTAGAAAGAGAAGATAGATTTAAACAAGCATTTGAAGAAAAAATGCTTCAACAACAGAAAGGCTTCGAAGAAATATTGGTGAAAACATAGGAGAAACAAAGAAAATTTCTGAAGGCGACACAGTTAAATAAAGAGGACGATAATCATAATGCATTTTCTCAAACAGCTGTGTGGGCCGCTATTGAAAATTTCAATTATAATCCAGAAGACGATGTCACTTTCGTCCAGCACTATAGACGATATGAGGATATTTTTATATCGGATTGTGGTACCTGGTCAGACGCGAAAACAGTTAGGCTTTTGCTAAGGAAATTGGGAACAACCGAGCATACAAAGTTCGTGAATTTTATTCTCCCATAAAAGACCACTGAGTTGAGCTTCCAAGAAACAGTTACGCTACTTACAGAACTGTTTTCTGCAAAAACGTCTCTTTTCCATAGAGGATATAAATGTATGAATGTTACTAGAAGAGAAGAAGACGACTACACTACTTATGCAAGTATAGTGGACAAGCATTGTGACGATTTTAAATTGGAGGAATTATCAGCAGATAATTTTAAATGTTTAATATTTGTGCAAAGGGTTGGTCTTAAATAAAAACGCTGATATCAGGTGTTGTGTGTTAAATAAATTCGAAAACGAAACGAATTTAAAACTACAAAACTTAACGGAAGACTATGAACGGTTTATTGCGTTGAAACAAGACAGTCGTAACATAGAGGAAAGCGAAGTGTTGCATATTAAAAAGATCATTCAAAAGAAAAATTCGACTTCAAAAAATAACCAGAGAAAGAAGCAGGGAAAAGATCCCCCCTGTGCCATGTTGGAGGTGTGATAATAAACATTGGTACAATGAGTGTCCCTACAAATTCAAACAATGTGACAACTGCCACCAGAAAAGGCATAAAGCATCGCATTGTCGAAAAAAATCTGGTAGAAAGACATCTATTAAACTTACGAAAATTGAACCTGAGGAACAAAATATCCAGAAATATGTACAGGTCAAAATGTTTAAAAGAAAGTAAAGCTACAGCTTGATAGTGGGTCTGACATTTCCATTATTAATGTACAGACATGGAAGAGGCTTGGGAGACCCACTATGATTTAATCATATAAAACGGCGAGAAACGTCAGTGGCGAAAAAATTACCTTCGAAGGAAAATTATTGACGAATATTTTTTCCAGAACAGGGCCGAAAAAGCAAGAATTTTTGTAATGCGAAAATCAAACAACCTCTTTGGAACTGATCTGTTCGAAAAGTTTAGACTATGGAGTCTGCCTTTAAGCTCATTTTGCCAAAAGGTTGAGGATTCGAATCTGGAGGCAGAAAAACTTAAGAAGGAGATAAAAGAGAATTTCCCAGACGTATTTTCAGGCAGTTTGGGAAGGTGTACAAAAGCGGTAGCAAAATTTGATGTAAAATAAATGAACAGCCAGTGTTCAGAAAGAAAAGAAATGTTCCATACGCCGCTACAGAACAGATAGACGGTGAATTAGAAAGACTGGGAAACATGGGTGTCATCGGAAAAATTGATCACAGTGAGTGGAGGGAAATGTTTTTCTAAAATCGACCTCAGTGACGCGTACTTACAAGTTCCAGTCGATGAGGAGTGTTCAAAGCTGCTATATATTAATACCCATAAGAGATTGTACAAGTTTAACAGACTTCCTTTTGGGGTCAAAGTCGCCCCTGCGATTTTTCAGCAAATGGACATTATGTTAAATGGGTGTGGTTTTGCAGTAAGGTACTTGGACGATGTGTTAATGAAAATCACTAGCGAAGAACTACACAAAGCTTATGTAAACCAAGTATTCAAAAGGATTCATGATTATGAATTTAAAGTAAAACGGGAAAAATATACATTTTTCATGGAGAAAATAAAATACTTGGGGCAAATCTTCGATAAACATGGGAGAAAGCCGGATCCAGATAGATCGAGTGCAATAAAGAATATACCTGCTCCAGAAAATATTGCGTCTTTACAAAGTTTCTTAGGTTTGGCAAATTACTACAATGTATTTGTGCCAAATATACATAAACTAAGGTTGCCTTTAAATGAACTGTTAAGGAAAGACCAAAAATGTGTCTGTAAGCAAAAGTGCGAAGAAGTATTTCGGGAAATTAAAGAGACTTTAACGTCTTACTTGTTTCTGGTAGATTATAATCCCAAGCGTGAAATTATAGTTGCAAGCAAAGCCAGCTCCTATGGCATAGGAGCATGCATTTTACACAAAATGGATGATGAAAAAGTGAAACCCATAGCACATTCATCCCGATCAATTTTGCCAGCCGAAAAGAACTACTCACAAATTGAAAAAGAGGCGCTAAGCATATATATATATATATATATATATATATATATATATATATATATATATATATATATATATATATATATATATATAATATGTGTGTGTATGTGTAAGTGTATGTGTATGCACATACTTAAGTACAGTATAACTCCTATAATTTGAACATTCGCTCCGTTCAAATTAGAGGATGCTATTCAAGTTTTGTGATGAAAAAAATGTGCGACAGTTCTTTAATTTTCTAAGAATTAAGAAATAGTAAATGAAATTCATTGCTATATGACACTTCAAGTATATATTAAGTTGAGTTTACGATATATTGCAAGTAAGAATTGTCAAATATTATTACCAGGAAAAAAAAAACATTGAAAATAAATTAAATATACTCTTACTTGTTAGGTATTTATTACCTAAGTTATCATCTACAGAAATCATACATTTATGTAAAATACAGTTTTTTTTTAGTTCTACATTGAATGAGTCTTATTGCAGTTTCTATTTTCATCGATTGAGCTCTCGGTCGCTGCCATAGTATTCCATAAGCGATCATGAAAACCTACACTTTCTTGGTTCTGTAGCTTCTTTATGATTATATCTCTTCGGAGTGATATTGCTTGCAAAACATAGTTGTCACTAAAGTAAGGACTTTTTTCTAGAAATTTTATAACCGTCTCCATAGACTTTTCTTGCTTCATCAGAGTATTCTTGGTTATTTACATTAGGGTCAAGAGAATGGGAGCTGTCGCTATTTTCATCACCATTACTGCCTTCAGGATATTGATCAGTAGTTTCCTCATCTTGTTGCACCCACATTTCAACATCATTTGCATTAAGTGATTTAAGAACAGCGCGGTTGGTCGGTAACCGTTTGAATTTTTTCTAGACCAAATGTATTCTCTGATTCTTTCAGTTCAGAAGCCTTTGGCGCTGGGCATAATTTACCCCGTGCTTTTGTTAATGTGCTTGCTCGAATTTGATTCCATGCACTTGCGAGACAAAATATGGCATCTTTGATAGTAAAATGGTACTGAAAATCGCTTATACTCACGGTACTATTTATCATATTCATCATGAAACCATTTCTGTAGAAACATTTTAAGTTTCAAATAATCCCTTGATCCATAGGTTGGATGAGAAGTCACATTAAGTGGTAAGTAGCACACAAAAATATTCCCGCAAGATGACACTAGTTCTGACTCAGGAGGATGTGCTCTACAATTGTCCAACAGAAGCAAGCACTTTGAATCAGGTTTACCTAATTCAAGAAAACGCCTCTGGACAACTGGCACAAATTCTTGCAAAAACCACTTTTTAAACAACTGTTGATTCATCCATCCATTTCGTGAAGAATAATAGGATACTGGCAAAGCCGAAACTCCTTTCAATGCTCGAGGACACTTTGATTTGCCGATGAAAAGAAGCTTAAGTTTATGAGTTCCAGAAGCATTAGCGCATACCATCACTGTTAGTCTTTCTTTATTTAATTTGAATCCTTTTATTTTCTGCTCCGCGGATCCGGATAATGTTTTTGTAGGTAAGCACTTCCAATTTACGCCACTTTCATCAGCGTTGTAAACATCCTCTGGTGTTAGACTATAATCGGTAATTATCGTCTTGAATTTGTCACAATAATTTGATGCTGCGTGTGTATCAGCAGACCGTTGTTCGCCTGACATTGTTAATTGTCTTATACCATGTCTACTCTTAAAGCTCCTAAGCCAGCCTTCACTGAATTTCATATCTTCTGCGATATTCAACTCTTCCTTAATATATTTTGCTTTAGCAATTACTATGGGCCCAGATATTGCTACACCTTCATTCCGTTTTGCTACAAACCACTCATGCAATATTCGATCGAATTCAACTTGCTTTGGTCTGCGACGAGTCCTTCTTTTAACGTGTCTTTTATTCGGAGAGAAAGGAGCAGCCTTCAATATTTCCTCTTTTCTTTTTAATGTAAAACAGTGTACTTCATCCAATCTTATAATCTCTCAATATAACGCTATTTTCAACTCCAGCATCTAATTCTTCTATAATTTGACGTTTTTCGAGTAAAGTCAGTGCCAATTGTTTTTTTTTAGAGTTGCAGGCCATTGTGATGGGTTGTTTTACACTATTTTAAATATAGCAATCTGAAAAAAATAAAATTTACAGTTAGTGTAAATTAATTATCAATAGCTAATCTACAGTAATTACATAGTACCAATATTAACATTTCTGTGCAACATCTGACTAAACCATGTAAACAGTTTTTCTGCAACTCCGCATCAAATATGCTAATACAATTTCAATGACGATACAGTTCAAGTTTAGAGAAAGTCCAGGTTTAGAAAAAGTCCAATGAGAGGAAGTCCAAATGAGAGGAAGTCTAAATAAGAGAAAGTCCAACTTTAGAGGAAGTTCAAATTAAAGAAGTTTTACTGTATTTCTATAAAGTACTCTATCTATTTATTCTGATATCTGACACGCAATTTATTCTTCATTTATTTGCACAAAAAAGACAAAAGTAAAGTTTACCTTTTTTTCTGTTTAGTGTGTACATCTCTCTCTTTCTCCCTCCCCTCTCTCTATCTCTCCTTCTTTTTGTCTCTTTTTCTCTCCTCTCTTTTGATTGGATCAGCAAGATCTCAAGTTCGGATGAGTTAACATTTGACCACCTGCCTTCAATCAATCAAAGCAACGTCATGAATGTCGGACAAGGTCGGACTAAGCTTATCCAGCAGTGGCAGGTAAAAATCATTGGCTGCGATCATTTTATCCGACAGAAAACGATGCCGTCTTTGTGCTCGCCGTGCGCGAACGTTGAGAGATCATTTTCATACAATCATCATGATAACCCCACCTCATCGCCCATCGAAAACATTCGGAAACAATGCATGGATTTCTATTAAAAAAATAACCATGAGAATTTATATCCTTGTTTTTGTCGATTCATCACCGTATTCACTTTCTCAGATCTTCGGATTATTACTTTTACAAATAATATCTTCCAAAAATCAATCAATTTGATCTATCTATCTATCTATCTATCTATCTATCTATCTATCTATCCATCCATCCATCTATCTATAAAAGTAAGAATGTGTACGTGTGTGTATGTGTGTGAGGACAAATCTCAACCGATATACTCACCAGATTTTTGGATCTACACACTTGGTATTTGGTATGTAGTGTATTCAGACATTTTGAAAACTTTTTAATCCGTTTTAATCCGGAAAAAGAGGGTCAAAATTGAAAAATTGATATGTTTGGTTCGTCGAATATTTATTTGTAAGTCAACTGTTTCATGAATGCGCATACGCGACCGGAAAAAGATAGCTTCTTTATGTTAAAAAGAAATAAATTCAGAAAACACTTTTTATGGATCATCTTAATCTGGTCGAATGGTTACTGTACTTGACTCACTGTCAGTAGGTTTTGGTTTCGATCTCAGCCCGAGTATTTTTCTTTTTACTTAAAAGATGTGAACTGTTTGCAGGTTTTGGTTTCGATCTCAGCCCGAGTATTTTTCATTTTACTTAAAAGATGTGAACTGTTTGCAGGTTTTGGTTTCGATCTCAGCCCGAGTATTTTTCTTTTTACTTAAAAGATGTGAACTGTTTACAGGTTTTGGTTTCGATCTCAGCCCGAGTATTTTTCTTTTTACTTAAAAGATGTGAACTGTTTACAGGTTTTGGTTTCGATCTCAGCCCGAGTATTTTTCTTTTTACTTAAAAGATGTGAACTGTTTACAGGTTTTGGTTTCGATCTCAGCCCGAGTATTTTTCTTTTTACTTAAAAGATGTGAACTGTTTACAGGTTTTGGTTTCGATCTCAGCCCGAGTATTTTTCTTTTTACTTAAAAGATGTGAACTGTTTACAGGTTTTGGTTTCGATCTCAGCCCGAGTATTTTTCTTTTTACTTAAAAGATGTGAACTGTTTACAGGTTTTGGTTTCGATCTCAGCCCGAGTATTTTTCTTTTTACTTAAAAGATGTGAACTGTTTACAGGTTTTGGTTTCGATCTCAGCCCGAGTATTTTTCTTTTTACTTAAAAGATGTGAACTGTTTACAGGTTTTGGTTTCGATCTCAGCCCGAGTATTTTTCTTTTTACTTAAATGATGTGAACTGTTTGCAGGTTTTGGTTTCGATCTCAGCCCGAGTATTTTTCTTTTTACTTAAAAGATGTGAACTGTTTTCAGGTTTTGGTTTCGATCTCAGCCCGAGTATTTTTCTTTTTACTTAAAAGATGTGAACTGTTTACAGGTTTTGGTTTCGATCTCAGCCCGAGTATTTTTCTTTTTACTTAAAAGATGTGAACTGTTTACAGGTTTTGGTTTCGATCTCAGCCCGAGTATTTTTCTTTTTACTTAAAAGATGTGAACTGTTTACAGGTTTTGGTTTCGATCTCAGCCCGAGTATTTTTCTTTTTACTTAAAAGATGTGAACTGTTTGCAGGTTTTGGTTTCGATCTCAGCCCGAGTATTTTTCTTTTTACTTAAAAGATGTGAACTGTTTACAGGTTTTGGTTGCAATCTCAGCCCGAGTATTTTTCATTTTACTTAAAAGATGTGAACTGTTTACAGGTTTTGGTTTCGATCTCAGCCCGAGTATTTTTCTTTTTACTTAAAAGATGTGAACTGTTTACAGGTTTTGGTTTCGATCTCAGCCCGAGTATTTTTCTTTATACTTAAAAGATGTGAACTGTTTGCAGGTTTTGGTTTCGATCTCAGCCCGAGTATTTTTCTTTTTACTTAAAAGATGTGAACTGTTTGCAGGTTTTGGTTTCGATCTCAGCCCGAGTATTTTTCATTTTACTTAAAAGATGTGAACTGTTTACAGGTTTTGGTTTCGATCTCAGCCCGAGTATTTTTCTTTTTACTTAAAAGATGTGAACTGTTTGCAGGTTTTGGTTTCGATCTCAGCCCGAGTATTTTTCATTTTACTTAAAAGATGTGAACTGTTTACAGGTTTTGGTTTCGATCTCAGCCCGAGTATTTTTCATTTTACTTAAAAGATGTGAACTGTTTGCAGGTTTTGGTTTCGATCTCAGCCCGAGTATTTTTCTTTTTACTTAAAAGATGTGAACTGTTTACAGGTTTTGGTTTCAATCTCAGCCCGAGTATTTTTCATTTTACTTAAAAGATGTGAACTGTTTGCAGGTTTTGGTTTCGATCTCAGCCCGAGTATTTTTCTTTTTACTTAAAAGATGTGAACTGTTTACAGGTTTTGGTTTCGATCTCAGCCCGAGTATTTTTCTTTTTACTTAAAAGATGTGAACTGTTTACAGGTTTTGGTTTCGATCTCAGCCCGAGTATTTTTCTTTTTACTTAAAAGATGTGAACTGTTTACAGGTTTTGGTTTCGATCTCAGCCCGAGTATTTTTCATTTTACTTAAAAGATGTGAACTGTTTACAGGTTTTGGTTTCGATCTCAGCCCGAGTATTTTTCTTTTTACTTAAAAGATGTGAACTGTTTACAGGTTTTGGTTTCGATCTCAGCCCGAGTATTTTTCTTTTTATTTAAAAGATGTGAACTGTTTACAGGTTTTGGTTTCGATCTCAGCCCGAGTATTTTTCTTTTTACTTAAAAGATGTGAACTGTTTACAGGTTTTGGTTTCGATCTCAGCCCGAGTATTTTTCATTTTACTTAAAAGATGTGAAGTGTTTACAGGTTTTGGTTTCGATCTCAGCCCGAGTATTTTTCATTTTACTTAAAAGATGTGAACTGTTTACAGGTTTTGGTTTCGATCTCAGCCCGAGTATTTTTCTTTTTACTTAAAAGATGTGAACTGTTTACAGGTTTTGGTTTCGATCTCAGCCCGAGTATTTTTCATTTTACTTAAAAGATGTGAACTGTTTACAGGTTTTGGTTTCGATTTCAGCCCGAGTATTTTTCATTTTACTTAAAAGATGTGAACTGTTTACAGGTTTTGGTTTCGATCTCAGCCCGAGTATTTTTCATTTTACTTAAAAGATGTGAACTGTTTACAGGTTTTGGTTTCGATCTCAGCCCGAGTATTTTTCATTTTACTTAAAAGATGTGAACTGTTTACAGGTTTTGGTTTCGATCTCAGCCCGAGTATTTTTCTTTTTACTTAAAAGATGTGAACTGTTTACAGGTTTTGGTTTCGATCTCAGCCCGAGTATTTTTCTTTTTACTTAAAAGATGTGAACTGTTTACAGGTTTTGGTTTCGATCTCAGCCCGAGTATTTTTCATTTTACTTAAAAGATGTGAACTGTTTACAGGTTTTGGTTTCGATCTCAGCCCGAGTATTTTTCATTTTACTTAAAAGATGTGAACTGTTTACAGGTTTTGGTTTCGATCTCAGCCCGAGTATTTTTCTTTTTACTTAAAAGATGTGAACTGTTTACAGGTTTTGGTTTCGATCTCAGCCCGAGTATTTTTCTTTTTACTTAAAAGATGTGAACTGTTTGCAGGTTTTGGTTTCGATCTCAGCCCGAGTATTTTTCTTTTTACTTAAAAGATGTGAACTGTTTACAGGTTTTGGTTTCGATCTCAGCCCGAGTATTTTTCTTTTTACTTAAAAGATGTGAACTGTTTGCAGGTTTTGGTTTCGATCTCAGCCCGAGTATTTTTCTTTTTACTTAAAAGATGTGAACTGTTTACAGGTTTTGGTTTCGATCTCAGCCCGAGTATTTTTCTTTTTACTTAAAAGATGTGAACTGTTTGCAGGTTTTGGTTTCGATCTCAGCCCGAGTATTTTTCTTTTTACTTAAAAGATGTGAACTGTTTACAGGTTTTGGTTTCGATCTCAGCCCGAGTATTTTTCTTTTTACTTAAAAGATGTGAACTGTTTGCAGGTTTTGGTTTCGATCTCAGCCCGAGTATTTTTCTTTTTACTTAAAAGATGTGAACTGTTTACAGGTTTTGGTTTCGATCTCAGCCCGAGTATTTTTCTTTTTACTTAAAAGATGTGAACTGTTTGCAGGTTTTGGTTTCGATCTCAGCCCGAGTATTTTTCTTTTTACTTAAAAGATGTGAACTGTTTGCAGGTTTTGGTTTCGATCTCAGCCCGAGTATTTTTCTTTTTACTTAAAAGATGTGAACTGTTTGCAGGTTTTGGTTTCGATCTCAGCCCGAGTATTTTTCATTTTACTTAAAAGATGTGAACTGTTTACAGGTTTTGGTTTCGATCTCAGCCCGAGTATTTTTCTTTTTACTTAAAAGATGTGAACTGTTTGCAGGTTTTGGTTTCGATCTCAGCCCGAGTATTTTTCTTTTTACTTAAAAGATGTGAACTGTTTGCAGGTTTTGGTTTCGATCTCAGCCCGAGTATTTTTCTTTTTACTTAAAAGATGTGAACTGTTTACAGGTTTTGGTTTCGATCTCAGCCCGAGTATTTTTCTTTTTACTTAAAAGATGTGAACTGTTTGCAGGTTTTGGTTTCGATCTCAGCCCGAGTATTTTTCTTTTTACTTAAAAGATGTGAACTGTTTGCAGGTTTTGGTTTCGATCTCAGCCCGAGTATTTTTCATTTTACTTAAAAGATGTGAACTGTTTGCAGGTTTTGGTTTCGATCTCAGCCCGAGTATTTTTCTTTTTACTTAAAAGATGTGAACTGTTTGCAGGTTTTGGTTTCGATCTCAGCCCGAGTATTTTTCTTTTTACTTAAAAGATGTGAACTGTTTGCAGGTTTTGGTTTCGATCTCAGCCCGAGTATTTTTCATTTTACTTAAAAGATGTGAACTGTTTGCAGGTTTTGGTTTCGATCTCAGCCCGAGTATTTTTCTTTTTACTTAAAAGATGTGAACTGTTTGCAGGTTTTGGTTTCGATCTCAGCCCGAGTATTTTTCTTTTTACTTAAAAGATGTGAACTGTTTGCAGGTTTTGGTTTCGATCTCAGCCCGAGTATTTTTCTTTTTACTTAAAAGATGTGAACTGTTTACAGGTTTTGGTTTCGATCTCAGCCCGAGTATTTTTCTTTTTACTTAAAAGATGTGAACTGTTTACAGGTTTTGGTTTCGATCTCAGCCCGAGTATTTTTCATTTTACTTAAAAGATGTGAACTGTTTACAGGTTTTGGTTTCGATCTCAGCCCGAGTATTTTTCTTTTTACTTAAAAGATGTGAACTGTTTACAGGTTTTGGTTTCGATCTCAGCCCGAGTATTTTTCTTTTTACTTAAAAGATGTGAACTGTTTACAGGTTTTGGTTTCGATCTCAGCCCGAGTATTTTTCTTTTTACTTAAAAGATGTGAACTGTTTACAGGTTTTGGTTTCGATCTCAGCCCGAGTATTTTTCATTTTACTTAAAAGATGTGAACTGTTTACAGGTTTTGGTTTCGATCTCAGCCCGAGTATTTTTCATTTTACTTAAAAGATGTGAACTGTTTACAGGTTTTGGTTTCGATCTCAGCCCGAGTATTTTTCTTTTTACTTAAAAGATGTGAACTGTTTACAGGTTTTGGTTTCGATCTCAGCCCGAGTATTTTTCTTTTTACTTAAAAGATGTGAACTGTTTACAGGTTTTGGTTTCGATCTCAGCCCGAGTATTTTTCATTTTACTTAAAAGATGTGAACTGTTTACAGGTTTTGGTTTCGATCTCAGCCCGAGTATTTTTCTTTTTACTTAAAAGATGTGAACTGTTTACAGGTTTTGGTTTCGATCTCAGCCCGAGTATTTTTCTTTTTACTTAAAAGATGTGAACTGTTTACAGGTTTTGGTTTCGATCTCAGCCCGAGTATTTTTCTTTTTACTTAAAAGATGTGAACTGTTTGCAGGTTTTGGTTTCGATCTCAGCCCGAGTATTTTTCTTTTTACTTAAAAGATGTGAACTGTTTACAGGTTTTGGTTTCGATCTCAGCCCGAGTATTTTTCATTTTACTTAAAAGATGTGAACTGTTTACAGGTTTTGGTTTCGATCTCAGCCCGAGTATTTTTCTTTTTACTTAAAAGATGTGAACTGTTTACAGGTTTTGGTTTCGATCTCAGCCCGAGTATTTTTCTTTTTACTTAAAAGATGTGAACTGTTTACAGGTTTTGGTTTCGATCTCAGCCCGAGTATTTTTCTTTTTACTTAAAAGATGTGAACTGTTTGCAGGTTTTGGTTTCGATCTCAGCCCGAGTATTTTTCTTTTTACTTAAAAGATGTGAACTGTTTACAGGTTTTGGTTTCGATCTCAGCCCGAGTATTTTTCATTTTACTTAAAAGATGTGAACTGTTTACAGGTTTTGGTTTCGATCTCAGCCCGAGTATTTTTCTTTTTACTTAAAAGATGTGAACTGTTTGCAGGTTTTGGTTTCGATCTCAGCCCGAGTATTTTTCTTTTTACTTAAAAGATGTGAACTGTTTACAGGTTTTGGTTTCGATCTCAGCCCGAGTATTTTTCTTTTTACTTAAAAGATGTGAACTGTTTGCAGGTTTTGGTTTCGATCTCAGCCCGAGTATTTTTCTTTTTACTTAAAAGATGTGAACTGTTTGCAGGTTTTGGTTTCGATCTCAGCCCGAGTATTTTTCTTTTTACTTAAAAGATGTGAACTGTTTGCAGGTTTTGGTTTCGATCTCAGCCCGAGTATTTTTCATTTTACTTAAAAGATGTGAACTGTTTACAGGTTTTGGTTTCGATCTCAGCCCGAGTATTTTTCTTTTTACTTAAAAGATGTGAACTGTTTGCAGGTTTTGGTTTCGATCTCAGCCCGAGTATTTTTCTTTTTACTTAAAAGATGTGAACTGTTTGCAGGTTTTGGTTTCGATCTCAGCCCGAGTATTTTTCTTTTTACTTAAAAGATGTGAACTGTTTACAGGTTTTGGTTTCGATCTCAGCCCGAGTATTTTTCTTTTTACTTAAAAGATGTGAACTGTTTGCAGGTTTTGGTTTCGATCTCAGCCCGAGTATTTTTCTTTTTACTTAAAAGATGTGAACTGTTTGCAGGTTTTGGTTTCGATCTCAGCCCGAGTATTTTTCATTTTACTTAAAAGATGTGAACTGTTTGCAGGTTTTGGTTTCGATCTCAGCCCGAGTATTTTTCTTTTTACTTAAAAGATGTGAACTGTTTGCAGGTTTTGGTTTCGATCTCAGCCCGAGTATTTTTCATTTTACTTAAAAGATGTGAACTGTTTGCAGGTTTTGGTTTCGATCTCAGCCCGAGTATTTTTCTTTTTACTTAAAAGATGTGAACTGTTTGCAGGTTTTGGTTTCGATCTCAGCCCGAGTATTTTTCTTTTTACTTAAAAGATGTGAACTGTTTGCAGGTTTTGGTTTCGATCTCAGCCCGAGTATTTTTCTTTTTACTTAAAAGATGTTAACTGTTTACAGGTTTTGGTTTCGATCTCAGCCCGATTATTTTTCATTTTACTTAAAAGATGTGAACTGTTTACAGGTTTTGGTTTCGATCTCAGCCCGAGTATTTTTCTTTTTACTTAAAAGATGTGAACTGTTTGCAGGTTTTGGTTTCGATCTCAGCCCGAGTATTTTTCTTTTTACTTAAAAGATGTGAACTGTTTACAGGTTTTGGTTTCGATCTCAGCCCGAGTATTTTTCTTTTTACTTAAAAGATGTGAACTGTTTGCAGGTTTTGGTTTCGATCTCAGCCCGAGTATTTTTCTTTTTACTTAAAAGATGTGAACTGTTTACAGGTTTTGGTTTCGATCTCAGCCCGGGTATTTTTCTTTTTACTTAAAAGATGTGAACTGTTTGCAGGTTTTGGTTTCGATCTCAGCCCGAGTATTTTTCTTTTTACTTAAAAGATGTGAACTGTTTACAGGTTTTGGTTTCGATCTCAGCCCGAGTATTTTTCATTTTACTAAAAAGATGTGAACTGTTTGCAGGTTTTGGTTTCGATCTCAGCCCGAGTATTTTTCTTTTTACTTAAAAGATGTGAACTGTTTACAGGTTTTGATTTCGATCTCAGCCCGAGTATTTTTCTTTTTACTTAAAAGATGTGAACTGTTTGCAGGTTTTGGTTTCGATCTCAGCCCGAGTATTTTTCTTTTTACTTAAAAGATGTGAACTGTTTGCAGGTTTTGGTTTCGATCTCAGCCCGAGTATTTTTCTTTTTACTTAAAAGATGTGAACTGTTTACAGGTTTTGGTTTCGATCTCAGCCCGAGTATTTTTCATTTTACTTAAAAGATGTGAACTGTTTGCAGGTTTTGGTTTCGATCTCAGCCCGAGTATTTTTCTTTTTACTTAAAAGATGTGAACTGTTTGCAGGTTTTGGTTTCGATCTCAGCCCGAGTATTTTTCTTTTTACTTAAAAGATGTGAACTGTTTGCAGGTTTTGGTTTCGATCTCAGCCCGAGTATTTTTCATTTTACTTAAAAGATGTGAACTGTTTGCAGGTTTTGGTTTCGATCTCAGCCCGAGTATTTTTCTTTTTACTTAAAAGATGTGAACTGTTTGCAGGTTTTGGTTTCGATCTCAGCCCGAGTATTTTTCTTTTTACTTAAAAGATGTGAACTGTTTGCAGGTTTTGGTTTCGATCTCAGCCCGAGTATTTTTCTTTTTACTTAAAAGATGTGAACTGTTTACAGGTTTTGGTTTCGATCTCAGCCCGAGTATTTTTCTTTTTACTTAAAAGATGTGAACTGTTTGCAGGTTTTGGTTTCGATCTCAGCCCGAGTATTTTTCTTTTTACTTAAAAGATGTGAACTGTTTGCAGGTTTTGGTTTCGATCTCAGCCCGAGTATTTTTCATTTTACTTAAAAGATGTGAACTGTTTGCAGGTTTTGGTTTCGATCTCAGCCCGAGTATTTTTCTTTTTACTTAAAAGATGTGAACTGTTTGCAGGTTTTGGTTTCGATCTCAGCCCGAGTATTTTTCTTTTTACTTAAAAGATGTGAACTGTTTGCAGGTTTTGGTTTCGATCTCAGCCCGAGTATTTTTCATTTTACTTAAAAGATGTGAACTGTTTGCAGGTTTTGGTTTCGATCTCAGCCCGAGTATTTTTCTTTTTACTTAAAAGATGTGAACTGTTTGCAGGTTTTGGTTTCGATCTCAGCCCGAGTATTTTTCTTTTTACTTAAAAGATGTGAACTGTTTGCAGGTTTTGGTTTCGATCTCAGCCCGAGTATTTTTCTTTTTACTTAAAAGATGTGAACTGTTTGCAGGTTTTGGTTTCGATCTCAGCCCGAGTATTTTTCATTTTACTTAAAAGATGTGAACTGTTTGCAGGTTTTGGTTTCGATCTCAGCCCGAGTATTTTTCTTTTTACTTAAAAGATGTGAACTGTTTCCAGGTTTTGGTTTCGATCTCAGCCCGAGTATTTTTCTTTTTACTTAAAAGATGTGAACTGTTTACAGGTTTTGGTTTCGATCTCAGCCCGAGTATTTTTCTTTTTACTTAAAAGATGTGAACTGTTTGCAGGTTTTGGTTTCGATCTCAGCCCGAGTATTTTTCTTTTTACTTAAAAGATGTGAACTGTTTACAGGTTTTGGTTTCGATCTCAGCCCGAGTATTTTTCTTTTTACTTAAAAGATGTGAACTGTTTACAGGTTTTGGTTTCGATCTCAGCCCGAGTATTTTTCTTTTTACTTAAAAGATGTGAACTGTTTGCAGGTTTTGGTTTCGATCTCAGCCCGAGTATTTTTCTTTTTACTTAAAAGATGTGAACTGTTTACAGGTTTTGGTTTCAATCTCAGCCCGAGTATTTTTCATTTTACTTAAAAGATGTGAACTGTTTGCAGGTTTTGGTTTCGATCTCAGCCCGAGTATTTTTCTTTTTACTTAAAAGATGTGAACTGTTTACAGGTTTTGGTTTCGATCTCAGCCCGAGTATTTTTCTTTATACTTAAAAGATGTGAACTGTTTGCAGGTTTTGGTTTCGATCTCAGCCCGAGTATTTTTCTTTTTACTTAAAAGATGTGAACTGTTTGCAGGTTTTGGTTTCGATCTCAGCCCGAGTATTTTTCATTTTACTTAAAAGATGTGAACTGTTTACAGGTTTTGGTTTCGATCTCAGCCCGAGTATTTTTCTTTTTACTTAAAAGATGTGAACTGTTTGCAGGTTTTGGTTTCGATCTCAGCCCGAGTATTTTTCATTTTACTTAAAAGATGTGAACTGTTTACAGGTTTTGGTTTCGATCTCAGCCCGAGTATTTTTCATTTTACTTAAAAGATGTGAACTGTTTGCAGGTTTTGGTTTCGATCTCAGCCCGAGTATTTTTCTTTTTACTTAAAAGATGTGAACTGTTTACAGGTTTTGGTTTCAATCTCAGCCCGAGTATTTTTCATTTTACTTAAAAGATGTGAACTGTTTACAGGTTTTGGTTTCGATCTCAGCCCGAGTATTTTTCTTTTTACTTAAAAGATGTGAACTGTTTACAGGTTTTGGTTTCAATCTCAGCCCGAGTATTTTTCTTTTTACTTAAAAGATGTGAACTGTTTACAGGTTTTGGTTTCAATCTCAGCCCGAGTATTTTTCTTTTTACTTAAAAGATGTGAACTGTTTACAGGTTTTGGTTTCGATCTCAGCCCGAGTATTTTTCTTTTTACTTAAAAGATGTGAACTGTTTACAGGTTTTGGTTTCGATCTCAGCCCGAGTATTTTTCATTTTACTTAAAAGATGTGAACTGTTTGCAGGTTTTGGTTTCGATCTCAGCCCGAGTATTTTTCTTTTTACTTAAAAGATGTGAACTGTTTACAGGTTTTGGTTTCGATCTCAGCCCGAGTATTTTTCTTTTTACTTAAAAGATGTGAACTGTTTACAGGTTTTGGTTTCGATCTCAGCCCGAGTATTTTTCTTTTTACTTAAAAGATGTGAACTGTTTACAGGTTTTGGTTTCGATCTCAGCCCGAGTATTTTTCATTTTACTTAAAAGATGTGAACTGTTTACAGGTTTTGGTTTCGATCTCAGCCCGAGTATTTTTCTTTTTACTTAAAAGATGTGAACTGTTTACAGGTTTTGGTTTCAATCTCAGCCCGAGTATTTTTCATTTTACTTAAAAGATGTGAACTGTTTACAGGTTTTGGTTTCGATCTCAGCCCGAGTATTTTTCTTTTTACTTAAAAGATGTGAACTGTTTACAGGTTTTGGTTTCAATCTCAGCCCGAGTATTTTTCTTTTTACTTAAAAGATGTGAACTGTTTACAGGTTTTGGTTTCAATCTCAGCCCGAGTATTTTTCTTTTTACTTAAAAGATGTGAACTGTTTACAGGTTTTGGTTTCGATCTCAGCCCGAGTATTTTTCTTTTTACTTAAAAGATGTGAACTGTTTACAGGTTTTGGTTTCGATCTCAGCCCGAGTATTTTTCATTTTACTTAAAAGATGTGAACTGTTTGCAGGTTTTGGTTTCGATCTCAGCCCGAGTATTTTTCTTTTTACTTAAAAGATGTGAACTGTTTACAGGTTTTGGTTTCGATCTCAGCCCGAGTATTTTTCTTTTTACTTAAAAGATGTGAACTGTTTACAGGTTTTGGTTTCGATCTCAGCCCGAGTATTTTTCTTTTTACTTAAAAGATGTGAACTGTTTACAGGTTTTGGTTTCGATCTCAGCCCGAGTATTTTTCATTTTACTTAAAAGATGTGAACTGTTTACAGGTTTTGGTTTCGATCTCAGCCCGAGTATTTTTCTTTTTACTTAATAGATGTGAACTGTTTACAGGTTTTGGTTTCGATCTCAGCCCGAGTATTTTTCTTTTTACTTAAAAGATGTGAACTGTTTACAGGTTTTGGTTTCGATCTCAGCCCGAGTATTTTTCTTTTTACTTAAAAGATGTGAACTGTTTACAGGTTTTGGTTTCGATCTCAGCCCGAGTATTTTTCTTTTTACTTAAAAGATGTGAACTGTTTACAGGTTTTGGTTTCGATCTCAGCCCGAGTATTTTTCTTTTTACTTAAAAGATGTGAACTGTTTGCAGGTTTTGGTTTCGATCTCAGCCCGAGTATTTTTCTTTTTACTTAAAAGATGTGAACTGTTTACAGGTTTTGGTTTCGATCTCAGCCCGAGTATTTTTCTTTTTACTTAAAAGATGTGAACTGTTTACAGGTTTTGGTTTCGATCTCAGCCCGAGTATTTTTCTTTTTACTTAAAAGATGTGAACTGTTTGCAGGTTTTGGTTTCGATCTCAGCCCGAGTATTTTTCTTTTTACTTAAAAGATGTGAACTGTTTACAGGTTTTGGTTTCAATCTCAGCCCGAGTATTTTTCATTTTACTTAAAAGATGTGAACTGTTTGCAGGTTTTGGTTTCGATCTCAGCCCGAGTATTTTTCTTTTTACTTAAAAGATGTGAACTGTTTACAGGTTTTGGTTTCGATCTCAGCCCGAGTATTTTTCTTTATACTTAAAAGATGTGAACTGTTTGCAGGTTTTGGTTTCGATCTCAGCCCGAGTATTTTTCTTTTTACTTAAAAGATGTGAACTGTTTGCAGGTTTTGGTTTCGATCTCAGCCCGAGTATTTTTCATTTTACTTAAAAGATGTGAACTGTTTACAGGTTTTGGTTTCGATCTCAGCCCGAGTATTTTTCTTTTTACTTAAAAGATGTGAACTGTTTGCAGGTTTTGGTTTCGATCTCAGCCCGAGTATTTTTCATTTTACTTAAAAGATGTGAACTGTTTACAGGTTTTGGTTTCGATCTCAGCCCGAGTATTTTTCATTTTACTTAAAAGATGTGAACTGTTTGCAGGTTTTGGTTTCGATCTCAGCCCGAGTATTTTTCTTTTTACTTAAAAGATGTGAACTGTTTACAGGTTTTGGTTTCAATCTCAGCCCGAGTATTTTTCATTTTACTTAAAAGATGTGAACTGTTTGCAGGTTTTGGTTTCGATCTCAGCCCGAGTATTTTTCTTTTTACTTAAAAGATGTGAACTGTTTACAGGTTTTGGTTTCGATCTCAGCCCGAGTATTTTTCTTTTTACTTAAAAGATGTGAACTGTTTACAGGTTTTGGTTTCGATCTCAGCCCGAGTATTTTTCTTTTTACTTAAAAGATGTGAACTGTTTACAGGTTTTGGTTTCGATCTCAGCCCGAGTATTTTTCATTTTACTTAAAAGATGTGAACTGTTTGCAGGTTTTGGTTTCGATCTCAGCCCGAGTATTTTTCATTTTACTTAAAAGATGTGAACTGTTTACAGGTTTTGGTTTCGATCTCAGCCCGAGTATTTTTCTTTTTACTTAAAAGATGTGAACTGTTTACAGGTTTTGGTTTCGATCTCAGCCCGAGTATTTTTCTTTTTACTTAAAAGATGTGAACTGTTTGCAGGTTTTGGTTTCGATCTCAGCCCGAGTATTTTTCTTTTTACTTAAAAGATGTGAACTGTTTGCAGGTTTTGGTTTCGATCTCAGCCCGAGTATTTTTCTTTTTACTTAAAAGATGTGAACTGTTTGCAGGTTTTGGTTTCGATCTCAGCCCGAGTATTTTTCTTTTTACTTAAAAGATGTGAACTGTTTGCAGGTTTTGGTTTCGATCTCAGCCCGAGTATTTTTCTTTTTACTTAAAAGATGTGAACTGTTTGCAGGTTTTGGTTTCGATCTCAGCCCGAGTATTTTTCTTTTTACTTAAAAGATGTGAACTGTTTACAGGTTTTGGTTTCGATCTCAGCCCGAGTATTTTTCATTTTACTTAAAAGATGTGAACTGTTTACAGGTTTTGGTTTCGATCTCAGCCCGAGTATTTTTCATTTTACTTAAAAGATGTGAACTGTTTACAGGTTTTGGTTTCGATCTCAGCCCGAGTATTTTTCATTTTACTTAAAAGATGTGAACTGTTTGCAGGTTTTGGTTTCGATCTCAGCCCGAGTATTTTTCATTTTACTTAAAAGATGTGAACTGTTTACAGGTTTTGGTTTCGATCTCAGCCCGAGTATTTTTCTTTTTACTTAAAAGATGTGAACTGTTTGCAGGTTTTGGTTTCGATCTCAGCCCGAGTATTTTTCTTTTTACTTAAAAGATGTGAACTGTTTGCAGGTTTTGGTTTCGATCTCAGCCCGAGTATTTTTCTTTTTACTTAAAAGATGTGAACTGTTTACAGGTTTTGGTTTCGATCTCAGCCCGAGTATTTTTCATTTTACTTAAAAGATGTGAACTGTTTACAGGTTTTGGTTTCGATCTCAGCCCGAGTATTTTTCTTTTTACTTAAAAGATGTGAACTGTTTACAGGTTTTGGTTTCGATCTCAGCCCGAGTATTTTTCTTTTTACTTAAAAGATGTGAACTGTTTGCAGGTTTTGGTTTCGATCTCAGCCCGAGTATTTTTCTTTTTACTTAAAAGATGTGAACTGTTTGCAGGTTTTGGTTTCGATCTCAGCCCGAGTATTTTTCTTTTTACTTAAAAGATGTGAACTGTTTGCAGGTTTTGGTTTCGATCTCAGCCCGAGTATTTTTCTTTTTACTTAAAAGATGTGAACTGTTTGCAGGTTTTGGTTTCGATCTCAGCCCGAGTATTTTTCATTTTACTTAAAAGATGTGAACTGTTTACAGGTTTTGGTTTCGATCTCAGCCCGAGTATTTTTCTTTTTACTTAAAAGATGTGAACTGTTTGCAGGTTTTGGTTTCGATCTCAGCCCGAGTATTTTTCTTTTTACTTAAAAGATGTGAACTGTTTACAGGTTTTGGTTTCGATCTCAGCCCGAGTATTTTTCTTTTTACTTAAAAGATGTGAACTGTTTGCAGGTTTTGGTTTCGATCTCAGCCCGAGTATTTTTCTTTTTACTTAAAAGATGTGAACTGTTTGCAGGTTTTGGTTTCGATCTCAGCCCGAGTATTTTTCTTTTTACTTAAAAGATGTGAACTGTTTACAGGTTTTGGT
Organism: Euprymna scolopes; assembly: GCF_053919585.1. Classification (NCBI taxonomy): domain Eukaryota; kingdom Metazoa; phylum Mollusca; class Cephalopoda; order Sepiida; family Sepiolidae; genus Euprymna; species Euprymna scolopes. Next base: position 145,650,328 of record NC_136492.1, read on the forward strand.
TTCGATCTCAGCCCGAGTATTTTTCATTTTACTTAAAAGATGTGAACTGTTTACAGGTTTTGGTTTCGATCTCAGCCCGAGTATTTTTCTTTTTACTTAAAAGATGTGAACTGTTTACAGGTTTTGGTTTCGATCTCAGCCCGAGTATTTTTCTTTTTACTTAAAAGATGTGAACTGTTTGCAGGTTTTGGTTTCGATCTCAGCCCGAGTATTTTTCTTTTTACTTAAAAGATGTGAACTGTTTACAGGTTTTGGTTTCGATCTCAGCCCGAGTATTTTTCTTTTTACTTAAAAGATGTGAACTGTTTGCAGGTTTTGGTTTCGATCTCAGCCCGAGTATTTTTCTTTTTACTTAAAAGATGTGAACTGTTTACAGGTTTTGGTTTCGATCTCAGCCCGAGTATTTTTCTTTTTACTTAAAAGATGTGAACTGTTTACAGGTTTTGGTTTCGATCTCAGCCCGAGTATTTTTCATTTTACTTAAAAGATGTGAACTGTTTACAGGTTTTGGTTTCGATCTCAGCCCGAGTATTTTTCTTTTTACTTAAAAGATGTGAACTGTTTACAGGTTTTGGTTTCGATCTCAGCCCGAGTATTTTTCTTTTTACTTAAAAGATGTAAACTGTTTACAGGTTTTGGTTTCGATCTCAGCCCGAGTATTTTTCTTTTTACTTAAAAGATGTGAACTGTTTGCAGGTTTTGGTTTCGATCTCAGCCCGAGTATTTTTCTTTTTACTTAAAAGATGTGAACTGTTTACAGGTTTTGGTTTCGATCTCAGCCCGAGTATTTTTCTTTTTACTTAAAAGATGTGAACTGTTTACAGGTTTTGGTTTCGATCTCAGCCCGAGTATTTTTCTTTTTACTTAAAAGATGTGAACTGTTTACAGGTTTTGGTTTCGATCTCAGCCCGAGTATTTTTCTTTTTACTTAAAAGATGTGAACTGTTTACAGGTTTTGGTTTCGATCTCAGCCCGAGTATTTTTCATTTTACTTAAAAGATGTGAACTGTTTACAGGTTTTGGTTTCGATCTCAGCCCGAGTATTTTTCTTTTTACTTAAAAGATGTGAACTGTTTACAGGTTTTGGTTTCGATCTCAGCCCGAGTATTTTTCATTTTACTTAAAAGATGTGAACTGTTTACAGGTTTTGGTTTCGATCTCAGCCCGATTATTTTTCATTTTACTTAAAAGATGTGAACTGTTTACAGGTTTTGGTTTCGATCTCAGCCCGAGTATTTTTCTTTTTACTTAAAAGATGTGAACTGTTTACAGGTTTTGGTTTCGATCTCAGCCCGATTATTTTTCATTTTACTTAAAAGATGTGAACTGTTTACAGGTTTTGGTTTCGATCTCAGCCCGAGTATTTTTCTTTTTACTTAAAAGATGTGAACTGTTTACAGGTTTTGGTTTCGATCTCAGCCCGAGTATTTTTCATTTTACTTAAAAGATGTGAACTGTTTACAGGTTTTGGTTTCGATCTCAGCCCGAGTATTTTTCATTTTACTTAAAAGATGTGAACTGTTTACAGGTTTTGGTTTCGATCTCAGCCCGAGTATTTTTCTTTTTACTTAAAAGATGTGAACTGTTTACAGAAAACGTAATACTTACGTGTACAGGTCTTAGTGGCTTTCGTTTTTTTTCTTCAATTTTTTTAGGAGTTTAACGTTACGTTTAATACCTACGGTATTTCTCGTTATAATAAATAAGAATCATGCATTTGATCAATATCATATTTATGCGTATTTTATGACCGGCAGACGCCGGGCTGCCTGCTAGTCTACAAAAGTGAGAATGTGTGTGTGTGTGTGTGTGTGTGTGTGAGGACATTTCTCAACCTCAACTCGACGAATTTTTAATGTACTGACTTGAAATTTGGTATATAGGGTGTTCAGACACGTGGAAAACGTTTTAATCCGTTTTCATCTGAAAAAGGTGTAGCTAAGAGGCTCAAATTAAAAAATTGGCACTTGGGAACCATTGAATTTATATCTGTTTGTCAACTGTGTCACGAGTGTGCATGTAAGAATTGTTCACATGACAGCTTTCTTATGTTAAGAATACGTAGGTTTGAAAATACTTTTAAAAAATCGTATCACGCCGACCTAATGGTTATCGTACTTTATTCAATGACTTTAGGTTTTGCTTTCGATCTCAGCTCGATTATTATTTGTTTTACTTACAAGAAGTGAACCGTTTAAAAAACATAATACTTGCATGCACATGTCTCAGTTTCTTTCTGTTATTTAACTTTATTTTAAAAAGGAATTTAACGTTACGTTTAATCCCAAGCTACGTCAGGTACATCTGCTAGTTATTTATATTATTGTTCTGAATTTTTGAAATGAGGATTAATGATTTGTATCAATTGGATTCTTTCTGAATACTGTTCTCATATTGATGTTACATGAAAAGGGGCAGACCCCAGTAATTTAAAGAGCAAACTAGTTAAGTTTGAAAATGATATCTGGAAAAGGTTAGAATCCAACTTGGTAGGAAACGTTAAAAAAGAATACATATTGAAATCCTCAGAATGTAGAACGGTTGCCATTGTTCCTGGACATAACTAAATATTATTTATGTCAGAGTTAGATATGAACAATGCAGTTTAGAAATAATGATGAAATAAATAGGTTATAAATGAAACAATTCATTTAGGAATTTCTTTGTTTCCCAAACACGTGTTTGGACATACATAGGTGAAATCCACGAGAATGAATTTCACGTTTCGAATCACGCCTCTGACGTCATAAAGAAGGGAATTTTCCATATATTGAGATGGGTTCGAGTCAGACGGGTAGAGCCCGAGAAGAGACTCATAAAGAGCCGAGTCGGACAAACTGAGAGCTGATGCCTCTCGGAGGCGAGGGGAAATTAATATCATGTAATCGTAAGAGCTTGAATTCCTGATACATCAATCAACCAGCTGGTAAAATATATTTGTAAGCTGTTTGTCCTCGTCGTCGTCGTCGTCGTCATTACAACAGGTAAATGTGTTTTGTCAATCATGTATAACTCCTTTCAAGTGTTAACTGTCTGTCCCCACTATCATCATAAAGAAGTATCTCCCCTCTGATGAGTTAAAAATCCTGTATAAATGTCTCTCCCAGCTCCGTATTAATAATATGCACAAATAGAATTATCGCCAGCGTCGGCGCCGTTCACACCGTTCATGCAAACAACGTCTCTTTCTGTGTAACAGTGATACATACAAATGTCTCATTCACGTGTTATGAATATAACCCCGTCATCTGTCAACATCCCGATATACACACTGATATACACTCTGCGTTATCTGTTCTCTTCGATAAACACAGCTCCGATAACTCTGAAATATATGTACACACACTGATATACTGTCTCGATGTATCCCCGTCCTGCGTATATGATGTACGGTTTACATATGACATGGCTAAACAACATTACGTGTTATTTTCAGAATGTTTCGATCGATGTAATCTTGTGTATCTTGTCGAACGTGTGAATCTGTCTGTTGAACTCTGCAATCTGCACGTAATTTCCAACGAAACATTTTATCTACAAAATTATGCTCTTGTTCCGCCAGTCATTATTCGGCAGAATTCCGAAGTAATTTGCAATGATATTTTGAGTGTCACCCGCACTGAGGATTGAACCTTCAACCTGCAGAAGAGTGTAACTGAATTTTACCAAATACTTTATCCATTATCCCATGGCTCCTTGCACATCTAACTAATCATGGCTGACAAAACGAAAGCATGCTATCCCTTTGTATTAAACAAAAGGATTCCGTTCAAAATTCCCGCGTCTGATGGAAAGATTTTCAACAAACACTCCTGAAGAAAGATGGGGGTTGCATCGACCAAAACGTTGTTCAAATAACACTCCAGCTTAAATCAGTAATTCGGGGAATCCAAATAATCCAAATAATCAATCCTCATCTCATAAAGAACCAAGAAACATTGATGAATTGTATGCATTCTGAACTATGTTTAAATGAAATGCAAGGGTTTTCGATAAGTTTCCAGACTTTTTTGTACAGGCATTTAAAATTATCATAGACTCTTCAAAATTCGGCATGTTTTTACTATACACTTTATTAAGTGACTGATCAATTTTTATGATTTCAGGTTCAAATGAGTAGCTACAGCAGGAATTAGAATACACTCTACTACAGCCTGGTTGTCACAGCTGGTGAATTTTAAAAATACAATC